>NC_137592.1:26987153-27319707 GCF_963210335.1 Falco punctatus | reverse complement strand
CCTTCCTCAAGTGCTCACATTCCCTTTCCTGTGAAACACATCTGAGTTCCAGAGGCAGACAGTCTCTATGCTAATCAAGGAATAAATTGTTCTTTGTTCTGAAGCTCTCTTAAGGTAGATGGAGGGAAGATGCACGTGTAATAAATAATACTAAAACCGTGAAAAGCTAACTGTTACTTAAGTGCTGGACATGATAACTAGATGGAGCTAGGTGATTTGTATTTTTTCCTCCGAGGAAAAGTAAATGAACTGAAAATATGTTTTTGTTCCCAGCTCTGTTTCTGATTTTGCCGTATGTTTGCTGCTAGAGACATCAGTTTGTGGGTTACAGTCATGAAACTGACCCTGTGTTATTCTTCTGTGCAGTTAGTTCAGAATATCCTGCCCCCTTTTCCTTGTGTGCCTGGGGAGGGTCATATTCTGAGCTCCGGCCATTCGGAGATCTGTCCTCACCACACTGGGGTGGGCAGCCTGGGACATTTCTGCTGAAGCAGAAACGTGCTTTGGAGGAGTGAGTGCGACCAGGTGTTTCAGCCCCCAGGTAGGGTCAGTGGCCCCTGGACACCAAATGAGAATGGGAGTTTACAGATTCCCTTTTCTGTTTCTAGGGTGAAGCTGGATGGATTTGCATGGTCCTACCTAATACAGCCCTATCAGTTAGTTGTTCTGTGGATGAAATGTGTTGTTCTACAGCTCTGTTCTCTCCCAGGAGAATACATTCATTTTCCCAGTTGTTGGACTGGACCAACATATGCCACAGAACAAACTGAAATGAAAAAATGTGGATGGAAGGTTTCTGTGTACTTTTTGACTTGTGAATTTTCATGTCATATTGAAGCCCTCCTGTGCAATTCGGTCCCATGGCTCCTGTTGCTGGTCGAGGTTTTGAACACGGATTGTGCAGCCAGCTGCAGTTCTGTGTACTCTGGTTTTGTTGTCTCCAGCTGCCAAACCACTGAGGGTGCGTTCTACACTCTGAGCAAGTTATGAACACCTACATTTTACGAGATGAACAAAAAATAGCAACTAGTACATAGGTGTGCGGCAGCCTCATTGCATAAAATCTAACAATGGCTTTGTTTTAGGATAGTAAACCAGCCGAATATCCTTTCCTCAGATCTGGTTTCTTTCAGAAATGAGTCAGAAAAGAATCTGAGAAGTGTCGTCCTGAAAGCTGGGAAGCTGCGATTCTGCTCCCAGCCTTATGCTAGCAATTGGGAGGAGCTCCACCTCCCAAAGCTGCTGCTGTACAACTTCCCTGAACCACATTTTGGAAGGGATTGAAGGCCAGTTTTTGAGTCATCACCTCCTCTTCTGACAGTATTTCCATAATCCTGCCCACTGAGCATGGAAAATTTCACCTCCTTCAGTTTTTAGGCAGGTGCTACTGTTTCAAGAGTATGCTTTTGCTGACGAAGTATTGTCAGGTTTTCAAAGTGGTAACTGGCTGTGTTCAAGTCCCTCCTTTGCTTCTGAAGGACCAAACTGTCTACAGACCCTTGAACCTCTTCTCTTTTGAGTAAGCTTGGACCCACAGGTCAGCTTTGTGATTGGGTTTGTGTCTCCTTTGCCATTTTTCCTGCTTTTGATTGGGTTGGAAATACTGAGAGTACAGCCTTCCTCAGGGTACTATCTGTTTTCTTTGGCTTTCTCAAATGTAATGCATCATGCAGAGCTGAATATGAATGGGAAGAGAATGAATGAAAATGTTTTGAGTCGTGAGGATTTGGATTAAGCTTTGTGTAAAGCTTTTTGGTTTGAGGCTTGTCTGTTTTAAATTACCTTACTATGTAACAGTGCAGATATATCTGTCACTGAGGTCCCGGCTAGCTAATGAAGGCTAACGCAGGTGATACTACATCCTTCACACACTTGCGTCCAATCTGCAATCTAATGGCTTTGACAGATCCCCTCAAGCAGAATTGTCAAGCTGACTCCATGATCAAATGTGCCCAAAAGCTTTAAAAGCACCACTGAGAATGTCAAATGGGACTGATGAGGTTAGATCATATCTGCATGAGGGAATAAATTGTTCTTAAGTGTAATTCACAAATCAGAACATTAGACTATTGTAATCAAACTCCAAGTGAGCCTCTCTGTAGGGCATAAATATCCGCAGCTGCTCTTCATACATGACAGATCTCTTTCAAAGCTTATACATGCCTATTAATTCTTCTCCTAACCAAAAGTTAATTGAAGGATGCTTCAACCTGCCATAGAGAAGGTATCTTAGGCTTCATAATTCACTTAGTTAAATGATGTATTAATGATTTTAGTGTGGTGGGAAATGCTTGCCCCAATTTACTTTGCTATTATGTGAGTAAATTTAGAAGTGCCTCATTTGTAACCTCCAGCCAGGACTGGTTGGAGGGCAGTGGATTTACCAAGGCCACGATTTCTGCAGTGTGGAGTGGAACTGATTCAACCCCTGTGAAAAGACTGGGTCAATATTTCTGCGTAGTCAGAAGCAGGAGAAGGTGATCAGGGTCAGGATGCAGAGGCACTTCTGCCAAATAAATGGTAAACAAATTGGTCTACGAGTTTTATTAGTAAATACAGGACTTATATGTCCAGTGGGATTGAAAGGAGGTAATGAGCAACCTGATCTAGTTGCAGATGTCTATGCTTATTGCAGGGGGGGTTGGACTAAGCGACTTTTAAAGGTCCCTTCCAACCCAAATTATTCTATGAGGCGTTTGTATATATGAATATAAGCCTTTTTAGATCTCGGCTAAGTAAAATATTTAAGTGGTGTTGCTTTCAGTGGAATTCAGAAGTGTGCTGAAATGTCTGGATTGTACCACTCTATAGTCCTTTTCTGAGCCTTCTAGTATGTCTTCATTTGAGAGGTGTAATGTCTTGCTGCTCTTCAGGAAGCCTCATCTGCTGTTGTACTGGTGGTTTTTCTTTTTTTAATCTCCACAGTCATTCCCATTGAGAAAGAGGAGAGTAACAAGGAATCACTCCATTCACTGAAATACAGGCTGTGAAACAGAGCTGGGTCATCTCCTGTGACCCAGAGCATGAAATGCAGTGTGTTAAGACCACATTCCTTATCAGCAGGGCAATTCAAATATAGATTACATGGAGTATCCTTTGCCTGGTATTTGTTAAGTCTTACAGTGGCTTTATACTTTCTGGGTTATCAAATGCATCTTACCTTACAAAGCAGGGACTAATTTAGCAGCTTATCTATGAACCATTCTTAATCTTCCAGTTAAGACATTATTGGATTGTAGGATTGTGTTGTGGGCGTGTTTGAGGCATTCTTGTTTTCTTGCTAGCATTTGATGTGCACAGTGGAAAAGCACTGTGTCAGTGTTCAGAAAAACTGCAAAAAGAAAGGATGAGATGTCTTACCTACAGAGGACCCAGCTCTGGTGACCTTTCCACTAGTGCAACCCTAGGCAAAAACTTACTGAAAATTAGACTTACCTTTTGTTTAATTGGCTGTTCTGGTGGAAGCAATTCTGGCAATATGATAAATCTGGCCAGTGGTGGATTGTTGTTTTCCTGTAAAAAAATATTAATTAACTTTTCATACAGTTCTACAGTTGAAGCAGAATTGCTTCAAGGTTGAAGGCACTAATGCCCATTAATATCGTACAAGAGATTTTGATTGGGAAACTTCTTCAAACAGTTCTGGGGAAAAAAAAGAAAAAAAAGCTCACATCTTCAAGTAAATAAAAATTGATCTATTCCTATTTATGTAAATAAAGAAGTACTGTATGAAGAAAACAACACTAAAAAGAGAAGTGCTTTTAAAGACTGACTCAGCTATTTTGATTTTATAGGACAGGTGAATGAAGCTTCTTTGGATTCTTCCCTGAATAAATATAAACACTTTTAAGGTCCTCTGGAGAACAGAGAAAGAAGCAGCAGTAATGCAGAAGCACTAGTTTAATCTCCTGTCCACCAGATACTTTTGCTTTAGTGTGGAGTGCACATGGTCAGTCTTACACCATTCGTATGCTTTACATACATGTTTAATATTTGGAGTCCTTGAACATATCTACAAAGCAAGAGTAGAGAGATCCACATTGTTCTTAGTGCTCAAAGTTGAGAAGGAAAAGCAAAGAAGTGTGGGTTTGCTTGTACCCATCCCCTTAGACTTGTCCTTGGGCTGAGAGTTCTCTGTAGGGAGAATTCTTGGTATATGTTGTGAGATGTCTGGAAAATAGATAGTAATAAATACATCATTTTATATGGAAGATGGATAATTCAGTGCCTAAGAATGTGAACTGGAGAATAAATCAATTCAAAGAGACTTTCTGTTCTTTAATGTTTATTTCTCTTTTTTGTTTCCCCAGTGAATGTTCCTCAGCAGTCCTAGCAAAAGGATGTTTTTACAAATATCTTGCGGAAAATCTCAGATCTTGCTGTCTTTCCTCATGAGAACTGAGAACTGCAGACCAGAAGGTGGATCGTCACAGCTCATGTTTAAAGCAGTAAGTAGCAAATCAAAGTAATTTCAAGACCGAGTTGTTGTTTCTTGCTGAACTGATGCTCTCTTGTTCTAAATCACTCCATCGTGCTTAGTGAGAAGTAATAGCACATTGCTGTCTCCTCTGAACTCTGGAATTTACAGTGATAGTTGTATGACATGAATCTAGCTTTAAGTTAATCTCCAGTTACCTCTTCCATTTTCATTTTGCGCTTGCTTGCTCTGCAGTGACCGCCTTTAGACTGCTAATTCTATAAATCTTTGTCACAGAGGGTCACTGGGTTTGAGGGAAAGGAGAAAAGGCTGTGAATAGAAGAAGTCTAATATGCTTTCTCCACTAGATAACTGTGCCAGAGGTAGGTGTGCTTGCTGCAGTCTGATTTAGCTAGTGCAGATACCCCTGCTAAATGCATAAACTAAATGTAGTCTAGTAGGTGTTAATTAGCGTGTTTACAGAAACACAGAAACAGTTTGGTTCAACAAGAGCCAATCAATCAGACTTTAGTTGAAGAAACTCCAGAGTGACGGTTTCCACCTGACCTGCCAGGAGACAGGTTAGAAAACATCGGTAAGACCAGCTACTGGCTGCTGCAGTGTGCACTTAGTGTCCTCTGTGTGTGTTTGGGGGAAGCAGGGAGAGACCACTTGTTCCACCTTAGTTGTAATACTTCTCCTTTTACACATACACCTTTGCCAAGAGGAAAAAAACCGGAAAACTCTCCAGTCTAATAAATTTGAATGCTATGTAGATGAAAATCTCAAAGCCCTTGGGCTCTGACCACAGTATTGTTTAGATGCATTGGCAGAGCCTGAAAACCTTTATCTTGTCCATTTGACCTAGGGTTATTCCCTTAAATACTTTTTCCAGGCTCATCCTCCCAATTCCCATTTTAGTATCTCTCTTGTGGTGCAGTAGAAGAAAGCTCAAAGCTCATGTTCTCTTTAAGTGTTGCTTGGAAAAGGAGCTTCAGTAAGACTGATACTCTTTCTGTGGATCCCTTTGTTGTGGCCCAGGCTGGAATGACGTGTAGATGTTGTTCTGGTACCTAGTACCCAAATACAGCCTCAGGGGCTGGGACAGTGTTTGCAAGAATGTTTGTCCACCTTCCATCTGCTTTGGATGCTGGATCATTGGTTTTATTCATGCTGGTGGGCACTGCCTGGTACAAGGTGTCCCAAATTTCTGGTATCAGTCCTCACCAGTGGAAGGCCACACCACTTTGTCCTTGAGGAAGCTTCTTCCTTAAGCGCTCCTTACAGCTGATCACCTTACCTGACAGTGGCTGCTTTGCAGGTCCCCGTGAGTGTACCCTAGATTCTGGATGCTCCTGTGACAGGCACAGGTGAAGGCACTTTGTACTCTTGGCAGTATGAATTATGCTACATTGTAAATGTGGGTTCTCTTACTCAATTAACATGGCAGGTTGAGCTTTGCAAAGCTCTTCCAGCTCATCATGAGTTCAACTAGTCCCTATGTTAGAGACAGAGCTGTGGTACATCCAATTGATGTACTTTGTGGAGGATGAGCAATTTAAGTTGCATAGCAGGTCAGAGTGGAAGTGAAGGACACAGAGTTCCTTTTTTCTAGGAGCGAATCAGAGCAAGTCATATACTGCGTTTACACTGTGAAGCCCAGATCCTGCCTTATGCTATGCCATTTTAATCTATGCTAGATGTCTGACAATCTAAGCTGATGCTTTTAAATGACAGCCTGAGCTTTGTAATTCAGGATCTGGGCGTTCTTTTCAGGTGCTTCTATTTCAAATGAGACTGCTTGTGTTTAACATCCTTTCTGTCTCTCGTGGCTTCTGCCGGATGGAAAAATCATTTGGCTTGTGGGATGCTATTTAATAAAAATAATTCTTTATGTTTGAATTTATAAACTGTGATCAGTACCAATACAGAAAACTGTAGGTGATCCCATCAGCAAAATCTTCAGCAAGTGCTCCCCTCTGGTTTTCATTTTCTCCTCAGAAGCAGGGGGAAGAAAGTGAGAGCTTTTCAGAGCTCTAATCTGCAATTGTCCAATGAAATTATGAGATTTGAATTACACATTGAGGTTGAAAATGTCCTTGTTGTGCAAAAAGGACATAATCTGAAACTGTCAGGGCTGGAATATATAAAACTGCACATACAATAATTTGTCCAAAGCTGCTATCAAAAAGAAAATAAGGGAGATGTCTTTGTCAGCCAAAATGTCATACCTTGCAGATTTAGAGCAGGATGAAGCGATTTGCCAACCTCCATACTACTCACAGGGGCCAAATAAGTCTTTCCCCTGTATAATCCCACCTGCCTTTCTCTGACACTCCAGCCAGGGCCAGGCAGTTGATAAAGTATAGTGTCACTAATCCACTGGGTCACATACAGTATGAAGCTCGGCATTTTAAAGATTGCTATCTGTCTTTGAAAGAAAGACCATGGCACAATGCATGAAGGCTTTGTTTTCCTTTTACTATTTGTCTTCATCATCCCACTGACTTTAATCAGTAGTTCTGCTGAATAACAGCAGTGAGAAAACATTATGGAAGTGTACCAGGGGACCCTACCTCAGAATTACCAGTTACGCTACCTAATAGATACATCCTTCTGGTAATACAGGCTGTTTATCAAAGCATCTGTAGGCAAGAATTTCGTTGAAGCAGCTGCCTAGGGAAGGAATTTTTCATGAGCTTGGGGAGAGAGGGAGTATAGCAGGTTGAGAGTGGACCTGGAGCTGCCTGCAGGTTTTTTTGGCAGATTACATGCAGGATGAGATCTTGGGCGGTGAGAATGCAGAGCAGAGGGAGCTTGTGAGCAGTGTGTAAGATGGGTCCTGTGAGAAGATTACAAGTATGTATTGGAGAAATCGGAGAATTTATCTCAGGCTCTGACAAGCTTTGTGCAACTGCCTATGTAATACTAAAGAAAGTTCCAGTATCTACTGAACTCGTTTGCAGATAAATTGCATGAAATTTCTATAAATCTAACACTGCTTGACAGTTCTAAAGAATGGAGTCACTTGCTCATGTATAAGGTCATAGCAGGTCACTTCTCACGCCCTTAAACCTGCCAGCCTAGTGCAACCATGATTCAAGGAGAACCATGGGAACATCTGGTGGGAACAGTGACAGTTCAATCAGTATGGCTCCTGCAGTTCTTACGTCTGTTGCTGTATCTACCAGCTTGAGCAAAGTGTTATGGTGAATTTGTGGTGTAGGAACTGGAAGGGAGCTCATACCGTATCCAGTCTTTGAATGAGACAGCTTGTAACTTATTTTGAGCAGGTGAGGTTTCCAACTAGCGACCGATTCGCATGGGCTCGGGTGCAGCGCAACGCAAGGAGGCATGCAGTCTCCTGGCAAATCATCTTGTTACATCCCCGTGCGCTTGCCTTGCCTTCGACAGCAAGCCTAACACCCCAGACACTGAAAGCTGGCTTGTATCCTACCAGCATTCTGAGAGGTACGAAACATGATACTTAAGGCAGTAATTAATGCATGTGATCTTTTCAGTTTTGATCTGCCACAAACCCCTGGCTTTAAAGGCTGTAAGATACCCTTGACTAACATTTTCAGGCTTGGCAAGCCTATTTTGGTAAATATATGCTTACTGAATTGAGTTCTGACCTTCCGGGACATTAGGTAGATGGGGTCTTCCACCCTGAGATACCTTCTACAGCCTCTTAGCTCATCAGTTGTAATCTAGCATCAGATTCCCCCCTCTATTCTTACAGGCACAATTTCCATTTATTATACTTAATAAAAAAAAAGTAGTAGGAGGTTTTTGCTTGCTTTTAGGTATGCTGTCAAGTGTAGTGCTCAGCCATTTAACCAGGAATAGCTACATCAGGAATCTCGCACAATGGAAGAGGATATTCCCTGCATGCATAGTTGTATCACAAAAGAAAACCTGAAGCAGAAATATATGAAAACAAACACACAGGAGTTTGATGCTGTCATTTCTCCATCTGAGCATGTGCAACAAGTACAATTCTCAGTACAATGCTGAACTGCTCAGTCACGTGTTTTTTTCCCCTCTGGTTGCTGATCAGTGGGAAGTATGGTACTTGTGCGGCCACACAACAGCCTCTTTCATGAGCTGCAGTGTCAGAAGGAAATGTTATGTGCTGTGAAGCTCGGAAGCCATGGGGTTTGGCAGAAAAAGCATGGCATGTACCATTTTGGCAGGAAGAGTCAGACCTGTGGGCCCCAGTGTCAGTATGAGGGGTAGGAAAAGAAGTCATATGTATCTTTTAAAGGCAGATTAATTTAATTTGGGCTGACAATACCACAATCGCTTCCAGCCTTTCACTCCCCACCTCTGCTTCTCTGATCCTGCTACCAGTGCTGGCTCAAGCATTCATAAACCAACACAGCTCGATGCAGCTCCCAGTTGCTGGTATGAATGGGAAGGAGTGACAGGAGTGGGAACTGGGAGAGCTGCATTTTGGCAGCGGCTGGTGGTTGTGTTGGCTTAAAGTAGTCATGGAACTCTAGGCACTCACAGGTTTTAGTTGTAGCCATGCAATTATTAACTGTTTTATCCAGATCTAACACAGCTAGATTTCTTTAAATTGAATATCCTGGATTTTCACTGCTTGTTTTGGAAACATATGTAATATGTTTTATGTACAGCGTACCTCAAGTTATTGGTAAGCACTCTGAAGCTCTTCATGTATTTCTGTTTGGGGGTCAAAGCGGACGAATCCCTGCCTGGAGTGGATTTGACTTACCCCAGTATGGCGCTGTGGTCATCTCCCTGCTGCCCTTTAACAGATCACAAAGCAAACCTGGAAGCAGGAGATCTTTAACTTACCCACACATACTTGTGCTACAGCAGCTCAGCCTCTCGGTTTGACTCTCCTCCATCCATTTCCTTTCCTCCTCCTGTCTCTGTGGGCGTTATGTTTTAGGTAGTAATTCTCTCCCTTTGCTCCACAGTTGACAAAATATATACGTGCGAGGTGTCACAGATAGGATGGTTGCTGCCAGGTACTCTGCTGTTCCTGGTACCGAGATACTCTCGGTGGGGTGATGACTGACAAAGGATAGTTAGAACCATGTATTGTAGTTCTGTTCACAGTCACTCTCCACTCAGCTCTGCTGTTTTGAAGTGAGAAGTGTGAGCTTGTCCCCTCCAGTGGGAGTCCCCTCTCAGTGTCGAAGGCAAGCTGCCTTCCTGAGTGTGGGAAATTGTTAGGGGTTTGGGAGCTGCTTCCTTAGGCTGATGGTGGTGCAGGTGGAAAGCAAAGAAAGGGTGAAGAGGGTTAGTGAAGAGGAAAAGGCAGTTACGCCTTTTAAGTTAAGCTGTTCTCCCACCATCTCCTGGGTGGAGACAAGCTATGTAGCAATGTGCCTCACTTTTCCTATCTGCACAGTAGGTATAATTGCAAGTCTTTGAGGACAGTAGAGAGAATGTTTATATTGTTTGGATGAAAAGCACTATGCACACAAAGTGTTTGCTGTTGAGAAACTGATCCTATTTCATGATGTTTGGCAACAGTTGATGTTCTGTTCCTTTGCTATCTTGCCCATTACAGGGGCAAGAAGGCATTAGCAAGGGGTTCTGTTTGCTTCCCTTAATGGCTGATTCCCTTGCTGTTGGCTAAGAAACTTGTTAAGCTTGTTCAGAAGAAGACTGTGCAGATTTGTTTCTGAAAGCTTTACAGAAATCTGTGGACAAATTGTCTGAGCCCAGGGCATTTCCAGATCGCATATCCTTAATTGTATTAAACACTTCAGAGCCATCTGATGGATTGTCTCACAGTTCAGCCATCTGGTCTGGAGATTTAGGCAAGCTTTACTTTATGGAGAAACTCTGAGTCACTCACACTGGAGTGTCATTAGATGGCCCCTGGGCTGCTCTTTGATGGAGAAAGGCTAGTATACTGCCACTGCTGATAGTATGCTGATTGAGAGAGACATAAGGTTCTAGGGGCTCATTAGTTTTGATTAATCAGGCTAAAAATACAGCTTGCTTTCCTTTCTTGTCTTTGCAAAAAGACTAGTTACCCCCCTCCCCACCCATAGAAATTGACATTGTTATTTTAGTTGTTTTGTATTTGTTGTTACAAATCTGCAAAGCCCACTCTGCTTTCAAAACAAGTTCTTGTCTTTTAAGGCAGTTAAGACTGATTACCACCACACTTAGAAGCTTTGATGCGCTTCTTGCAATGCCCATGTTAGGTGGGGAATATGGTTACCCTCATAGTAGCAACGGGAGGATGTACAGAGAAATAAGGTCGTGTAGGAGAAGGTACCTTTCACTGAAGACTACACCAGCTGCATGAAAGCCACTTTAGTGCTGGTTTCATGCTTGCTGGTTCCTGTGTGCTGACTCTCTTTCCCTGAGGCAAAGAAACTCTGTAAATAACTTGCTAAGAGATTCCCAGGAGGAAGATCGGGTGCCATGAGGCCACTCTTGTTCCCGAGCCACGTGTGCACACATGGTGCGTGGTGGGCTGAGGAAAGCTCCTCTTTCAGTGGTGAGCTTATTAATACCCTTTCGTCATATGGTCAGTGTGCCCTGTGCCGGCCGGCTCAGGGGGTCGGAGGATGCTGGCTTTCCATATAAGAAAGTTCAGTACTAGGTTTGAATTCTCTTTTGTCATGATCTGTATTCAGTGCTGGCCAGGGGAGACAGGGTGACTGGTACTGGAAGGGAAGAGAGGCAGTTAAGAGAAATGCTTTCAGTTGCATACTGCAGCCACTGCAGACTCAGTTTTCGAGATGATTTTGGCCAATAACCCAAGAATTTATATTTAAAATTATTTGGAGACTAAAGCTCTATTTGTGTACTTGAATCTGCCAATAATTAGGCCCAAGAATACATGAAATTTCCCAAAACCACTGTGCATCACAGAAGGCTCTACAGGCCTGAATCTTCAGATAATCACTTAAATTTACAGGAGAAGCCTAACTTTGATTTGGTTTGAAATAAAATCCTGAAAGCATCTGAGTCCTCGAGCCTGAATTGCATTTGGAGACGTATCTGGAGGCCGTCCCATTCCTCCCAACTCTAAGATACAAAGTAAGTGAATCCAAATGAGAAATTTAACTCTGCTAAGCTAGAATTGTGCCCCACCTTCATACAGCAGTCAGCAGTGGCAGAAGGCAGTGCTTTTCTCCTGTCCAGGTTTTCCAAAGCCTTCCACCAGCAGGGCTGAGCATCCAGGAGATGGTCTTACATGGTGTGAGGGACGTGGGAGACTTTCCAGCTTCCTGCTTCAGCTTCTGTGTGTTCACCATGTTGTGGGACAAAGTGTTGCATTGCTTTTTTCTTCCACATTTCTCCCCTCTTTCTCCCTCTCTTACCCCTTCCCCCTCCTCCTATTGAGAGTATGTATTGTTAAGGAAGAGCAGTTCCATTTATTTGACCAATGTAATCTCTCAGATGTAGGCAGTCCTGCTGTTGGTGCACTGTGCTGGAGTAAGATTAATCACTGTATGACACATTGGAGTTCTCTGCTTGTTACCCATTTAACGCTCTGATGAGGAAATGGCCCAAAGTGATTGCTCTGACTGTCTGGGATGATCCTGAGATGATACCTCAAATTTGGATGAGTTCTGTATGCTAAGAGGGGCTGACTTCTCCTGGTTTCCTAGGGGTAATTCAAAAGCAATGCTATGGAAGTGAAATGACGTTACCCAGTAGAAGACCTGGAATAAACATGATCAGAAGCTGGACCATTTCCCTCTTCCTCATCCTTATTTAGGTGATGTAGCGAGCAATCCTAGCTTGCAACAGGGCTGCAGTTTTGGGGTGTTTTTGGTGTCTGGGTAAAAGAGACTTTGTTCTGCCCAGCTTCATTCCTGGCTCTCTTACAATCTGCTGTTATTTTCTGCTGTGCTTCAGAAGGTGCAGTTTCAGGAAGAGAGTACAACAGTGGCTTGAGGCCATCTCTGCCTCTATTCCTCAGCTTCTCAGCTGCTCAGGGGCCAGTTTAAATTAGAGCAGCCCCCATGGGTTCTCTTGCAGACGCTTTACCCAGCTGCTTCTGTTTCTGGAGCACAGAATGCCTCAATCACACCCTCATCCCTGACATTGACCCTGTGCCAAGGACAGAGATGGTGGCACTGTACAAATATGCAGGCCCTGTGCTGCTCTGTAGCTGTTGCTGTATTGCCGGAGCAGTGTGTGAAGGCTGAAATGGGTCTTGGTTCTGTAAAATGCTTATATTATTTCTTTAGGGTGTTGTAAAGTTGGAGTCTATGAAATTTGGTGTTACAGAACCTAAATTTTAATATACTGGGGGCAAGTTTTACTGTTGGTCTGATGGTGGCAAAAAGCATGGTGGAGGCATTCCAGCTGCACTTGAATTTCCTGTGAGTTTGTCCAGCTCTGCACAAAACTGAGGCCTCACTGTGTCTCAGTGCTGCAATACCAGGAGAGGAAAACTGGAGAAAAGCATCAATGGATACATTGCTGAGCTGCCCACCCATTCCTCAAGTGGGTGAGCTACAGAGCATACAGGTTCTTCGGGAGTTTTCAGGAAAGTCAGCCAAAGATTGTGTTTATACGGACCAGTTCCTTTTAAAAATTTAGCATTTTGGTTAGTTAAGGGCAGACCTTGGCTGTCAATAGTCTTCCAGGAGTATTTTGACAGAAAATATGGCATTGCTTTTTCTAAAAACCAATAAATTCTGAGTTGCAAAGAAAAGAAAAAAGAGGCTATTTTTCATAAAAGAATTACCATGCAGCGTTCTGCCCAGGTCTTAAGATTACTTCATTATTTGGGTGAATTATTTATAACTGGGCTTTCCTTCACTCAAGCCCATATAGTTTTGCACGAGAAAAGGAATTTTCCATCACAGAGGCATGTAACAGGGTTTTGACTTAATATGCATGCAGTGTGGTGTGAGTCTCTGAGTAAAACATCCTGTCTGAACATGAAGTACCAGCACTAACGCGTTAAGTGGTACGTTGAACCCTTCTCGTTATATAGATCTAGCGGTCTGCTGTGTGTCACAGACACAAAGGAGTGAAAACTAATCTGTTGCAATTCCATAGCTGAGGGGTATCATGTAAAGGCGCCTCAAGGCGGCTGTAGGTTTCCTGGTGGATTGCACGAGCAGCCTGCGAGATGAGCTGATGCTCTAGGCAACTGTTTTAATGGCTTCATTGCTTCAGCGAGGCATGTATTGACCGTTCCCAAACAGTGATTTCCCCTTCCCAGTGAAGGTTAAGACAGCCGTGCCTCCCTTTGCCCTGCATAATTAGCACAGGCCTTCCCTAGCAGGCCAAGGACCGAGATCTCTCCTGTGGCCTGCAAACCCACCGTTCACGACCTTCTCCACATTGAAGCTGCTTTTCCAGGACATAAACATTACAGCAAGGGTTATACACTGCTTGCAACAGCTTCCCAGCAGCTACTGTGCTACTCTGACAGCCTTTGCATTTTCTTTTTATAATTTTCTTTGTATAAATGCAATAAGCAGATAGGCATATTGCTGGACTGGAATGATAAAAACTTCTTGGTTTCTACTTAGACCCACAAAAAATATTGTTTCTAGTCTTTTCCTAGATTTTTGTTCAGAGTACTGAATTTTGTATTTTTTTTTGCCTAACCTCATGAGAAGATTGCTGTTAATACTTACAATGCATTGTCTCAACTGAAGGAGGGAGGAAATGGCTTGCTGACCTAAATATCAAGGGTCTAATTGCTTTCTTCCACAGAAATGAGCATGCAAGGGACCGAGAAGGGACTAATTTAGAAATATTTTTTCCCCATTTTTTGTCCAGGATAGCGGGACTATGCCCCTTCTAGCCAAAATGGGGGATTTCCTTGCAAAACCTGCATGCAGATGCCACAGGACATTCAGCTGGCCTGTGCCCATCCGAAGGCTGATGTGGGTTTTGGGCCTGTTGCTGGATTCTTTGCTGTTCTGTTCAGGTTCTGCTGGAGCCAGTGGTGATACCTTACAAAGGCATGTGTTTAGCTCGGGTAATGATTAAGGATGAACCAGCTCAGTCTTTTCTATTGCTGTCTGCAGATGTGTGCTTTTTGTGAATTCAGGGAAGTTCAGGGAAGGCCGTTCTAGTTTCTGAAGCGTAACTCCCTGAAAGTCAGTTGCATGATTTACTTTGTGGAGGAATGAGTGGAGAGTCTTTCAAGATAAGGTGTACTATAGACTTTAAGAATCCCATGCATATTTTATAAAGCTAAGATTTGGCCTGACCTGTCTCCCTCTGCCTTTTGCTTCTCTCTGATGCAGTGCAGAAGTTGAAGAGTATGCTGTTTACCTGGCTGAATATTAGTGCTGTTGTATATGCTCAGAATCAATTATTTTATTGATCAGTATTAGAGAAGGGAGAGAGAATAGTGGCAGAGATATTTGTTAGTCCTGATAGCCTGTTCTGTGCAGTAGGCATCCCTGAGGGGTTTACTTGAGGAGCAGTATTGCAGCTGCAAGTATAGCCAGGTAGAGGAAACCAGGTCCCTCTTTCTCCATTGCAGCAGAACCAACAAGCAGAAACCCTTGTCCCAGGGGCAGCCTGGGTTGTCACTGTGCTGTCAGAGCACTTCAGAGGTCTAGGGCCACACCTCTACGCATTCCAACTCTAAACTGGGTTTAAACTGGCATCTTGCTAGCTATGTCTGTCTGAAAAAAATACCTGGAAGTCTGATACAGACCAATGCTGATAGTGCTTTAACCATGGGGTTGTTTGTACCTGCTTAGAGCACTGAATGTCTTATTTTGCATAGTAAGCCTAGAGAATTTATCAGAAAAGAAGTAACAATTAAGACAGACATAATGCAGCTCATTGTGGAGTGGCCCAAATAATTTATAAACCAAAAATTGAAAACGTTGATCAAGAACAGACTTTGAAAATAGCCCATCTTTCCAATTTCTGTGGTACTAGAAAAATTAGCTTCCTTCTTGTCATCTAGGTAATAAGATCTTTGGGGCCACTTTTCAGCCAATATGAATGAGCAAAGCTTTAATGCTGACTTGTATCAGTTTGCTTATATTTTCCTATAGCTTGTGTAGCACCATGAACACTGCCAGCTCCTTACAAATAAGCCATGTTTCAATATGCCAACAGGTATATCAGAAGGCAGGTCCTAGGTATAAAGTCTTGTGTTCTGCACCAATCCTAGTTGTCAGATCATTCTTGCCTCTTGCCAGTCCTTGTCAGCTAGACATCATTCCGGTGGATATAAAGGATCTCCGCAGAGGTGAGTGTCTGCTGCATGTCCTGAGATACTTGGTTGCTTTGGCCTCCTGACTCTTTGTTCGTGCCTCTTTTACCCTAGTCTAGTGTTGGCAGGGGTCTAGTGAGAGACATATCTTAGGAAAGCTAGAGTTTTCCTCTCTTGTTTTGTAAACTGTTTTCTCTCAGTGTCTTAAAATGGATGTTAATGGGCTAATGAGGTGATCTTGTTTAAAAACTATTCATCTGTTGTGCAAATGAGATGTGAAAATAATGTGCTTGGTTTCTTCAATTTCCCCCCTGCCCCCCCTTAAAACACAGAGCATGCTGTTGTCTTAATGCCAACAGGGAGAGGGAAGTGGTATGAGCTGTTCTTGCTGAATGTGTTTTTATCATCTGTGCTTATAGTAGTTTACTCTCTGAGGTACTTGCTCATTAAGGGAACCTATTAAGCGATAGCAGGAGAAAAGAGATGTTAAGATGCACTATTCTAGACAGCAACGGAGAGAGATTTTCAGCTCTAGATCTCAGTGTGGTGGTAACTTAGGTGAATAAAGGGTTTGACAGACTTGTTTGCAACAGCTGCATTTTTCCTCCTTTCTCATATGCAGAGAAAGTGTATCCCTGGGAAAATAGTAATGGATGAAAACTCTTGAGCCATGTTGCTGTTCTGGAGAGATCCTGTATGTCTCTGCACATTGTAGGGGATTAGTTGGGGTCAGAGCTCTGTTGGAAAGCTGTGGGGCGGGGCTGCCGTGCAAGGCCACAAGCAGTACCAGGGAGCAGCAGGGGCAGAGGAGGTGTTGTGACAAGGCTGGGAGATGCAAGGATTCTTACCAGCAGGGATGCAGCCCTGCAGTGCTGGGGTGATGCAAGCTGAGAGGCCCAGTGATGGCAGCTGAGGTCAAGCCAGAGCCTAGTCTGGTGGATCAGTACAGTGATGAGGCAGGTCTGTGGGTCAAGCTGAGTCAGCAAGTGAGTCAGGGCCAGGAGCATTCAGGACAGTAACCAGGGTCAGACACAGTGCAGTGATTGCCAGGCAAGTCTGTAGTGGCAAGGCATGACCAAGGTCAGAGTGGGAAATCAGGTCTGCAGCGTAGAGTCCAGATCAGTGGAGTACGTGGCCAGGCATTGGCATGGCTGTGATGCTGCTGCAGCATAGCTCTGGCAGAGCCAAGGGTGAAAGTCCTAGCTTAAAAGGGACTTGTATGTGAAAGATGGTTTTTACTTCACGATGAAGCTAATACAGAGCTCCTGGGAAGAGGGCCTTTTGGTTCTCTGTCCAAAAGCAAAGAAAAGGTTGTGTGTGTGTGTAAAAAGGAAAGGAAAGAGAGGGAGACTTTCATGGAAGTATTTATTAAATGAGAAGAAAAGCCTGAAGCCTGATTTATTTAGCCTCTCACGTGTTTTCTCCATTTGGCAATGCATGGGTACTCCCCTGGTCAGACATCTCTTACTTAGCTGCCTGCAAAATAAATATGGGCAGGCAGTAGTAGCAAGGCTACAGGAAAGCTTTTCCTTCCTTACACAGCTCCTGAAAATAGAGATGAGATTGAGTACTGAGTACTTGTTTTATATTAGAAATGCAAAATCTCATGCCAAATCGATGTTAAGACTGCATGTTTAAAATAGCTAAAGATCCGGAAGCACAAAATTCAGGTTCCAGTTGCAGTTCTGACTCACAGTCCTGTTGCATGTTGCAGAGTTTAGTATTTTCCCTTCCTGTTTGTGTATAAATGGATGGTACAGCATATGCCTATTTCAGGATTTCTTCTTCCAGTTCCCAGCAGAAGCCAGAAGTGGAATAGAAGTTAGAAATAAGTTTATTAAAATTAGAATTAATAGAAAAATCAACACTGACTATTTCTAAACTTTGGCATGTTTGGAGTCCAAATCTGCAGCTGAATTGGGCGGTTAGCCAATGTGAATGAATATGAACATCTCCTGTATTACATTGTTTTGTCAGTTGCTCCTTATCATTATAAAGAACTCAAAAACAGAGTTTGAGATGCTATTTGGACCCATTTCTGGTAAGCTGTCAAGAGAAAATCATGACATTGCTCCAGTGAAAACATTTGGTTTAGTTTGTTCTGATTTTGTACATAATCTTTTCATCACCACCAGCTGAACTGATGTTATTTATCCTCGTCCTTGATGTTTTCAGGGGGGCTTCAACCTGCCTTTTTGTCCTAGCACAGTAAGTAGCTTATGGGATAGTAAAATGCAACAAGTGTTGCCGTACATTCATTCTGTAAACTGCATGTATTTGTGGATGTCCAGTTTCTGATGCAGAGAAACAAGCCTGCTTTTAAATTCAAACCTCCAAGTCAGAATTCCATTTAAGGGCACTTTTCTTAGTCTGTGGTGGTGAAAATCCACTATAGACACACCTGTGGATGCTAGGTTTGGGAGGAGTGAATTTCTTTAAAAGATGCTTTTGCTTTGGTCAAAAACTAATTTTGTCACACACTTATAAAGTGCAAGGGACTGGAATATCAGAGCAGGTGTCCGACAAGAAAAGGAGATTAGGCATCATCAGATGCTTTAAGCAGAGAATTTTTCCTCCTGGCAAGGAGGATACTCAACATGTTAAACAGCATGATTTTTTTCAAACTGTTTACCTGACACGGGGAGTTACCTTATTAGATGTCACATTTACTGCTACTCTTCCTGAAGTATTTTTCACTATGTACACTTATAAGGGCAACATTTTTGATCAGAGGGATGTTCTTGTGAGGTTTTTTAGTTGTTGCTTCAAAGAGTTTGAACTCTGCTCCTATTTACAGCAAGGTATCAATAGAAATCTTGCAAATTTACAGAAGAGGGTGACCATTTCTGTAACCTGAACTATTCAGAGAGGAGATGTTCGATAGTCTGAGCAATAGTATAAACTGTTTTGTAGTTTGGTAGGGGGCTTTGATGGTACAAGTCTAAATCTCAGCTTTTAACATCTTTAAGTAGTCAGGTCCTCCTTTGTACACTTCTAGAATAGCCTGCCATAAAATTGGACTACTCTCTCAAAAAACCTCACCACTAACAATTATTTTATTTCAGAATGATTTAAATCTGAAAACAAAAGAGAAATCAGAAGAAACCAACTAGTGACAGAGATTTGCATATGAAGAATAGATTAAAAAAGTTTAAATGTCTGCCTATATTAAAAAAGAAAAAAAATGTTCTTATTCTATGGAATGCAGTAATGTATAAAAGCTTCTATAATTTCCCCAATTAGCTAGTCATAATAACTTCAGATTTGATTGCACATATTTCTGTTATCCCCTCAGGCAGTGAGTGTGTCTGTTGAAGAGGTGTTAGCTAGTACAGACAACCATTTATATGGGATGGACATTCAAAGCTTCTCCATTCCTCAGGATCCCTTTTCAACAACAGTTAAGGAAGGAAGCCACACAGGAATAGAGGAGACTGTACATGGTAATTTACGAGGCCAAAAAGGCAAAATATAGCTGCTGGAAGAAGCATAGCATAGGTCAAACAGTTACCAGAAGCTTCACAGCCAATTTTGATACTGTTATTTGTATTGCAGAAGTATCTGGCATTTCTACTTGTGCTGGGACTCCTTTGAAAGATGTTGTGTAAAGGAGGAGGAGAGATTTAATTTCAATGAGCAGCAAGAACTTTTGTGTTTCAAAATGTGTGTTTTGTCTACCTCCTACAGAAGACAAGGTTAACAATGCTGGGAAGAGTTTATTGTGTTAAATTGAGTGGTTTGTCTCAAGATAAACATGGGATTTAGGGTATGTCTTTCTGACTTGGGGCCTGTCACAGGCAGCGAACAAGGCGTGCTGTGGGTCAGAGAAGAGCGTGCCCTTGCCCTTGCAGACCCTTGTCTTGCATGTTTGCTTACTGGACCTTCCTGCGAGCTGCCTGTTGTGTAGCCGTGCTGATGGGGTGTACCTACCTGCTGGGCTCCCGGGCCTTCTGTCTGCCTTTGCCCGACTGCAGCCCTTTCTGTAGAGCAGCTCAGTCACTATTTGCTAGGAGCAAACCGTGAAGCACACCGGTCACCAAAAAACTACAGTTCCCACTGCCATGGGATTTCTCAAAAGGATGAATATGACCTTTAGACTGAGTGTGACCGGATTTACAAGTGCAGAGCTGAGTGCAGAGGTGGCCCTGTGTAACACTGGGATGTGCTCCAGACAAGTGCTGTTCCTTGTTCCTTTTCAGCTTAGCACTAGATCAGCACTGGGGCTTTTGCTGCAATTATTGACCCAATTTATTAAAATGTTAATAAGAGCTGCCTACTCTGTGGAAGAGTCAGGCAGTATCTGGAAAGCATCTCACAAAGAGCCATTACAGTTCCCAGTGTGTGCATAGGGTATTAGCAAGCACTTAACTGCACTCAGCCAGTCACACGGCTGCACCATCTGAGCGGGCCTTAGCGAACTGGAGTAGGTGGATGTGTCTGCGCTAGCACTTGTGCATTCTTATATCATCAGGAGTTGTCCCAGTTCTCCACAGGAGAGAGTGCTCAGAGTGAACTCCGCTAGCCTGTGCATGTAGAACTCGCTCCCTCTGTCTGGCCTTGCCCTGGATTTCACCCTGGGTCTACCGAAGGTCTGCCATAACTGGCTGATGGTGTTCCTGATCCTCTGCATAACTCTTACAAACCAGTTTGCTCCCTACTCCCAACATGCATTTCCTTGACTCATAGCATCCATGACATCCATGGCAAGGGGCACATTAAAAGACACAAAACAATTATTTTTTTTTGTTTACCAAAACAAGGCTGCTTCCTATATTGTGGTTCTTTCTGGAACAGGATGGAAAGACAAACCACAGGAGGGAGAAGTTGTCACTAGTGAGAAAGGGCTTAGATGCTACAGCGATGACAGGAGCATAATAGCATTTATGTGCCCTTACCCTGTACCCAGATTCTACCGCAGACCGTGCTGGTGTAGTTAAGCCAGCATAAAGGCTGTCGTGGAGCCAGCACACTTAAGATTGCTGTAGACCACATGTCTCAGTGAACCTGTGGAGAAGTTATCTTGATTACTGCTCAGGTACGCTCTTCTTGGGATCTCTTAGACCAGTCCACTGGTGCCCTGGGAAGGACTCAAGAGGCTGAGAGCTGGTGCTGAGAGCAGCTTTTTCTATATCTGGAGCATAAGCATGGGGCAGGTGGGAGGGAAGACCCTTGAGGTGAGGCATTTGAGATGTGGTCACTGATTGTGTCCCTCAGTGTCTGGTATCTAGGACTTTTCTGGGGCTTAGAAGAATGTACTCTCCTTTCATTAGAAAGTTCTCAGAAGGCAGAATAATTCACACTTTCTGGTGACCAGCAACCTGGGGACTACCTTTCTACTTATTCTTACAAAGTTTCTCCACCCTAGCTGGATTTGGAGATCACATCATTGTTAATAGCAATGAAAGATTAGAATGGTCAAAGTATAACATTAACAGTAGAAGAGAACTGTGTGATTCATTAGAAATGCAAATGTGACGTTTAGAAGGCATAGAAGAGGAGTCAACAACTCATAGAATGAGAAGACGTTTTGCAAGTGGTTAGGAGTAGTGGAATGAGACAGGGGAAAGGAAAACTTCAGCTGAGCAAGTAGGAAATCTGCTTAGCCGTGAGATTGATTACACCAACAGATACTTTCCCAGGACATGAGGCAGAAGAGTCCATTGCTTGAGTAATTGGACACTGATGGGTGGATAAGCCCAGGGGGAATGATCCTTCTTGTTAGACTGCGAGATGGACTTGGACTTTCCCATCTCTCATTTCAAAGACTGTATGTTTGAGTGAAGAGGGTAACAGGACTCCTTTTCTCTGTGCCAAAAGGTATTGGCTGTCTTCTGTGGTTCTCACACCCACAGAATACCAGGCTCTTGCTTGTGAAGATACCTTGGTGCCTGCTCTTAACTTTTTTTCTAAGGATTTTAAAAACTTTTAGGACAGTTATAAATCACTTGTGTGTGGGTGACTAAATGGAACATTTGAAGTAAGTTTAGAAGTTGCTCTGAGCACCCAAGATACTAAAGATGATAAGATTTTCATGCATCTTGATAAGTTTTACCTCATGTGGCTGTTTGAAGGGGCATTTTTGCGCAGCTTTTCTTGTGAGCTATGTTGTATGTTTTACAGAGGAGGGATGGAACTTTTTTATATTTGCAAATCTGTAGAATCTGAGATGAGTAACAAGGGAGTCTGGTCTCAGTTCCTGTCTCAGATGGTGCCTTATGGTTGTAATCAGACAGGACATCGTGGCTTCTGATGATTTTCAGAGTGGGGGGTGGTGTGGAGGGACAGAAGAAGAGGTTTTTAGCATCAGTCAGTTTGCGACTAGTGATGTCAGATCAGGATAGACCTTTTGAGATGTCCCAAGCACCTTACAGTGTCTTTAGTGTAGATGCTCAGGAAACAGAGAAAAAAAGACTTTAGAAGAAAAATGAAAATAGATTAGGGGAGGTGGTGAGAAGACCAAAATATCTGTTAATGTGTACATGCCTCTGTGAAAATTCCTCTGTATGTTCATTATTTCTTTCTTTTCCTTTTTCATACTGAAGGCTGGAACCACAAATCTGGGGTCTAGAGTGAATCCTATTTTTCCTAGGATTTCTGATCCAGGAGAGCAGTTGAGGCAATTTGAGAGGCAAGAAGGAATAGAGGAATTGCCAGCAA
Source organism: Falco punctatus (assembly GCF_963210335.1). Classification (NCBI taxonomy): domain Eukaryota; kingdom Metazoa; phylum Chordata; class Aves; order Falconiformes; family Falconidae; genus Falco; species Falco punctatus. The sequence goes on along the minus strand of NC_137592.1, from coordinate 27,297,481 downwards.
GCCAGACTTTTATATTTAGCAACCAAACAGAAAACTAGTAGTCCCTTCGAAAGTGATACCTCTTTGCTTGGCTTTCCCTAAACTATTGTATAAAGGGTACAGGGACTGTGACCTGGATTGCAGGAGTGAAATGATATTCCAGTCTGTGAATGTTATTTGACATTCCTGTGTGATGGCCATGAACAACGCTGAAGATGTCTGCTGACAAAACAAACACAAATTTGATAAGTTCACATATATATATATATATTTTTGAAACAAGGTGTTCATGTACACACTCTGTCCGATGCACTTTTTTCTGCAGTTTTACCTACGTAAAATTGTCATGCATGACTGTAACTTTTTCTGACAAGAGGCAGTATTTCATACTGGTATTTAGGTAGCATTAGCTTGAGCCGTCGACATCTGGGCAGCTGTGTACAAGTGGAATAATTTTAATAGTGTAGCTGCAGAATGGGGAGAGCTGCTATAAACTTAAGCTGTCTGGCTTTTGCTGCAGATCAAGCCTGGAGCCGGAACTGCTCAGACATGGCAGTTATATTTCAGTGGAGATATATTATTTATGAATTCCTGGTTGTCACCATATTTAAAAACATGTGAAATCTGTTGGTGTGCAGAAAATAAGTCTGGGAGAGGTCAGCCAAGATAGCAAAGTGTGCGAAAATCATGGCAGACATCCACTTTAGCGCTGTAAATCAAGCACTTTCTGTGGTTTTCAGGCAGATACTTGATTCTGCTGGATTTGTCATATGATGGTCTCTTAATCAGATAGGAATTTGAGGCCATCCTATTTAGCTCATTCTTATCAGAACCACATGTGCTGTTTTATTAGTAGTATTATTATTGTTATGGGGGTGGTGAGGCACTGGACCAGGTTACCCAGAGAAGCTGTGGATGCCCCATCCCTGAAAATGTTCAAGGCCAGGTTGGATGGGGCTTTGAGCAACCTGGTCTAGTGGAAGGTGTCCCTGGCATGTCAGCAGGGTTGGAACTAGGTGGTCTTTAAGGTCCCTTCCAACCCAAACCATTCTGTGATTCTGTGAACTGCTGAGGCAGTTTGGATTGCTCTGTGTAGTGGAGGAATCTTGGATCTCTGTAAATGAGTGGAGGTTGAAAGTTCACTCTGTTGAACAAGCAGGCAAATTTGTCTGAGGCTATTAAGTTTAAATCATAGTTTATTACATTTCTTCATGTAATAAACTGATCATGCCGTGAACTTTTTGATTGTGGTCATGTACTCACTGGAGTGTAACAATCATTTGGCCAAATACAGTTTCAGATAAAACCAGTCCCTGAGTTCAGAGGTGTTCAGATGAAGGGGATTGATTTGGTTCATCATATTAGCAGAGAAACAGTCATATAGTCATCTGTAGTTTTGGTGAAGGAATCTGGCTCCCAGCTAAATGTAATATTTTGCATGTGCTTATTTTTAACACACTCTGAGGAGCTCTGATGCAACTTTGAAAGTATTTCAGTAAATATTAGTTTTTAATATGGAACATCTGTACACGATTATGACGAGGAATGTGACAGGCTTTATCTCTCTCAGTTCTCTTTCAACCCATGCGAAAATGTTGTCCAAGCTGAACAGTACGGTTCCTTTTCAATCTGTATATATACAAGAGAGAAAAAATGAGGGAGATCTGGATTCATCCTGTCTGATGTCAGGCAGTAAATGGACATTAGGGTTTCACGAGTGCTTTAACCGGGGAGGAAGCCAGCACAGCTACTGAAAGAAACAGCTGGACCCCTCCCCATCTTCCCTTCCCATACAGCCCCCTGCTTTGTGGCAGTACAAGTGTGATGAATGGGTTTGCTTCGATCCAGTTCTGCCCTCTGGTTCCCCATGTGCAGGCACAGCCTCTTCTGGCAGCACACGGGAAGGGGCAGTACGGGAGTGAGGATGGATGTCTGGGGCAAAGGGGCACAGAGCTGTAAGTATTGCCAGCTTAAAGCTTGAAGATTACTTTTGAGTTTTCTCTATAGTCAACAGACTATCTCATGCCTAGTATCGCCCACCTTATTTTTTAATTAGGACTGGTCCTCAGAAGTTGAGAAACCAGCAAGCGCTAAGTCAGTACCAGCTAAGCTGAATGCCGTTTCTCATCTGAGAGTCCTAAGGCTGCGGGGGAAAGTTTGAGATAAATGTGCTCAAAACCAGCACTATTGATCCAGCGCCTTTCAACAGTACTGAACTTCACTGAAAATTAAATTCAAACACAACCCAAACTTAAACCATTAATACATTTAGCTAGTATATTATCCTCCAAAGTGTTAGCAGCCTGAACTAAAACTGCCAAAAAATTTAAAGTAGGCCTGTATCTCAGTGTGAAGGCCATATATTACTTTAACAGATCAGGCATTTATTTATGCTTGTTTTTGTTACATTAGGGTTTGTGAGATGGAATTGATTAATAAACTGTCACATTAATGTTTCCACTTAGCCCATTGCTGGCAAACCCATCTTTCAGCAGCAGTGTTAATGTTATAATGACATTGAACAGGCAGACAAAAATACTGTGTGTAAATTAGGCCTTTTATAACTTGCTGCTTATGTAGGATGGACTGGAGGCGAGCGTGTTTTACCAAGGCAGAACTTCTAAACCTTTGTCTTTCTCTCCACCCAGTCACATAAAATCAAAGCTCTTTAGAAGATGGAATTTCAAAGATCCCAAGGGAGAATTTCTATCAGTATGAAATAAGCTAGGAATAATGCCTAGAACAAATGGTCTCTTAGATGAAGTGAGGGAATAAATAAAAGGAACTAGAAGTTTTCGTATGTGATAAACAGTATGACTTACCTGCCTATCTGAGACCTCTTGGGAGAACTACAAATGAATTGGGATAAAAGGGAACATCACTTGTTCAGAGAAGTGAGATGTGACAAAAGGGGAGATTTTTCCCCTTTTGTCAACAGTATGTATAATTGCTTTAAATCCAAAACATGAAAGGAGTTAGATTAATGGGTATGGAAAGAGGGAAGGACAACTTTGTGATGAGGACCTGCTCCAGTTTTTACCACACCAGGAGGATCAGATAGATGAAGATTTGTGGAGTTTTTTGAACAATGAGGAGGATCCTCTCAAGTACAGGGGTGGTGGTAAGGGAATCTGAGGGAATCACAGCTATTCAGACATCTGTTGAGAAAGGGATGAAGGAGAAGTATGAGCCACCCATGTAATACAGAAATAATGGCACTCCTAAAAGAAGGGGGGAATAATCTCATCTCTAAATTAGTGGGATTAATCTGCAATAAGAAAGATTTAGGACAGGTACTAGATAACCAAGAAAATGGAGCAAACAGATAGTGCGTGAAGAGGCGGTGAGGGCCATTGGAAGACAATAAAGACTTATTAGAAACATTTGCCAGAAAGGACAAAGGTACAGGTGATTCTTCCTCGGTACAGAATGTGGATTCTATGATTTCTTGAGGTTGTTCTCAGTTAGCATTTTTTTGTGATTCTGTTACTAGTGTAGGAACTTGCTATAAAATAAATGCATATTAGCCTGCATGGTCCAATTTGCAAACAAGGCTGTCTTCTTCCTCCACTTTGAAGACTGCTCTCCTGAGCAGTGCACTCTACTCTGCATGGTCCTTTCCCCTAGGAAGTGGAGGGGAAAACCAGCACATGATAATAACCATTGTGCCAGCATTCAGTGCACTACTCTATGGTACTTGGGCATTGGATGTGAGTTCAGTATAAGAACCTGAAAATTACAGAAGTGCGTGCTGTTATTACCAAAAATAGTCAAGGCATCATCCTTCTGGAATAGCTAATGCTTTGGAACAGTAAAAAAAACTAAATAAGAAGACTAAATTCAAGCAGTGAATCCATATGTGAACCTACACACAGGTGTTTTGGGCCTATCTGCCATGGAGAAAAAGTCTTGACATTTACTGAAATAAAATGTATGTGCATAAATCTGGATAGCTTCAAGGCTGTCTTGCCTCCAAGAGATTCTTTCATGAGATGTATCTTGAAATCTTTTCACTATGGCCATACTCTGAAGAAAATAAAAAGCTCATTCCCCCTGCAGGATATTAGGTTAGAAGATAAAGACAGATCTGTAGAAAACCTCCTATTCACTGCCTGAGTGGTGAATAGAGTTAGCTGAGAATATTGTTTTGAGTAACATACTGTTTGTCCACTTTGAGCTACGTCTTGTGTATAACCCTGAGAGCAGCCAATCTACCCATTTAGAACAGATTTGTTTTCATATGCAGTTTGGCCTGGACAATCTAGGTTTTTTTCCTCAGGATTGTTAGACAAGCAGTTCTTGTCAGCTGAGCACAAGGTTGTTCATGGTCTGTTTTATGATCTGTAATATGTATGTGTGGAAAAAGATCTTAAATGTTTATTCTTTGAAGTGATTGGGAGCATTCAGTGATTCAGGATTCCAAACTCGGTAAGAAATTCCAAATTCAGAAATACTGAGTAAGAAACCGAGTAAGTAATTATTTCTGAGATTCAAATCACGAAAACATTTAATTACACTTAATTATTAAAGTATTATGAGCATGTGTGGCTGAGGACCATGTCTGAGTGAAAGGTTGTAGCTATCACTTATTCTAGTAGAAGATGAGGAATCGTACAGCCTTGGAGGAACAGCTTTCTATGTTCTTGGTGTTGCAATGTGTTGAAAATCTGTGTGTGACAAAGCTCTTTGTTGATTGCAGCTGGTGGTTGGCATGCGCCCTTTCAGATAACTGAATGCTGCTCTTTCTCGTAACTGTCTAATTTTTAATTTTTTAAACACATAGCTTATGAATATCTTTGTAGGTGTGTCTTTAGGAGTGTCACAAGTTGATACACTTTAAAACTTTGTTTGTAAAACAGGGGAATGGGGAAAAAGCTGTAAATCTCACAAGTAATTTATTAGCTACATGTGTTATGGGGAATGGCCTGATACAGTGAAATAGCATACCCTGTAATCAGCCAGCCATGTGTACTGGTGGAAGCCGTTTATAAAACAATCATCAAATAGAACAGTCCACATGAATAACAAAGACCAACCCATAATTCCCCCTAAGGATATTCACATCGGTTATAGGATCAATTCAAACTTCATTTTTCATTTCTTCATTTCATTTAGTGCTTTTCACTTTCTCTACTGATGTACTTGTGTCTGGGTTTGGATGCCCTGGGGCTTTGGAGGTGTTCGGAGTGAGACTGCCATGCAAAGGTTAGTCCAGACTGTCAGGGTGCTGGTGATGCACAGCAGACAGAGCATCCTACCACTGCAGGGATCTCCTGCTACACAGAATTGCCTTCTGCAGTGAGTGGCACAGAGTTTTTGTGACAGCGTCTGCGTGGCCATCTTCTCTCTGCTGCTGGTTGGGAACATAGCCAAGGAAAAGGTGGCTAGGTGCAGACCTACTGATCTTTTTCTGGGGAATGATGCTGTGGTCAGAGCTGGGAAGTTTTAAGAGTAATCTTCAGGCTGTTACAGATAACGTCAGTACAGTCTGGAGTGCACTGGTGAATCACAGAGAAAAGGATGTTTCAAACCCTGTTTGCGTCTGGATTAGTGTTTTTTTGGTCGTGCAGAATCACTGTTTCTTGGACACATCTCTGTCTTCGCTAAAGATTCTTGTTCTTTCGTTACAGGATAGCGTGTGTGGATTATTCTGCAACACACTTGGTATTTTGGGGGAAGCCCCATCATTGTCTGTTCTCTTTCCCTCTTTCTCTTTTATTTCTGTATGTAAATAATATATTTCATAAATAGTGAGTTTTCTGCTTTCACAGATGTATCTTTGCATTCATCTTCTATCTAAACTGCAGTTTTGCTCACCTGGTCAGGGATACAAGTCATCACTAGCTCAAGCTGAACTTTATTTATGTGGAGCTTTTCGTCTTCCCCTGCAAACTCTTCAGCCTGCGTCCTGCTTTAGGTTTGATCCCTGTGCAGGGCACAGCCCTTCTGTCCGTCAGCTAGATCTGTAAGCAGAATGACTTCTGCTTAGCCTGGGTGTGACCAAATAAGACAAGTCTGTTCCTAAGCCTTAGTTCTGCCTGTGTGTGATCTCCAGCACAGTCCTACTCAACTACACAGCTCCTTATTTCTCAGTTACCAACATTCTTTGGCCCATTTTTCCTCCCCCCTTTTTTTTTCCATTTAAGTTTTGCTGTCAGACAATTTTTTCTCGTCTGTCCCTTTGGCTATGTCACTTCTGTTTTCTCCCTGTGGTGTCTGTTTGGTTAAACATTAAATTACTCACTTTCACTTTGAAGGCTCATCCTAGCATACTACCACTGGTATTTTGTCTCTCAGTCATTACTGAGATGTCAGGATTGCTGTCCATTTAGACTGGACTTAGCTAACTGTGCCCATCTTGATGTCTGGACTCATGCTAACACTCATGTTTGGGAGGAACTCTCCATGAATATTTGTTATTTCCCTTCATAACCTTCCTTAAAGCTTCCTTTGTTCACTGGTGTCTACAGCAGTGAAGCCAGGCCACTGGGTGTATTGTGACAGCCTGCCAGCATAGTCGGTATGGTCTCCTGGCTTTCCTCTCTTCAGTTCATTTTCATTTGGTGTTTTCAATTTTAATTTTTTTCTGAGATGGGAACTATTTCTTCTGTACTTGTATAGGGCTTAGCATGGTGCAGTTTGTGACTGCAGTTCATAGACATGGTGGTAGCAGCAGTGTTATAGTTTTGGCTGTTACACTGCAAATTCTGGGACTTTTCAGGAGCCTTTTACGCCTTTGCTGAGCCTTTCTGTGGTAAAAATCCAACAGATACCAGTAAGACTGTCTGGGTGAAGACTGAATGATAACTTCAGTTCTTCCTTAAGTCTGTTTGTTTTATTGTCATTTGTCTGCACTCTGTGGAGTGCTAAGCACCTTCAGCTCCTGGAGATGTAGCATCTTACAAGATTCTTTTTCCCCCTTCCAACATGACCTCACAATCATTCAGAAGGAGGGAAAATGGTACCAGCATAAAATAAGAAGTTTGATGTCTTTGTATTATAATAGGATACTTTATAGTACTGGTTATTTTAGTAAGGCTAAGAATCTGTAGAGTTTTTATTATAATTATTTGTGTAATTTCTCCTGTTAAATATTCAGAGTGCTGAAATGCTCTATTAGTGCTGGGCACTGATGATAACTGTGCTGTGGTTCCTTGGGACCTGAAAAAATCATTTGGAGGCTAATTAATAAGTGGATATAGTGATGCTACGATCTGCTAATCCAAAAAGTCACTGCCAGGCTCTGCATTTGTGTATGCAAGATGAGAATACAGATTTTTCTTTTTTCCAGAGAGAGTATGACTAGCAATGCAGTTTTCTCTTTTACTCCCACCACTAATCCAGAGTGATTGTCCCATAGGAAAGAGGGTTTCTTCCTGCTTCCCCTCCTGCCCTTTCCTTCCTTTTCCCCAAATGTTTGTCCTCCATGCAACTGGACTACATGGACTCTTTAGCTTAAGTAACTCACAAATGCCTTTAAGGCCATGTGACTTTTTGCTCTATAGGAACAAAATTGTCAGATGACATTTTGAGCAAAATGTTGGATGGCAACAGCAAAATGAGCAAAATGTTGGGTGCAAGTACCTGTTTTGAGGGAAGGGGTTTCTGCGCTCCTTGGCTCCTCAGTCTGATCTAAAGCCTATTTACTGTGTCTATAGGAAGAAGCTTCCTGTCCTGGATAATCTTTCAGTCCGGCATTCTACATTGTGCTGTCATTCTCTGGGCTTAGATCCTGCAAGTTGTGTTCCCCATCTCTTTTACTGACTTCCCAGATGATTGAAGTTTGCAGAGATGCTCAGCACCTTGCAGGCTGGGACTCCTAATGAGCAGCTGGTAGCTTTTTGGTGGTGGGGAATCTATACGTAAAATTCGAGCCCATGAAGTTGAAAGTGAATGAAACTTTAAGAACCATTATAATTAAACTGTGACATCTGTTATACGTTTTTATGATTGTCTTGTGAAAGTCTGGGTCTTGGATATAATTAGCTGTGATGCTTTAAAAAACTGTAAAACTCTGGGGAATCTGCTCTTTGACGATTAATATGTCTTCAGTCTTCCAGCATCTCCATGCTAAACATCAGTCCTTGTTTGGTTACAGCAGGCACCCCAAAGCTTGTCTGTATCTTTCCAGTGCTTAGATCCATCCACTCAGCTGAAGTAAAATTCTGTGGCATCCTAAATGTAAATAAATAAAAAGGCATGTGCGCTTGCTTCCGTTTCTGTTTTTCTTCATCAGCAAGCCTCATATTTACCAAAGAGAGTGTTGTTTCTGTGCATAAGAGAAGAGCTGCAGAGGCGGAAGGCAGGGTAAAAGATGTGGCAGGAGCAAGACACAAACGTGATGAGAGATGAAGGATTGCAACATCAGTTCTGTTTTTCTGGAACTGTGCCTACTTAGTGCTGGAGAGGCTGTCGAAAGGCACATGCAAGTTGTAGCACAGCCTTTTTGGAGGATCTTCTTTCTAGAAGGTGTGAAACTGGGGGTGTTTTCACAGCAGTAACTAGTGGATGCATTGTGTGACATTGGCTCTGCAAGTAAAGACTGATGAAGTGCCTGTAGAAGCTAGAAATGGACACAACAGCGCGAACTTCTGGGGACTTAGGATTGGTTATTGAAGAAATTGAATTCACATGCTGTTTGCATATCACTGAAAATCTGTGTGGATTTTGTTTCCTTGGGAGGTAGATACAGAGCCAGGCCTCATAACTGAGATGTCTGTAAGCAGTACATAAATCCATAGGATTTATCTAGAGAACTGCAGGCCTGGATCACTGTAGCCTAGATCTCATTCTGTGCTTTTCTTTTTCATGGTTTGAGTAACTTCAACCTGTGATTTATTTCATGCAGGAATTCCTCACCTCCTGATTTGGGGTATTCTGTCCCAACTCCAGACAAGATGTCAGTGAATGCTGACATTTTTGTTTTCAACCCAAAATGATGATGAAACTGAGAACAGGGCTGTCAGCTGAGGACATTTGTATCTCCAACAGCTGTGGTCAATGAGCCAAGCTTGTGCAAACCCAGTGGTTAATCATTTGGGGGGAATCTGAACATCTTGTTTGCCTGAGTCAGCTACCTAAAGGATTTGCTAATAGCTAAAAGTTTGCCTGAATCATTGGGCTGCTGGGTGCAGTAAGCATCTGTTCACATCCTGCCTGCTGTAATTAGAGACAGGGATGTGCTATTTAAAAACAGAAGAGACAGCAGTGCATTGCTGGACTGAGGATAATTTTTTTTCCCAATGTTGTTAATAGTGTCTCTTGTTTGTCCTAGTGTCAAGGCTGTTAGCTGTGACTGTTCATGATGTATATAGCTATGTTTGGGGGATTTTTAGCTCTGAAGATGGCTTCTTCAATTCTTAAAGAACCAGAGGACTAATAATGTGATGGATAATAGCGCTGTCAGCACTGTAGGGCCTGCTGAACTGAACCATGGATGATAACAACCATCTTCCAGGAGGGACTGTTCGGTACTGAGGACCATCAACTTAGGGCACAGCTGAATGAAGTTCAAATTACAGCAGTTCTGTAGACCTCAGGTGTCTTTGGGTTGATCAGTCACCTCTACCTAAATGCCTTACCTGCAAACCATCAGTGATGGTATAGCCCCAAGGCTATACCTCTATCTCAAGGAGATGAGCTATATTCAGAGAGATTTCTGAGCTGCTTGGGTACTGCAGTACTGGGACCTTAGCTCAACAGATGGAAGCTGCAGGGTAAAGTGCATTCTTCTCTGACTGTACGTATAATATGCAGTTATGTTAATGAAAGTTTCTGCCATTGATAAACTCAACTGATTGACTCTCAATCTATTGGGGAGAAAGCAGTTAAACTAGCTATATTATGTATTGTCATATTTGAAAACTTTAAAAATACAGTTAACTCATAAACTTAATACTGTTGCATAGCTCTAAGTTCTCATGGAAAGAAAATACCTTTTCTAAAGTATAAATGGCATGTTAAGCCTTCCAGAGTGTGTTTCCCTCTGTTTATGTCTCCTTTCTAAAAGGAAACATATTCATGAAGTCAGATTCTCAGTGTTAGTATGATGCTAAGTTATTAAGAAGATATTATTCTTGTAGCTTAAATAGCCTAAGGTTATGAGACAGATAAAGTTTTATTAAGTCCACTGATCTAGCTAGAACAAAATAGATCCTGTAGAAGGCCTAAAGCTTTTCTGTTTTTTTTTGACTATGTCATTTGGTCTTACATAAGCCATTAAATCTTCCTACACTGAGCTATTAAGAATAACCATTGTCAGCTTTGAAAAAAAACCATCTAACCAGCCTCAAAACTTTTTAAAATCCACTTGGGAATATTCTTATGGTATTGTTAATTGCTTCTTTCCTACTGAGATATGAAAAATGATAATGAACGGGGGCTCCTGGTTTCATGCTGCCTTGCCAATACTTCGCTGCGGCTGTACGTCGAGCAGCCTAGACAAAAGCATAAGCAGTGTGACAGCCTGCAACTGGGGCCTGATCCAGTTGTTCTCCATAGAGATAATCTATTCACCGACTTCAGTGTGTTTTGGATGAAGGCAATTTGCTTTCTTTTGAACCGAACCCAGAGCACGTGTGGGGAGTTAACTAAGCCTAGAGGATGACACATTACCTAATCTGGTTACCATGCTGGTCTCTTGGGAGAGATGGCTCTTATGTGGAAACAATCTGCAGATTTCAGTTCGTCTCAACATGACTAACACATCTGCCTGTGTCTTAAGGTGAATAAATAGCTGAAACTGTGAGCGCATGCAGCTGGCAGATAATTGGGCATGTGTGTGTGAGTGTCTGAAACTGAACTTCTGAACTCTCCAGCAGAAGCCTGGTAGTTGCTAGCTGCAGTTGGTATGGGCCGGTCGTAAATTTTGATGATGTGGACTAAAATATAGTGGCATATTCCAAACCCTCCGATTACTGTCCCAAACCCTCCAATTAATAAACAGGCCTGAGAAAGAGCCAACAATGAGGACGCTGATCGTATGTTGTGCTTTTGCATTAGACTGTTTAGATTGTGAAAATCAGAGGCTTGGAGTGCTGAAAGGAAGAGGAAGCCAAAAAGGTGTCTTCTCAAAAAGAAGAAATGGTCTTGAAAAGAAGGGGACCTGGAAAGAAGATGGCAAAGATCCTGGCTGGGGTACAGATCTTGTAAGTGGATGTAGATCCTGGAGATCAGAGCGCTGCATGGAGAAGGCAAATGCTTGGGGATGTGCAGGGACCTTGGCCACTCATGCCCGAGGCTGGTCACTGTGAACAGCTGCACATCAAGAACTAAAAAAGCTTTCTGCCCAACGTTCTTGGGCTAGCAATGATCTTCCTCTGGGGAGGGGCAGTCAACACTTAGTGAGTATATGAAGCTTGGAGGAGAGCAAGTGAATGCATGTGAGATAATCAGGCAGCGTAAAAACGCTAATCTCTTTGTTCTAAAATAAATCCCAGTATCACTTGCTTGCTTTGTTTCGCCTGGGACAGTCTGCTACACTACATCTGTAGTGGGAAAGAAGTGGGCCTCTCTCATGGAATGAGGAGGACAAGCGTCATTCAGGCTTAGCATCTTTTCTTGTCATTGTGAGTTTTTTAAGAAATAAATGAATGCAGTTTATTTTAATTCTGGGCAACATGATCGACAGTCCAAAAGGAAACATCCTCTGTTTTTCAAATAGTTACTGTTGTAATTATGTCTCAGTGAAAGTCTAGCAAACTTTGTGGTGTTTACTTTCTGTTAGGACTGTTAACAAGGTGTTAACTGGCACAAACAGTGTTCCTTGTAATGTCGACCTTTCTTCTCAGAATGAGACATGACATAGGACCATCAAAGCTTTTGGAGAGCTGTTCAGTATTGCTCATCTGGGAGGAATTTGAAGTGGGAAGCTGGAGGAGAGGGAAAGCAAAAGAATGTATTGAGGTAGCTTCCTCAAACTCAGTTTTTAGCGTAGGACTCTTGATTTGCAAAATGTTGAGAATCTTTGGAAATGCTAGGTTGTACCCTCATGTATGGGGAAAAAAAGCCCAACTATTCTTGTACATATGCAGTTTTCATAGGAACCTGGAATTCTTTTAAATTAATCCATAAAAAGCGAAAAGCACAACCCACTCTGCCTGCTAAGTGGAAATACATTTACATACAATTTCTCTGTATTTAAATATGCCAGTAAGAGTGAAGCCAGAGCCCAGCTGAGCTGTATTGGAACTGATCAGGAGACCAGGATTTGCTGCATTACTGTGTACAGGATCAGTGGGACCACCGGGAAGCAGGGGATAGCGTTGGGAGTTTACTGCTCTCCTTACTTAGCTTCAGCCAGGTTTGACCTGTTTTTGCCTCTGTCTTAAAACGGAGTGTTTCTCACAGGTGGCAGGTTTTGCTGGAATCACCTTTTTCAAGCAATTATTTATCCGTAGCTGTATGTTTTGGACAGTAACACACAGGGGAAAGTGTTAAGGGCTGATATTTGATATTGGAATAAAGTTATCAAATGCAGCGTTGTGAGAGCTGCTAATTAAAGTTTAGACGCAGATGAAACCCCCGCTTGAATCCAGTGCAAGGCTGAATTCTGAAGTGTAACTTACTGCTGGCAACCATCCCTCAGAGGTTTTGGCCTTTGTTGAAGGTTGCAGTGAAATAGGTTGTTCTTGCAGAAGATAAATGTTGCTTAAAAATTACTTGGAGCACATTCATCTGCAGATTTCAGAATCTTTACAGAATTTCCCCCATTCCCTCCCTGCTAAAAATGGAAGCAGAGAGGTGGAGAAGTTCACTGGGTTGCCCACATTTCTGCAGTCAGCCAGTGGCAAAACCAACAAGGTCATCGAGAAGTCCTGGATTTTGGTGGGTCGTTTGCTTCACATATAATTTAAGAAACTGAAGCCCTTTTTATAGGTTATTTTTCAGCATCTCCCTTTTGATGAGACCTTCTTCAAACATCTCTCTTAGACCTCATCTTCTTTAATTACTGCTTATCTCTGAGTCATTTTAGGACCTGCATGCAACTGGCTCAGTTATGTCTGTGCTTGAATCTCAGTGCTGTAATTCTGTCATGGATACAGCTACATCTATGCCCCATGTCTTGCCTGGCATACTCCCCTATTTTCTGCCCAAACAGCTGCCATGCACAGTGTAGACGACCTGAACGAGTATTCACAGTGGTATCCCAACCTGCCAGCTCCTGCTTGGAGCTCTGCGTTCATGTTTGCTGCTCATGCAGCAGGTGGGTTTACTTTCAAGACCAAACTCATGACAGATATTATAGATGTGCATTTGTTTCTTTCAAGTTAAGCTGATCCTTGACTTTCTAGACAAAAGAAATCAAGGAGTGTTAACCCAGCTGGTTTTCAAGGGAATATTGGATTTGATGCCTCTCTACAAACTGATAGGGAGCAGAGAAGTGAGCAAGCACGTGGATGAAGAATGTGAAACACAGTATGACACTTCAAAGCGAAACATGTCTAGCTGGAATTTATTGGGGGAGTTCATCAATGATTAGTTTATTTCTGATCTTGTTTATCACTTTCATTAACAACCTTGGCATAAAAAATAGACTGTTAATGAAGCTTCCTGATGACACTCCACTGGGAGACAAGTCAGAACTCCAAACCATTTTAGTGGTGTAATTAAAAGCTCACCTGTCCTCTTTGAACACTTATTTGTATCTGTGCTTCTTTTAATTTCAGTAGTAAAAAACCCATTCTTTGCACACTTCCCCTTTTTCTTTCAATTGACATATTAAAGGTGTAGTTTGGCTCAACTATCTGAAAAACTCAGGTTTTTTAAGGTGTCTGTCAAGTTGGTTTTCATTAATTTTCCCTGGCAAAACCCAAATGAATAATGTAACTTGATGCCAAAGCTCCAAATGGGGGTTACAGATAATTATTCATGCTCAAGACTTTGGCTATGAATCATTTTAACTGTGCCCTCTAACTGCTTATGTAGCACCACTAGTTTCATATTTTTTGTTTCTGATGTAAATAATTTTCAGTGGTATAAAATGTGGGAGGGAACACATTTGCATTAAACACAGGTAACTATGACTAAAAGAAAAGAAAACCTTTAAAACAAGAGTTATAGGGTCATCTAAGTGGCAATTAGAATCCTTTAAAAATTCATTCAGATTTAGTGAAATGTTGTTGGCAGTCATTCATAAAAGTAATTGCCCTGTGCACATGAAAAATTTAAATGTGGTAATTTAGTAATGAATCTGAGCTGTCAGAAGGCATTTTATGGATAATCAGACATTCCTGCAGGCATAGCTGTTACTGAAGAAAATTGAAAAATAACTTTGTGGAGGCAAAATTATCGGAAATAAGTGTTTTCACTGGAAACAAAGAAAGAACCCTATGATTTTTAGAAATGTAGTACACTAAGTCAACAAGGGCAGCTACTAGAAGCAAATGAAGAATCAGTTGTGCCCTTAATATTGATTCAGATTAGTCAGTTTAAGTAGTGGTCTTTGAGGAGTGAGTTCTTCTAGATTCCCAGATACTCTGTGTGCAGACACATTATCCAGCCCCCAGGAAGGGGAAGCAGGAATTCTCCGCTACAGCTTGCAAATCGTGTCATCAATTCTGAAAGGAGAAGCTCAGTTCTCCTTTCATTTTACTTGAATGAAACTGCTGACTGTATTTGAATTAATTTTTATTTCCCCTAGTATAAGGTAGGGCTACGTGTTGTTGCAGGGCACATTAGGGACAGGAAAACTTGAGGCACTTCAGAAGTTTAGTTGGAGCCACTGATGCAAAAAGAAGGTCAGTGCAAGCCGTTGCCTTTGGATGTGGTAGCAGTTCACTCCCACTCTGTGCCGGTGTTAATGACTTGAAAATGGATAAGAACACTTGCAAATCTCTTCTACCCCAAGTCTCTAAATCACTCTGGGGAGTAGATCTTTGTCTCAGTTGTGTTACTGCTGTTGCTTTTGCCCTTGTATAAGTATTTCGGGGGATTTTGAGATTCTAAGACGTTGGGAAGAAAATGTTTTCAAAGATCAGATCTAGTTGGGGTTGCTGCTTCATTTAAATACCATTTTGCCAGAACTGATTTGCCAACTGATGTATTCATAAAGAATGTTTATGGGTTTTTTATGTTCTCCAGTGTTAGAATGCTATAAGGAGATACTCCTGTATTCTAATTCATGGTGTGATTGTTTAAAGATGCTGATCTTGGATGCTATATTAAGTATTAAAATAAATAGCATTAGTTTTCAACTTCACTTTTTGTTTATGCAGCTGGTATTCCTTTTCCCAATTTTTGTTATTTACATAGTTCATTGAATGTTAGAAGAGATCAGCTCAACTCGTATTTCTGGTCTGCTTTACTTTATGGTGTAGTGGAAGGAAGTTTTCAAAAGAAAACAAAGATTTGGTTTTTGCAGAACTGAAAATAAAATGTATTTCTGTTGATCTATGGATTTGTTTAAAAACCTATTTGTGCCCTCTATATTTGCTACAAAGCTTAAATATGGGCTTAGATCAACACAACAGGTTCTCTTCAGTGCTGTGTGAATGAATGTAAAATCTTTTGTAAAATTTCTACCATTAAAAAAAATCATTAGATATTATTAGGAAAATAGTATCTTTTATGAGAAATGATGAGATGAAGTATATCACCTGGCAAGAAGTAGCTAGCTCCAGTGTTAAAGCTCTTCAATATTGTCTCCTTTTCCCATAGGTCACTTAGAAGATAAATCACCACTTGGAGGGAGCCATGATACCAAGTCTGTGTTCTCATTCTGCACTGTGGAATGGGGCCCTGCTTTTTTGTTCTGGCGATCTGGTAAGTCTCCCAGGCAAGAACATAGAAGACCCTGCTGAGAGAAAAGCACCTTGAAGATAAGTCCTTTCTTTCCACAGTGAGTTACCTGACTATTACTGCTGTAGTGTTTGGCTGTTTTAAGGTTTGCAGAGCTATAAAACATTTGATCATCCCAGGGGTGGGGGAGGAGCTGAAGGACATCTTTTCCTTTTGATGAAACACTGAGGAGAAAGAACAGTGTAACAAATGCTATTTATAGAGGCTGCTTGCCAAATCAAACCTCAACCTTTAATTACATCTGCGCACACTGTAGGCGTGTTTAATAAAGATCTAAACGCAGTGTCATCCTCCTATTTGACTTGTTAGCATTTTGCCTTTTTTCTGTAAAGCCTGGAACCTGTTGATGTGATCGACTATGAGTAAGAGCATGGTTTGAGGCTGAAAATCAGTCAATGACATGAGCTCGTTTAATATAACCTTTTGAAAACTTTCGTTGTTCTGCCTGCTTGTGAAGCATTCAGTGATGGTTACAGATTGTTTTGTGTCCTAAGAGTGCCAGAGTCAGATAGGAAGACTCAGTACCCAAAGGGGCTAAGGGGAGGGCATAAGCTCTTTGGGGGTGTGTGAGGATTGAAGGGATGCACTTGGGGTGTTCTGTTGTGTATTGGGCTTTGACTTCCATACAGGCTCTCCATTTAGGCAGAATGATCAGCACTAGCACTTCACAAAACCAGTTGAACCTTGTTAAGTAGCCTTGTCACTTCGACAGAGACTCCAAGGAATTCCAGCTGGGCTTGAATTCCCATTTCTTTTAGATAGCCTTTATCTAGGTCAGGGTTGAAGTTCTTGCTTATGATGCTTGCATTGTCCAGTCATTTCTGTTCGATTGACAAAGACAGATTTTTCCATTTTCTAGCACCCACATGCTGCAAAACGGTGCCCTTTAGAATTTCTGTAAGGTCAGACAGCAGCCTCTGGTCCTGCTTTCAGTCTGTGTGCAGGGACTTTAAAGCTCCAGACTTACGCCTTTCATTTTTTCACTCTTTTCTGTCAATATTGCATTGCCTCAGTGGATGCCTCTTTGACCTCACATCTCAACTCCTTCCGCACTATTTCTTTCGATCAGGACTGAAATCTAGTGCCAATTACTGATGCATTGCTATACTAAAAATGACTTGGGCTTGCTGGCTGGCAGCACTCCCACCTGTGCTTACGGCAGAAGTAGCTGGGTGCAGGCATTCAGGTAAGAAGGGTGGGATGGGAGCTGTCCCATTGCTGTCCTTTCTTGCGCACACTGGTGGCTAAATGAGAACCACGGGGAGTCACAGACCCCTGAACTAAGTCCCCACCAAAGACTCCAGTCAACGCCTGAAGTTAAACGGTCCAGATTCCCCTGCTTGTCTGTGCTGGGTATAGCAGCATGCTCTTTTACAGCAGAAGGATGCACTTTCTGTCCCGTGGCTGTTTGCTTTTCTGTCACTGTCATCTGAAAAATTGGCAGGGCATTAGCAAGGGTGCTGCCTTTCCTAAAGCTCACCAAGGTCTGTACCCCAATTTTTATGAGCAAATAGTCTGCAGATTTCAAACTCGATTAGGAATTAAAACCTTTGTTCTGGAATAAGGGCCAAATGAATACTGTTCAAATTAAAGCTGGTTTGTGTTGCTTTCCTCAGAGAAATGTGTCTGTTCTGGGTTTTGTTTTTTTCCCTCTGTTGGCACATTTATTTGTTTGTGTTGCATAGGGAACTGAGCATGTTATGAAGCTAAATCTTTCCTACCAAGCAGCAGCTCTGGCTCAGCTTTGGTGGTTATTTAAAATCTCAGAAGAGAATCATCAGCTGCTCCACTTGTATATTCAAACACACAAGGTGATATGCTAATTGGGCTTTCATTAGTGCCTGACTGACGTCACCAACAGAGCAGAAAGAAAGGGGGCTAAGCAGATGAAGTACTTTTCCACTGTTGAACTGGTACTGACGCAGCTATGTACTATAGCTTTTTTTTTTTTCTCCTTTTTTTTTCCTGGAGCAGTTCTAATTTTCTGTGTGACTGCATCTGTGCACTGTAGCATTCAAATATTGCCCTGGTGTATTACTCTGAAAGCTGAGCTTTTTATGAAAAAGGGAAAGGGAACAGAGGCTGTGAAATTCCTTCTTTTCTTTAGTGTTATTACTGTCTGGGATTGATTCAATTAGGTTAGACAAGTAAAATTTCATGATGCGACTCATCAGTGCTGTTCACATATGAGTACATATCTGCATATTTAGGCAGTCTGTCTCCTCTGAGAAACATAGATACCATGGATAATAAACAGCTGCATGTCATTTAATGAGCAAGTAAGAGGCACAAGCCCCTTTTTTCCAGGACGGTGGCCACTGTGTGAGCTCAAGCAGAAATTATAGCAGAATTGAAACAGAATATGTTCTTTTTTCAGAGCTGCCAGTAGAAAGCTTTGCAAACTGGGAAGATTTTACATGGGTATAGCAAGCAGCTTTAGCAAGATCGTACATGAAGGATCTATATCACGTCATGGGGTATAGTGCTCCATCAGAAGTCCACAGAGCTGTGTTTGATTCCTGTTTTCATCTCCAGAGGTGAAATACTTAATCTCTTTGCACCTCAGCTGCCCCATCACTTGTACAACAGGGATAATGTCTTCCTTTATAAAATGTTTTGCTATGATGAGCGAAGTCTACATCTTCAGGAATTAAAAAAAAACAAAATGCATTTTGGTCATGATAATGACTAAACGTAGCCTGAGAAGGAGCAGATTTGCCTGATTGGAAACCATTTTTACTCAGCACTAAATGAACTAAGTTATTGCTGGAATTAATTAAATACAATTGCTATTGCAAGTGGATGGTGAGTTGGAGAAATATTTTTGTCTTGTAATAAATTAACTCAAATCTAATAAAAAGGCTAAAGACAGAAGGGAATTCTGACGTTGAAAAGACTCTAGCAATGCTATTAGAATTGTTTCTTTTCAAATCAGAAATTGAGAGTGTAGAACTATTCGTTGCTTTAACTTCAGCAAAAAAATGGTGACAGCAGGGACCTTGTTAAACTGGGACACATACTTCAGTGACTAGAAACCTATTGTAATCTCAATTACAGAGATATAATCTTGGGCTTTAGTCCATATGTCTGTCTTAGAGAGCTATTAATGCCGTTGGTTTGCATCCAGCTTGCAGACAAAGATACTTAACTAAACATTTTCTTTTTGCTTCTGTCATTAGCTGGGGTGCATAGGCAAAATGGCTGGGACTGTCTTGTTCCTTGGTCCAATTAATAGACCTCTATTGTTCCTCAAGTATAAAATTCTGACAACACATGGATGAAAAATTATTCCAAAGCCTGTCATTGGGATGAACAAATGAAATCCATCATGAATTTAAATGGAGCCATTTATTATAACCTCCTGCCTTTCATTGGACTGTGGGTCTTTTTCCTGTGTGATGTTTATATTTTTTTGAACTGTGAGGACAAGGACAAATTGAAGGAGTTGCTGAATTCTTTGTCACGAGCTCCTACTACAGTTCATTTACTTCTCGTCCATCTTGCTGGGGAAGAGCTAGGTAAGGTGTCTATTGAGGAAAGATGCACAGTGGGGGTGCAATTTATAACTCCTTCCACTCTTTCAAGCAGAATAAAATCCCTGGATAATGACTGAAGAAGCTGAGCCCAGGGACTCCACTGTGGTTATGCACAGTAGTAACAGGAGACAGTCAACTTGTAGGAATTGTGTGTTTGCTCCATTTCTGCTTAGGAGTTGTTCATGAATTGCTTGTTGATTGCTGTCATCAGGGTACTTTTGAGTCCCAGGAGTGGTGACTGTCGGTTTATACTCTTTTTGAGGACTGTAGTTTCAATTGTCTGGGACCTGTGAAGGTAAACACTGCACTATAACTGAAATATGTGGAAATAAAGAGATGTGCAGGAAATAATCCCAGCCAGCAGTGATCTATTTTACTCTTTATAAATAGTTCTTCACAGGAGAAGCAAAAACTGCTGTTAGTGAGGACAGTCTCACTTAATAATCTCTCTTTCTCATAAAAGCATTAACTGCTGTCAAAAGGGAGTGGGTGGCCGTGGCCCAGAAGCAGCTTGTTTGCCCACCAGATGGAGCTGAAAAAATCTGTCAGATGGAGCGCTCCGTGATCTAACCCAGGGTCCTGCAGTGCGCTTAATGCACGGATTTATTGGCAGCATCTCCAGATGTGACCCTCACTGCAGGTCCCCACTCAGGCGCAAGGGCCACCACGCTGTGCTCTCCCAGGAGGTGCTGCAGGCACACCGAGACTCTAGCTAGGTTCAGTGCCTGGGTTCATCCTGCCCGGCTTTAGTTCATCAGCATTTCCATTTCAATTTTATGCATTTTCTTTCCTGATAACACTGTTACTAGAAGTCAGATTTGCTGAGGGAAGGGGCATGGGAGGTGCAGTTAGTACAGCAGGGTGGAGGTGCTGCCAAGGATGTTGGTGGTGCTGAGCCTTGCGGGAGGGCATCAGAAACTTGCGCAGTGGGGGTGCAGTTTATAGCTCCTTCCACTTTTTCAAGGAAACGACCTTTGAAAAGGGAGTTTACAGAGAGCTTGGTCCTTTGAGGCGTGCTGTGTTTCCTCTGAGGTGACAGCAAACCTCACTGGTTGCCCTGCTGATGGGACACCATGGAAGCTAAAGGCAACCACCCCCCGCAAGACAAGCAGCACCTTTTATATTTTTAAAAGACCCTGCTGCTAATGCTTTATATCCAAGCGTTTGTTACTTAAATGCTTTTCTGGGTGAGTGTTCCCAAAGGCTGACGCCCAGGTGTGAATGCATGTAAGGAGGAGTTAATTTAAAATAAGATTAAATAACTGTGGGAAAGGAGGGCAAAGGTAGTTACAGCAAGCATCCAGGTATTCAACTTCTTTAGCTCTTTTTTTCCTTTAAAATTTTAACAGCTATTTGCCTAGTTTGTCTCAAGATATTATTTTATTTTTTTTTAAATCAGTGGTGTCATGATTGTTGGTTACATCATGTGGCTGTTACAACGAAACTTTTAAAGCCGTTGGTTCTCAGGGTTAAAATGGAGTGAGAGAAAGGTTGAATTGGAAAAAATATCTGTTATTCTAATAAAATTACTTGTCAAAGTAATTTTGATACATCAGCTCATTAGTGAAGAGAATAATATAAATTAATTAAACACTACAGATAAGGACATGCAACAAGGAAGGATGCACCTTATGTACTGTTTTATAGAAGATTTAAGTGAGTATAATCAGGAGTGGAGTAATAGAAGGACTTAATTTACCTATGCTTGTGGCAAGTTCAAGTAGGTCAGTTAGGTTCTGGCTCCTAAAAACTCTAGTTTGGACTCCTAGAGTTAGATGGCTTGTTTAGAGATTTTGTTCTAGAAGTGATTTTTTTTTTCTCTCAAAAAAGATCGTTGCCTCTAGCAGGAGGACCTGAGCATTTTTATGTGCAATCCAAAAGATGACTTAATTAGCTGTAACAGAGATTGAGTGGGATAAATCACATGGCTGAATGATGCTGTGAAAGGAAGGGGCGCGTGGGTGGAGGAGATGGGGGAGGAAGAGGCAGGTTAGGGAGCCTGTGGGGTTTTATTCTAGAGCTACAGCATAGTGGGAGCTGGGCCAGCAGAAAGTTTCAGGGTAAAGAAGAAAGATGTTGTATGGTCTAGAGATGGCTGGCAAATCAGCATAAAGCTTTTATCTGAACAGCAGGCCTTTCAGCAAGGTTTTCAGGGCAAACCATTTAACGTTGCGATTGATTTTGGTGGTTGTGGTTTTTTTGTCGTTGGGGTTTTTTTGTTTGTTTGTGGGGTTTTTGTGTTTGTTTTTTTTTTTTTTTCTTCCTAGGCTTCATTTGAAAAAAAATTCATAGCAATCGTCAGGTGCTACAGCTATCCTTGGTGAGAACAGGTAACACCTCAGATTAAAACAGGGAATTACCTTGGAGGAGTTAAAGAGTTGAAAGGGGAATGGCTGACTTGGGTAAGAACCAGCAGGAATTGTTCTCAGAGCTGGTGCAGGGTGGGTGAGGTTCCAGAGAGGGCCAACGTGTGAAATAACTTTGAAAATGGAGGCAGTGGGGTGGGGTAGGAGCAGAGACCTTCCAATTTTTAGAAGAACTGTAGGATGAAAAGTTTAAACCAAACCATCTTGATTATGATGAGGTGTTAATAAATAGCCAGCAGTGTTAAGTCATGACAACAATCTTCATTTCCTTCCACATTAGGATAGCAGAGCATGCCAATAAGGAAAAGGCAACTTGTATCTTCAGTGCAGGAGAGTTTCTTGATATTGTTTTGAATGACGTTCTCATAAACAAGATAAAGACACACAGAGTGATGTGAAGTGAGGGTAGTGTGGTGGGGAGAATCTTGAAAAGTAACTATTTGTGAGTTTCTGTCAAATGGGGAGGATGCAATCTGCGGGATTCCTTGGCTGGGTGTGGTGGGTCTAGTGCATGTTGGTACTTAGAGCAGTAATTTGTGTGAAGAACTAGAAAGTATGTGTATTGCATTTCTAGGCCATGCTCAGCTGGACAGACTGCAAGCGTTTGGATGAAAGGACTAACATTCAAAAGAATCTTGACAATTAGAAGAACTGGTTCGAATTAAGTGGAATTCAGTTCAAGGACAGGCACAGAGTCCCATGATGAGCTATAAATTATTTGTGAGATTAAAAAATGAATGAACAGCTAGCTGGCAGTCCCTCAAGAAAAGATGTGGGGTTATAGTGGGTAGCAAACTGAACACCGATTGAGGCTATCATAGTTGATGCGAGGAAACATAAACAAGACCATACCATGTGAAACACCAGAGGCAACCTTTGTGCTGTGTTTGGCACTGGTACGACCACAGCTGGAGCATCTTGTCTTGTTCCGGGCCCCACACAGAGACCTGGAGTGAATGGAAATCAGAGATCTGGAGAACACAGGCAGCAAGGAAAAGTTGGAAGAATTAACCTCTTTAATCTAGGGACAAGTGCAGAGCTGTGAGAGTTCGTAAAATAAAATGGCTGCCTCAGAGGAGGAGTGTGTGGTGCAGATCCCACAAGAAATAGTAGGCTTAAACTCCACTGGAGGAAATCTGTGTTAGACACCGGGAAAGGCTTTCTAACAGCAGGGCTACATAAACTGCTGACATACAGGTTTTTAAGAACCGGGTAAACAAATTTCTGAGAAAAAATTAAAGGGTACTGTTGCTATTGCAGTGGGACAGAGAATAAGACTGCCCTTTATGCTCTTTCTAAACTTGTTTTCTATAGGTATCCTATAAAAGAGCTATAGACACCCATGTGGGTACCATAGGCATGTGAAAACATGCAGTTCTCGTGCTTTGTTTTTGGTCAAAAAAGCAGTAGTGTGCAGAAAAGGGGAAGCACCTGCTTGTCCCTAAGCTGGTAGGAAATGTTCAACCTTCCTGCAAAACTTACTGCAGTGAAGGGGTGGTGAGGAAAAGGAGAGCACGGGATTTTCTCTTGCTGATAGCTGGCCTGTGCAAGAACCAAGTGATTCTGCCAGTCTCTTCAGTGTTGTGGTCATGGTTGATTTTTTTTTTTTTTTAAAAGAGGATCTTAAATCCAGGTGCTGCTCTGCAGGATCAGCACCAAAGTTCTGCAGGACACTGTGCATGGCATGTGGCAAAGCAAGCCAAAAACAGACGCCCAGCATGCATTATGTGAAACTTCATGTCAAAACGTGCCTCTGTGCTAGATTTCTACATCTTGGAAAGGTAGTATCTTCTGCTTGAAATCCCAGAAAATCCCAAATAGATCTAAATTAAGTATTATTTTGGAAAACACAAAGTGTTCTATAATAATGCAATAGATACCACTTTGATTGTAATTGCATGAGTCAAAATTAGATTCCAAATAGTTCCTTATGGTTGTTGTAAGCGAGATGCTAGCAACTGCAAAGCACTGACAAATGTATATAGTAATCTAACTAGTTATAATGAATATTTCAGTGTGACTATACCTTTTTTACGGATTGTATATTGTACTCTCTTTCTGTGTAGAGAGAATTGTATCTAGTATGAGAGAAAATAGTTCAGAGTGCCAGCCCTGTGTATTGCTGGACCCTATCAGTAGCTTGTTATTATGTGTGGTTTGGAAGGTTGTGCATCTTTTGGGGGAAAATGGGGGACAAACAATAGAAGCAGTATATTTATAACTGGCTGGAATCTGAGTATATTTAATAATTGGAATAGTCTTGAGAACTTTGGATTAAAAATGCCATGGAAAAACAAAATGATGAAACTATAGAAACCAGTTTTCTTCCATCTGGTTTGTGGTGTAGCATTGTGCTGCCTTGCTTTTTCTATATCCTGCGTCCCATGCCCCAGAGGGAAGAAAAATGATAGTGAGTGTCTCGAGTAGATGGTCTAGTAAACAGAGAACTATTTCAAATTAAAATTACTTTCACCGTGTTTCTTCAGATATGGCCATCATCTTGGATTAATCTTTTGCATTTCATACTGGCTTGCTAACAGAAAGCAACACTTGCAGTGTAAAGAAATTCAGGGTGATGTTTTTGTTTTGTTTTTTTTTTTTTTTAAATCTATCATATTAGTTTATGAAAAAAAATCACCTCAGTGCTTAAAATATTGCTAAATGGCCATTTTACATGTAATCAAATCACTCTTCTGATACTAGTCCATCAGTCTAAAGAATTACATTGTTTTTGATGGTGATGAGAAAACAGTATGGAAATAATAGAGGACTCTTTTGAAAGGTGACTCCTCTATAAGAGTGAAGCTGTAAGTGTATGAGAATCAGGGAGACAAGGGGAGATTTTGTATTTGGTTCCCACTAGAAAAAATTTTGTAGCTTGTTAATATTTCTCTGGTCAAGGAGGATATGCTGTAAGAGAAGCTTTTCTTACAGTATTTCAGGAAATTGGCTTCTGGCATGGTAAGTCAATGGAAGTTGTACCACTTTATCAGAGTGCTGCTTACGGCCAGGATATGAAAAGCAGAGAAGTTATGGGGAGAGGGCAGCATGGAGATACAAAAAAACCTACACCACGTTTTATAAACCCCAAAACTGTCATTTATAGTTTGCTCTCAGTTATGCACCCACAATTTTCCATGCTGTTTTGTATGTCCATATGACGCAAATGGCACAGTGTCAGGAAACACAGAGTGGTCATTATTATATGCTATGCGCAGGAGCTACTGTGTCTCAAGCAAGTAAGTGAGTGAGAAGCAGAACTGCCTATCTTTCTATATGTTTTCATGGATCATTCTTTGTACTTAAAAGGCAGCCTATGCTTATCACAGTAAGATAAAAAATCTTCTAGTTGTGTACATGTTCAAGTGCATCTTGGACATGCTAACTAAACCAGACTATTCCAAATGAAATGCAGCAAAGGATTTGCAATTTAAATTGAGAGGTGGAAAAAATGTGGTGGGGTCTATTCCAAAATGGATGGCTTAAATGAGGAAGTGGGTAGAGCTGTGACTGGATCTCTGGAGAGCTGGGTTTGGGTCCTGGCTCTGCTGCACGCTGGCTGCGTGGCAAATCACTTCCTAACTTGCTCATGCATTTCACGCTTCATTTTGACTTTATGCTCCTTGGCGTAGGGACCAAGTCCCAGTGGCGGGAAGACTTTGGTGTGGAGTACAGCAGGAGCTCTTCTCATCTGAGGTCTCTGAGCGCAAAGATAGTTTGGAGGGTAAATGATGACAATAATAAGAGTGTCTGAAACTCATTCAAGAACTTGTCCAACTGAGTGAACATTTGGGGCTATCTGGAAAGATGACATGGAAAAGAATTTTCCAGTGAATGAGACGTGTTTATCTTGTGCCATCCAACTAAGCAGCAGGAAGTTAGCGCTATCTGAAAGAAAAGATTTACTTTGTAATGTAATGGCTGGAGAGAAAAAGGCATTGCCCATCCCTGTCTGCCCTCAGCAGCTTCCTGTACTGCAGTTAAAAATTGTTATCTCAGTCTATTATCCTCAAGTTATCACATAAACCTGGTTGAATAAATACTACAAATAGGCACAGTGTTTTCTACCTTTGAAGCTGGTTGGGGAAGGAAGGATAGGACTAGCTACTTTGATAGGGTACAACCAGAAGTGAGTAACTGAGAGGGCAAGCTAAGAGGACATCCTTAGCCAGAACTTTGCCGTGTGCTAAGGCAGTACAAATACAGCCCAGAAAGGCGACAAAGTGGTTTGCATGAAATCTGCAATTGCCTAAATGTCATTGCTGCAGATAGGCTTGAATGGGGACATAAGATCATTCCCACTTCAGAACACTGAGAAAGTTTGGAGAACGGTATTAAATTTGCATCCCAATTCAGATGCTTAGATATTTCTGTTACCTGGCCCTATCCAAGATTGTGAATGTGAACATTCATCAGATGCAGTTATTTTAATGTCAATATTCTGGTTTGACTGCATATATAATCTCAATCTGCATTTACACAACAACATGGGTGATGAAGGATCCATGCTCTAACCAGACCTTTGTGGAATGTTTCATGGTTGTAAACGATTCTTGGAAATCTCATCTGATAATGGTTTTCTCATTCTCTGGGGAATACAAGTAGATGGGATGATAATCAGAACTGGTGTGCTGGAAATCATCCACATACAGGGACGGTGCAAATGTCTCTTACTCTGATGCACAGAAGGATGGAAATATTTCTTTCCTGAATTTTTGAATGTTTTTGAGGTACTTACTGCACACTTAATACTTAGATTGCTGTCTAGTACACTGACTTTCCACAATACCAGCACGTGCAGAACACTTCCTCTGCTGTACCACTACTTCTCAGGCATATTTGATTTGCAGAGATCTAGTTTTCTTTCCCTTATCTAAGATGACCTGTTCACAGAATCACAGCTCATGCTGGATTAAGTAATTAGGCCAAGACCAAGCTCTTTCAGCACCAGAGATTAAAGATAATGGGGAAGAAAGTGGTGCTGAAACCATCAGTTTTAACTACAGGAGGTAGCGGCATGCTTGTGTTCTCTGCGCAGCAAGACACTTTCTTGATTAGATACATCAGGTAGTCTAAGAAAGAAGCTTTCTAATTATACGGTTGATAGTAGCTTAGTCTCTGTCCATAAATCATCTGTACTCTCACTTAAATAATTATGACCTTTTTCAAATAAGGAGTTAATATTAGTCTGGAAATAGTACCTCTTTCTTTATGGATTGTTAAGTTCTTTATGTATTGCTTTACTTTGAGACTCAAGCTTGGTTAGCTTGAAGTTGTCATGCAAGATTTGTCAAGGAGAGCCATTGAATAAATCAGATGATATTATCTAGATATGTGCCTGATCCAATCCCACACAGTAGATAATAATTGATAAGGTATATAGTTTTTATTGTCTCATGTTTGTTTGGAGCCAGTGTTATGACTTGGTATTACCTAGTCTTAACTTCTAGGTAAAGTTAATGAAGTTGTTTAAATGAGACCCTGGAGGATTAGCTAATGTAGAGAGACTCTGCTCACTCTTCTCCTGTTTAAAGAAAAAACCTCTTGATAAAAGGTGTGAGAGTATTTTTAAGAGGCTCAGCCTCTGACACTGTTTGAAGTGGTAATGACCCTGTTGATCCTACATTGATGAAGAATTCTAGCAGCCTACTCTTGGGTGGGTAATTGAAATCAAAAAAGGGGCCACAGTGGTGCTTTTGAGTCCTTGTGGCATAGTGGATTGCTGTTTCACAGAAATACTAGTGAGGGCACTGCTCCAAGCTGTAACTAAAATGTCCAGAAAAGACTGAGGCTTTGTAGAGAATCTGTGGCTTGTGAGGTTTCCTGTGTCCCCAATTTCTATCATTCTGGAACCAAGCAATAAAGGATGCTGTGATCATCATCTCTTTCTTTTGCTGCCATTTAGGCCAGCATGTTGTAGTTCTCCTAACACGCAGGAATTTACAGCATGTCCTTACTTGTGTCTTCCAAGTTGGTTGGTGAGGTTTGTATAGATTTATGATTAGAAAAAGAGCTATTTAAAATTCCACACTGTCAATATGTGGTTACATTTATTTGACTGATTCTGTAATTAAATGGATTTACATGGATTACAGACAAATTACTTTAAGAAGTGACAAGGAGATGGCTAGTTAAAGCTGAATTATATCACAAGCTTAGTGGTATATTATGAGCTCCTCTGTGAAATCTAGCCACAGGTTAAGATTTAAAAAGTGGCATTGACAGCAGTTGGGTTCCAGCAGTTATTGCTGCTGAATAGTTTTCCATTTAAAAACCTGTCCTTGTAGTAGGGGTAGGCAACGTGGATTCACCAAGGGGAAATCATGCTTGACTGATCTGGTAGCCTTCTGTGATGGAATGACTGGCTGGGTAGATGGGAGGAGAGCAGTAGATGTTGTCTGCCTTGACCTCAGCAAGGCTTTTGACACAGTCTCCCGTGACATCTGCATAGGTAAGCTCAGGAAATGTTGGTTAGATGAGTGGACAGCGAGGCTGATTGAGAACTGGCTGAATAGTAGAGCTCTCTGAGGGCTGTGATCAGGGGCACAGAGTCTAGTTGGAGGCCTGTAGCTAGTGGTGTTGCCCAGGGGTTAGTACAGGGTCCAGTCTTGTTTGGTTTATCCATCTGTGACCTGGATGAAGGGACAGAGCACACCCTCAGCAAGTTTGCTGGTGCTACAGAACCGGGAGGAGCGGCTGACAGACCAGAAGGCTGCGCGGCCGTTCAGGCTGGAGAGTTGGGTGGAGGAACCTGATGCAGTTCAACCAAGGCAAGTGTAGGGTCCTGCCCCTGGGGAGGGACAACCCCACGCACCAGTACAGGCTGGGGCTGCCCTGCTGGGAGGCAGCTCTGCGGAGAAGGACCTGGGAGTCTGGTGGGCAGCAGGTTGCCCATGAGCCAGCAGTGTGCCCTGGTGGCCAAGAAGGCCGGTGGGATCCTGGGGTGCACTGGGAGCAGCGTGGCCAGCAGGGCGAGGGGGGTGACCCTCCCCCTCTACTCTGCCTGGTGAGGCCACACCTGCAGTGCTGTGCCCAGTGCTGGGCTGCCCAGGTCAAGGGAGACGGGGAGCTACTGGAGAGGGTCCAGCGGGGGCTGTGAAGAGGATGAGGGGGCTGGAGCATCTCCCTGCTGAGGAAAGGCTGAGAGCGCTGGGGCTGTTCAGCCTGGAGAAGGCTGAGGGGGATCTTATCACTGCAAACAAATGTCTTCAGGGCGAGTGTCAAGGGGACGGGGCCAGGCTCTGTTCAGTGGTGCCCAGCGACAGGACAAGGGGCAACGGGCACAGACTGCAACAACCGAAGTCCCATGTGAATATGGAGAAGAACGTCTTTACCTTGAGGGTGGCAGAGCCCTGGGACAGGCTGCCGAGAGGCTGTGGGGTCTCCTGCTCTGGAGACATTCAAACTTCCACCTGGATGTGACTCTGTGCAACCTGCTTCAGCAGGGGTTGGACTAGATGATCTCCAGAGATCCCTTCCGACCCCGACCATTCTGGGATTAGGCATCTATCTAGGAATTTGAGTCTACAGTGGGGCACATGTAGTGGAATGAAGCTGGCCTAATTAGCATTGATAATATCCAGCTGTGGGCTGGCTTCAGGGGCTGCGGGTTGGCTGATGCAGATAAGGTGCAGCTGTGGCTGGTTAAGCGGTTGAGAGGCAGTGAAGAGAGCAGCTGAGGAAGAAGTGGAGAGAGGAAGAAGCAGAGAAAAAACACATGCCTTGGATGAGGTGACATGAGGCGAAAGCAGCAGGGGGACTAGCATGGAGAGTGTGCTGGTATGAGATGGTAAGACGCTGTTGCAGCTTGATAGTTTGAAGAGTGCTATGAAAAGCACACATTTATGAAAATAAACAGTCAAAATCTAAGAAAATTAAGAAAGGTTAATTTTAAAAAGAAAAAAAAGTGGAGCTTGAGGTTAAAGAAGGCTCAAGAAAATTGGTAGAAGAGAGACAGGAACTATCAAGTATACCAAGAGTGACTATTGCTTTTAAAAGGTCTCTAGATTTTAAATCTAGATCTCATAAACTGGAACTATAATGAATAGCAATGCATTCAGGTTTTAACTACATTTTACATTTTTTTTGTGATAAAATGTGTGTACTATCAACTAAATGGATTTAACTGCAGCTATGCTTGATATTATGAGTCCAGTGAAAGCCTGTTTTATTTTTATGGTCTGTGTCGCAAGTTGTTTCAGAGCATATTTCTTTTCCTTGTCCATAGAGGGCTGTCTGCTTAAGTATACTTGTTCTTTTTCCCAAGTATGCTCTGAAATACTTTTTTTTCCTGCATGGGTACCTTTTCACAGTGTTGTTTTGATCTCTTGATAAGATCAGTTTCATTGGTAAATCGTATTGGGGAAAATTATGATGTAGAGAAGTTTAGCAATGGAAAACAGATCTGCGGTAAGATTAAGGGCTTGAGAAGCACTGCTGTTTACTGTACTGATAACCAAAAAGCTTTTAATTCCCAGATTTAAATGAGATAAGTATGTTACAGCTGCACCTGCCTCAGAAGATTATTTTTTTCCAGCATGTGAACTAGAAACACAGTTTCGTAGGGCTGAAAAATAAAGTACTCTTATTATCAACAGCTTACGTTTCATTCTTGCATATTTATACTTTGACCCAATTTGCTATCTTATCAGAACAGCTGAAGGGCTAGTATAAGGCAAGAGCACAGTTTAATCTGAAACTACATCTTAAAATACTTCAAACTTTATAAACTGATCAACAGAAATTCAGTCTGGTCACTGATGTACTCTGGTGTGTCATAAAAGCTCAGTTTGCCCTTGGCTGTGGCTGAGGGAGGTGCTGCTACTCATGGTGCTTTCAGCTGCTTGCAAAACTCATATGGTTTGTTCAGTTGCACACCTCGGTTCTGCCCCTGACTACTACTGAGTGGACAAGTAGCTTAAATGGGAAGTGCAAATTTCTGACATGTATTAGATTTTGTCCATGGTGAAATCTGGAAAAACATTTCATAATGGACCTACCACTTCATTATCTTAATTTTTCATGATCAGCTTGAGGCATCTCTGTTCTGTGAGCCACCTGGAATATGGACCAAGGTTTAATACATGTCCTTCTCTCATGATTCTCCAAACTGTGTTCTTCTGTTTTAGTCAAATACTTCATTTATAACATTGAAAAATAATGATATCAAAAGAAAATAGCTTCCCTGGGGGTTCTTTCTGCTACTGCCAAATGCTTTGTAAGCCATCACTAGGAAAGCAGTGCCAGCATGATGTATGGAGCTAATAGATCGGCATGATGAGGTAGAGCTGGAAAAGAGAGGGTTGGGTTTTTAAGAATGTCTGTCTTACTACATTCTGATTTCTAAGTTAATTTCTTTGTGAAGACCTGGCCAGCGTGGTCAGATTTATACAGGGCAATTATGAGAACAAAATATTTCAAGTGGTTGAGTTAATTTGCATGATAAGTAAATTTTTCCACTCCATTGGTATGGCTTAGGATCCTTTAGCTCCGTTCTCAGCAGTGGTAAAGGAACTGAGTTTTATGGACTTAAATCACTGCACATCATTTTAAGCTCATAATAATTTGACTTACGAAAATGGTACATAAACTCCTAAGTGCTTATGAAAATTTGATGGTAATTCTCACTGAAAGTCACCAGGATTTAGAATTTCAAACGGCAAAGTAACTTCTGAAAATTATACATTACTACTTCGTATATTCAGGAAGCTGTATCTTATTTGTCAACCTGGTTTCACACTAAGAAGATCAGAAGGTTTTTTTCTCTTGGAGGACTAGTCATACCAGCCCTCCTCTGTTGCCAGGTTTCACGCATGAGAGTGAAATGTGAACAAGCAGTCAAAATTTGCTTTTTATTTTCAGTGAAGTCTTATTTTAGTCAAAGTAAGCAAGCTCAGTTTGGCCATATTTTCTCAGATTACAGTTTTTTTTTCAGACCAGTGGGCCTCTGTCAACCATCAGAAATTTCCCAGGAATCAACAGCACTCCTTTGTCATTACTGTTGTAATAGTATGTAAAGCATAATATTCGTTACGGCTTTAAGGACCAGCTGCAGACCACTTCTCATTACGTCATGCAAGTCCAGTCTGAATTGTTTTGGCTGAGATTTTGTGGCTGTTTGTGAAAGAAGAGCTTGCTTTGTGTCTTCATGCACCCCAGAGAGTGCCAAATAAAACACACAGATTACAGGAGGAGGGTTTTTAAGTGCACACACATGGGGAAGATTTTCTGAGCGGACGTTACTGATGCAGGCTCTATGGTATGGTGGAAGCCCAAGGGAAGAAGGCTTCCAGTGAGCAAATACTATAAAATACTCCTATGGTTCTTTACAGTGGGATTAATCCCTAAGGGGCTTTTAAGATTTGGGATGCCCTTTTCATGAGCTTTGAACCAAAATCCCGGAGCCTTAACAAATCTCACTGCAGGCAATAACAGCTTTGGAGCATGAACATGTCTACAGAGTAGGTGAGATTAATTTAAGCTCATAAAACAAAGGTCTTGCTAATGTAAAAACTTGTTGTGGTTGATTTTTGGAAGGTCACTTTCCACTATGGCAACAGAGAAGCCTTCCTTGAGAAAGAAAGGATCATAACTGAACCAACGTGGAGAATAGAGAGGCAAAAAGAAGGTGCTCTGGCATTTGCTGAAGGTACCAGCAATTCCTTTAAAGAACACACAAGATGGGCCCTTCTTCCCCACGTTATCCAAATGGTTTATCTCTCTGGGTATTTTACACTTGGCTTTTTCTGCTGAAGTTGAGCTATTGCTCAAGATAAACCTGAAGTAATTAGTTAACCTGAAGTAGTTGTAGTATTTCTAAAGCAGGTGCATATATTGTGTTTACTGTTGTTGGTGAAATACACGGACAATCTGAAACTACAGGACTGAAGGAAAGGGAGAGCGAGTTGTCCACTGAAGCACCAGGGCTTTGTTGGTACCTCTTTGTACATGGGCATGGGATTCATGTCAGGGGTTTCCTTCAGGTGCCTTGCACAGACTTCTCCTTCCATAGTTTCACTGTTTACAGGAATGCAATCCTAGCTTGAAAGATACGCAAAAAAGAAGACACTGGATGATCTGATGGCCTCATCTGGATCAGATCCCAGACACAACCCATCAAGAGTTGGGGCACAGAGGCAGAGAAAACAATATTGGTGTTCTCTGGTGCTGAGTAATGTCTTTTTATGGTTCTCACATTCATGCCCAGAGCAGGGTAAAAGCTGAGGGGCCATAGCAAAATGATTACTATATATCATTTTAAAACAGCGTAAATAACACATTTTCATTGTATTTGTCATCCGATCTGACTACTCAGTTAAGGCCAAGTGACAATCTTGCATTTGTTAGGAACAGTTTCCGATGTGAAAGCCCAGAGCTGGTACGTAACCTAAACCCCTAAAGTTCACTGCTAAAAGCATTATTCCTCTGACGATTTACAGCATGTGATGGCTTCACAAAGTAGTGGCTTTATTTACAGTGTGTTACTCTGTATTACGTGCTGCCAGCCATCTGTAAAGTGCACTGCAGTTTGTTATCACCTGCTTATGGGCATTAAAAAGACTGATGGACCAGATTCTCCTTTAGAGAAGAGCCCCTTTATGTCACTCAGGCTGGTTTAAAGGGACCCTGAACTGCAAGTAATATAATCTGTTCCTACTTTATGGTCCATCTGTACTTCTGTGTGGTATAAGGGACCCCAGCATCAACGAAGATGAGGTCGTTGGGAATCTAGTCATGTTCAGCTGCTAGGTGGACAAAGGATCTCTAAAGAATAGTAAGAGTAACTCATTGGTCTTTCCACTGCTATGAATGCCAGCCCTTAAATTTGAAATCTCTCTGTGATGCATCTTGCCTGCCTTGCAGATGAAGAACACAGCACACAGAGGGGGTAAGTGATTTGCCTGCAACGTTGAGCAGAACCTGGGTTCTGTTGTCAGCAGAGCCAAGCAAAAAGATTTAATGCCATTCAAGACTAAGGTACATGTGCAGAAAGCAGGGTTGGTTTTTTTTTGGCAGAAAGAAGATTATTTTTTTTCTTCTTTCTGTATTCCTTTCAGAGGGAAGTAAATCTGATCAGAGTGCACGATGGGACCACCAGGGGACGGAGTTGTGGAAGTCCACAGGACAATCCCTTTGCCTTCCTCTTGCAGGTTCCCTGGCACTGCAGCCCCTGGTGTCCCGGGAGCAGGAGACAGTCTGCGCGACTGTTTGCTCTGGAAGTGGTGGGCTCCCAAAGCCTGACTTCCCAAGCAATGGGGAGTGTAGGGCCTGTCAGAAATTTGGGAAGGGGTAATGCTAAGAAACAGTGTTTTGAAGGAAGGTTGCCTGTCAGCTCTGGCTCCTTTGGCAAAATGGGTCCATTTCTGCAAAAGATTCATTAATTCACTGAAATCTGGTGAAATGGGATGTTTCTCAGATTGTCCCGTTGGTGCTGCTCTCAGCACTCACTTCCTGAACTTAATCACCCAAGAGTGCTGCTTCTGACTGTCTCTCTTGCTTTTGGCTCCTACATGCACTGAGGGGAAATGCTTGAGCAGATAACTGTTTTTTTTTTCTGTCAGTTTCTTCTTTATCTCTTTTATTAGATTGTCTCTGCATTGCCAGCTTTCAGCACTCAGTGATCATTGCTCTATCGTATCCCTCAGCTGCAGGGAACTAAATCCGTACTGAACTGAGACAGGAAGGTTGTAAATGAAATGCACCGGCATAGCGTTGGCTTGTCTGGAAATTGCCACATACTTTGGTGACTGTGACTCTTGGGGGATGACAGCAATATAAGTAGTGTAAAAACATCTATAGTTAACCATGTACCTGCATGGAGTCTCCCCTGTGCTGCTGCTGATAGATCATAGCACGCTCTGCAGTGCTTCACACAGGGCAGCACAGTCAAGGGGCTTGGGAATATTACATGAATGTTTTTGTTATTTGTTTGCAAGAAGCTGAAGTGCCAGATCTGAAGTGTCACAGGTCGGTATGAGCTCACCCTGGCTGGCCACCCTCGCTGGGGAGTGCCTCCATAACCACGCTGCCGGTGTGCTGCATTTCTCCTCTTCCCTGCCTGGAGTGCGAGTGTCCTGTGTCACTGCTCTGCGGTCCGGAGGAAAGGACTGGGTGTATGCTTACGGAGAAGGGCGGAGGACAGGGCAAACCAGTGAAGAGGAGTGCACAGAATGAAGCCCCACTACACCCCATTTCTTTGCTTTGACTTCCATTAGTGATGCAAGTTAAAGCTGCCTATTCACACCATCCCTCTGTCCTCAAAAGTTTTAACATGCCAGGGCTAGAGTGCAGAAGGTCATCTGGTATTTTAACTTGTTGCAATTGGAATGCTCTAATTAGTACATTTATTGTCTCTTTATACTCAAAACCAAAGAGAGGTAGGAGAATATCTGCCTGGAAACATTCATTCTTTGAAATAATAACATTCTTCTGCAGCGTTACCCATGGTGAACTCTATTAAGAGTGGCATAGAATAAAACTTTTCACAACACTCATTTGAGGATACCTGTATCTCAGCAGCAGTTGAAGAGGCAAATCAAATGTTTGCAATGATTGGGAAAGGAATAGAGAGCAAAATTGAAAATGTCACTATGCAACTGTATAGATCTATGATTCACACACACTTTGATTATTGTGTGCTGTTCCCCTCATTTCTAAGGATATATTAAAGCTGGAAAAGGTTCAGAGAAGGGCAGCGAGTATGGAAGTGTTACCATAGATATGGAATAGCTCCTGTGTGAGGAGTGACTCACAAGACTCTGTCTTTTCAGCCTGGAAGAGAGGGGTGGGTACACAATGTCTGTACCTCCGGGGCATCCGGGTAAGCTGCCTGATCCCTGAAGCCAGAGTCTTCCAGCCCTGGATGAAGTAAGTGACTTCACTGGTTTATTTCTTCTCTGCATCTGAGGTACCATAGGAAACCCTGAAGGCCAGCTTAGGTGCTGTAGCAGGGGGAGTACGGTTTGTGTTTTTGCAGAACTCCTGTAAAAGTGTATGGCCTCCTACTGTTGTAACTTGTTCCTTGGCTGCTCCCTTTGGACAGGGAGGTTATGAATATGAATTGTAGAGATGTCTGGAGGCAACATGACCGTTTGCTTTTTTTCCCCCTGCCAGTTCTTTTCCTCCTTTGTTTTAAATTGTGCTGCTAAGTCCCCACAAGCAATTACACCTGTGTGTGGCCTAGTGTAAACAAAATGGAGGATCAGTGAGGTGGAACATAAGGTCAATGGAGACAGAGGTATTTTTTCTACATCTTGTGGATATTATTGTCTCTGGTTCACAAGGGAGATTAGTTGATGCTGTAATCAGCAGTGAGCTCCTCATGGCATTCTATTACCAGTCCTTCACAGCAAAAATTTTCTTGCTTATTTCTCTTTTTATTTTTATTATCTGCATTTTTCAGCTTATGATTTGGGATGTTTGAATCTCCAAAGGTTCATGACTGCTTTTGCAGCTTGTCCTGCCTCTCAGAAGTGCTGAGACTTAGCAGCTGCTCTTGAGTTCAGTGGAAAGTTTTGTTGCCTGTCATTTCTGAAATGATGTTACTCTACAGAAGTTATGATGTCTTCTGCCACTGCAGCATGCCCTTTTTATTAAACTGCATTTTTCCTGCGGGGAATGTGTGTAGCAGTTACCCTCAAACCTGCATCTCATGGTGTAAGAAACACCATTCATTGCCTCAGTGGTCTGGTTGTAGGGTGCTGGTCTACCAACTCTTCAGGCATATGTTACACATGAAATGGGTCTCAGATTTCCCTCAGTTTGAAAGATAGCTCTGTAATCTGGAGAAAGTAAGGGCAAATGGCTCTGTAAAAATAAATGGCATGGGAAAGGATGCATGCTCTCCCCTGCAGCAGCCCTTTTCTGTGGAGTGCTGCATAGCTGGTGCAGGTAGGGTAAACCCGGCCCTCTTGGCTCACCACCTTTGGGACAGCTACAGCAAAGATAGTGCCACTGTCAGGATCTGTCACGGGGGTCGGTGCTGTGCTTGGACCCTCTTCCACCCCACCGTGGTCAGGTGGCTGGAAGGCATCTCAGAGTGTCTGACAAGACTGAAAGGCAGCTGGTCTCTGTGCTGCTCAGTTGATCCTATTGGTCTGAGTAACAGCTTAGCTTAGGGATGCCACATGCCTGCCACTGGGGAGAAACAGCAGCCTGCACTGTCCTGAGTGTCCCTTATTTTGCTTTTGACAGAGTGGCCATGTCTCCTTCTATCTGGAATATATAGCTCTTGTCCTGGTTAATAAATACCCAGTGAAGCCACCTGAACATTTAGGGGGGAAATAAATTTCCCCTTCCACTTCCCCACCTGCATCCCTGGTGCTCAGCAGCTTCACTGAGCTGCATCCTGCCCTTCGCCTTCCCCACGTGTCTGTAACAGCTCTCCCTGGGTAGCTGCAAGCTCCTCTCTCTTCTCACCAGATGAATAAAACATCATGGCCTTACATCATGATAAAGCCTGCCTGGCTGTGCTTTTAACATCTTCTGTTTATTTATTTATCTATGGCATGCAGCACAAATATAATTTAAATGGTATATTAGACTGATGTTATGAAGCTAGAAAGGTGAGTCCCTGTCCCCCCCCTTATTGACTGGTTTCAGAGTACCACTGGGAAATATTACAGTGTGTATTTTATTATTGAAGTTGATGCCAATGTAGAAGTTTCCTGACTTCTCTTTCACCATTTCTCTGACACTGAAGGAATTTCTTGACTGCAGCCTGTGTGATGTACCTTAAAGAATTATTGTTACAATGTATTAGATTATACAGATGTGTTATTGTAAACCAGTGATATTTTTTGGGTCACTTACTTAACTCTATCAGAGTGAGTGCATGTGCTTTTAGGCTTTGAAATGCTGAACATTGTCATTCCAAAGTAGACCATTTTCCCCAAAGAAACAAAAGTATACTTAAGATAGAGAAGTGCCTTCCTCGTCTTCCAATTTGAGCTAATACAAGATTTTTGCATATAGCCTAATAGGAAGAGCATGGGTAGGATGATGGATGACTAGACAGACTTTTGCAGCCACCTAATTTTATATTCCATGGAAGGCTATTAGGTTTCTGAGGGGAAATATCTTGTTTATATCTCTGCTGAAACCATTTCGTCTTGGTGATGAATGAATCGGTGGGTTTCTCAGGATATGCTTGTTCTTGTCAACAAAAGGAAGCCATCGTTCATCATGGGAAAAGGTGGACTGACCCCAAGCCTTAGCCCATAGCTGAGAGCAGGATGATAAATCTGGTAGGCAGTTGAAACATGTTTAGTGAGGGAGTATGGCTAACGTAAAGTTATGGCAAAGGCAACTGGAGCACTGCCCTTTTTGCTGGGTTCAAGCCTTGCTCTTTATTTACATATCAAGTTGTGTTTTTTACTAATGTTAGACTTTGAAAGCATTTGGACTGGCAATGTCTTTTTTGTAAGCTGTAGAGGTGTTTAAACTGAGGTCAAGCAAACCAGCAAAGTGCCATGATAGTTTTGTGGGACCCAGTCCAATTTGATAAGAAGAACAAAATGACTAAGCATGTGCTAAGTTTTATTGCTACTCAGTGCGTTACCATTTCGGTTGTGTCAATGTTTCCATTATAAATACCTCTTCTCAGGGGAACTCAGCTGTACTTCTCATTTGGGGCTGGAAAATTCCATTTAGAGAATGCCATTAATTATTTAAAAATACACATTTGCTTTTTAGGTCAAGATTTTCAAAGCAGTGATTTGCAATACTCGACATGAGACAGTTTGGAGAGGCCTGATTTTCAGGTGGTCACTGGAGATAGGCAACTAATCAGAAAAATAATAACGCTGCCTTTCTGCCCATCCCATTTCCAGATGTACCTGTTCTAGTTAAGTTTCTGAGATACTTATATCTGCGTTCTATTTTTTAACTTCTCTATCTTTTGATGGTGACCGGAAGCTCAAGATGGGTGGTTTGATTTATTTCTCATGAAGAAATAGAAGGCCTAAGATCAGAATGTGGCCTGGAGTAATATTTGAACTTCTCTTATAAAAAAAGAGGTGTGTTCACTCTCGTGTCCATGCTGCTCCTTTTCACCATGTCTGGCTAACGATCCTAAGGCAGTGCTGTCTGTTTTATTGGACATATTCATCCACCGTTATGCACTTGACATGAGTTCTCCTGCAGAAGATCAGGGTCTGTCAAGCCACGTGCAGGTTGGTCAAGGCTTGTGTTATTCTTCCAGTACCGTATGTCCGTCCCTGTGCTCTCACGCAAAGGGGTGGGTGGCTGCCCGCAGGCAGCACTGCCAGTGCTGAGGCTTTGTGCCTGCTCAGCCATTTATGTTCTAGACCAAAACGAGAAGCCGAAGCCCAGAAGAAGGGAGGTGCATTGCATAACCACTTGCTTCTGGCAGCACAGCAGGTAGCCGTGCAGTTGGCAGGCGTTGCTAAATACCAGGGTCTGGTGAAACCATTACAGCTGGTTGGGTTACCACGCCATGTGTAACTGGAGAACCATTTTGCTGGCTGTTGGTGAGCAGGAAACCCCCTGGCAGACAGTGGCACTGCGGGATAAACTACAAAGAACCCAGTGTAACTGATTTTATGACAGGCGTTGCGTATTTTTCCTGAGCAGCAGAGAAAGGCTGTAACCTCAAACCATCAGAAACGGCATATGCAGTGGCTCTTTGTGTGCGGCAGGAGCAGATTAGCAGATGGCATTTTCTGTCCTTAATCTATGAAGCACATTGAAAATTCAGGAACACGTTTACGTGCCTTTACAAAGACAATATTGTGCCTGGTGTAAAGAGTGTCTGTTTGCCCGAACTCAATAGCATTTGCTTAAAAGAAGATGCTAGAAGAACCCATTAGCCAATCTTACTATAAGCAGGCCCATACACAAGTTCGATATGCTAGAATGAGAAAAAGCTCCTTTTCAGGGTAGCTGTAAAACAAGTATTTGCAGCTTGACGGATAACTCTGTAGGATGTTATTCTGCAGTTGGCTTTGAGACCAGAGTAGTAGCATGCTTGCTTGTATATTCCATACCGTGAACTTGACGCCAAAGCACTGACACACAGCTGTCCCCCATCATTCTGGGTTTTATGGCTTTAACAGGCGATTATAAAACTAGCAGTGAGATTTTGTCAATTCTGATAATAAAAATAACACATGTGTTTTCACAGTGTGCTTTTCTTGTCTCCAGTGTGCATTCTGGAAATCTATCTATAGGAATATCCTTTGAGAATTGTGGTCAGGGAGCATTTTGAGGCTACTGAAAGTAAAAGATGATGGGTAACGTCTGATGTTTTTCTTGGGCAGTAGCTGAATTAGATTGCTGTCTTTTCCCAATCTAGAGGTTTCCTGTATTTCAGGATAATATCCAGGAGATAGAAAATGCACCATCATGGGCAATACGGTGCATTTTCTTAAGCAATGTGTCAGTGAAGTGCAGTATGGCAGTCTTTGGAGTGGTGAGGGGCTGTTAGGCAAAACCTGTCTCAGCCTAAGAGCCAAGAGGGAGCTTGAACCAAGACAGCTGAGGCCAACCCCATGCATGAGGGAAGAGTTTTGAAGTCTGCTCTGAGGAGATAGGAAAGGAAACTATAAGGATGCTCTGTTCTAGGCTGGGAACAGGTCAATGGCCCAAGAAGTCCTGAGATCAAGACCATTACTTTCTTCTGTTCTTGGTACCCAAGAGTCTCAGCTATGCAAAATGTGAAGAACACGGTATGAAATGCTGTTGCATTTCATCATGTTGTTACTATGCAGACTATAGTCGTCATTAGAGTTTGTCTTAAACAGCAAAAACCTTTGAAGCAGGATCGTGAAGCTAACCATATATGTACTCTTAATGGGTCTTACGAGCTTCTCTTTCTTAAATTTGAAATAGCGTTTCTCATTTTGACTTGCAGTCCATACTGTGCACTTTTCCAGTTATTCCTGAGAATAATGATCTATATTTAGGAGGCAACTCTGTGATTTTCCTCTGAAATAGGAACTGGTTTTGGAATTGGAATGACGGGTCCCTGACATTTGGCTTCAAGGACATTCCAGTCTCGTTTTTTCCAGATGTAACCCAATGCACTTAGAGTTGGAGAAAATTATTTTTATCTTTCGTGCCAGAGGTTTAGCTAGTCAATGCAAGTTTCAAATTGCTTTACTCGTGCAAATGTTCAGCAGGACTTGATGGCTTGAACTCTTCTTGTTTTGATTTTGGTGAATTGTTTGTGTGTTTTACTCAGAAAAATATTAAGAACGGTCAGGTACTTGATGATTTTTCTTCTGATGACCAGTTTGGGATTAGTTCCATAAAATGATCCTGAGAGAGTATTTTTACGCTATGAAGTGTATAAAGGGGGAAGATGTCTTGGTGGAGCTAGGCCCATGTTTGCATTGAGAATTGTCAGCATATATTATATGTTTTATTGTTTAGATCAATGTATTATTTAAAACTGAAACATGGCTTTTCTTGTTTGAGGGTGCATTTATTTAAACCGTGCAATTCATATTGCGATCTGTAAGAACCCAGAGGCAGGAGCATCGTGCACTAGGAAGCAGAGGGTGGGAGCAGCACCGAGAGGCTCCTCTGCAGAAATTTAGTTTCAAAATTGAAGAGCTATGCATGCTGTTTTCCACTAGGAGATATGTTGATAGAACAGGTAGCTTTCTGAGACAAGCAGCAGATGCTAGCAGAAGTGGAGACAGCTGGTGTCTGGCTGGGAGCACTGTGCCATGGAACGTGTCTCCATGCTGTCACCTGCTGCAGAGAACGAACATCTCCATGATGCTGGTAGAGATGTGCCAGAGACCTTTACCTAAGCAAGGCAACAGGGGAAGCAGTCGCTGGGTCTGTGTACTGAGAGGGCCATACAAACCAAGATGAAAAACTAAATGTGAAGTCTTTTTTGTTCTCTTCCTCAGAAAGTGGATGAGAGGTAATACAGTATGGGATCAATGCCTGAAACACTAGAGCAGGTGTTGAAAGTTTACAATTTTTGTGATCCCGAACAAAACAAGACGCTGCATATGAGGTGGGTTTTCTGTGCTTTTGACTGACCAGATGAAGGGGATAGCTAACTTCCCCAGAGCTCTGGGATTGCCGCTGATGGGCTTGCAATTTCAATATACTGGAGAGGTTTTAAGGAGAGAAAAAGGAAACCCTAAGGAAATGTGTCTAGAGAGCAAGGTGGTCAGAGTGCCCCAAGAAAGGCTGAGACAACCACATACGTGATACCAAATGCTCAAGTGTAAGCGAAACTAATCTAGGAGGCAAGTGGGAACAGCAGGGTCCTGATCTTGTCATTCAAGAATAAAAACTGCACAAAGGGTGGGCAGAAAAATACCCAAACTGTGGGCAGCAGCATAAGAGGTGTGGGAAATGAAACTGGTTTATTTGAAATGCCAGGAGGATGCCCCAGGGAAGGTAGCACAGAGCACCAGGATATCTCCCAATGCTGTGTAGCCCCAGCAGCGCTGATAAACAGTGACTGTGGTTTGGCACGGTGTGACCAAGTACAGCGGCAGCCATATGGGATGGAGAGCCAGCAGTGCTCCACAGAGCACCTCCTGCAGAGACCTGCGTGGAAAGCATCCACAGAGCTCCAGGGGGGAAATCGGTTGGGAAGAGCTAAGGAAACCTTGCATTTGTGAAGTTTTGCAAGTCTCTGAATCTGGTCAGTGTCTTGTGTCTGTTCTCTTTAATTAAAGGAAAGATGCACGTTATTTTGGCATGTTCTTGTCACGTGTTTTTGACAGATACAATTCGAATTTAAAAGATGAGTGTAAAGGGAGGGGAGATTAGAAAAATGAGCTGGGAATTAATTCTGCATTCTGTTTCCACTTCTACTACATGCTTTCTATGTGACCATGAGTGAATAATTTCATATGTGATTTCCATCGAAATAAGTAGGAGAATCCAGACCCTCGTTGCTCAGAATGAATGTGAAAATAATGCTGTCCTTCCACACCGTCTGTTTGGGTTAGTCATGCCTCAGGGCAGACAGGGACCATCTTACAGAACATGTTTGTCAGGGGTACTCTTACATGTTTTTATAGTTTCCTGAATGTGGTCTGGAGGCTGGAGAATATGCTGCAATAAAAATAAACCTTTATTAATAATAAAAAGGGGTTCTGCTGCAACTAAAGAATTCATTAAAGATTAAGCTGGTGTTAGTGGAGGGGGGGTGTCCATTTTTTATGTGCATTATTGATGCAGGCACCCTCCCCAGAAATACATGTTATTTATTCCTAACATTTTCCAGAAGATTTCTTAAAGATTTGTTTTGTTCTCTTGTGATAAAATCTCAAGGTCACAGAAGGGATGCTTTTAGTGATGCTCTTACAACTGGCATTGTAAAATTTTTTCTTAGTGAGGTGCTGCTAGTGGGAAGGCTGATAAATTTTAAATTCTATTTCATACTGGTACGTTGGCTATAACTGTCTAATTGCACCTGCACAACACTGTTGACGAGCTTGCTAATGGATTAAAGGGAGCTGATGTCATGATAGCTGCAGAGTGGAGATACATGCAGAACATGTAGGTTTTGTTTCCTATACAGTGGGGAGTGCAGACTAGTTGCCAAAAATTGCAAAGCAATCTGCAGTCTGATCAAGCTTCACACACATTTTTCAGCTTTCAGGACAAAAGGGCCGGATCTGGTGGAAAGCAATAGGAGTGTGATGCAGCTGATAGCTGCATCACAGGTGCCCAGGGAGGTATTTAAAGGTATAACAGGTAAACCCAGAGAAAACAAGTCATGGAAAGCAAAAGAAAAGAAGATTCCAAGCAAAGGAGTGTGGCTAGTGGTGGGCCGTTCCAGGAAGGTGAAAGTGAGCTTTGGGACGGAGGGTGAGTGACTTCCACGAGCTGTTTTAGTACAGTGCAAGTGGTGGGAGTTGCTGGGGGGCATTTCCAGGAGAGAAACTCCAGGGAGCTGCAAGTATACATGCTCTGTCTTTCTAACAATAAAAATCTGTTTGTTTGTTTGTTTTTTCTCTCCCTTTCTCCCCCCCCCCCCCCTTCCCCCCCCTTAATTCAGTAATGCATGGAAAGCAATTAAACTCCCTTGCAAAGAAGCACAGGACTTGGAGGTGCAGGACTTTGGTTTTACTAGCTGTGATTAAGGATTTGCTGGGTGACCTAGGCCAAGTGGGTTTTTTGTTGTGTATGCCCTGTTGTTCTTATGGGGATAACAATATCACTTTAGCTTTCTGGAGCCGGT
The DNA here is from genome assembly GCF_963210335.1 of Falco punctatus. Classification (NCBI taxonomy): domain Eukaryota; kingdom Metazoa; phylum Chordata; class Aves; order Falconiformes; family Falconidae; genus Falco; species Falco punctatus. Next base: position 27,253,622 of record NC_137592.1, on the reverse strand, counting down.
TAAACATTGGTATTTGGCATATATACTGTACTAGTGATAAGTAAGCTCTTTCCCAACAAACTTCAATTCACTTAGGTTTTAACTGTCCATTTTAATGGCCAAGAAGCTTCTGAGAGGAATTCTGTTGCTGATTGGTACCACTTGACAAATGACACTATTTGGGTTTTCTGTTAATGAGAGAGAAAAAAAAATCTCTTATAAAATATAGGTCTCTTAGATGATTCTGGTGCTTATATAATCTCCTCTCTTGCTGTTCTTCCGCACAGCATTGTAAACATAATTAGTCCTTTGCATTTTTCTCATTTAATTCAGCCCTCACTGCATGTATCTTATCGTGCATTAGAAGCAAGCTGAAACATTAATTAATTTGAGCCATTTCATAGAGCTGAAGGAACTCATTTAACTGCCTTTATCACTCTGAATTCAGAGGCCAAGCACACAGTGCCTGCTTGCTGCCTTCATGTGAGAGCAGTCGCTGGCAAAATTCTTCACCTAACATGAACTTGCAGACTTGTAATTTCTTGACTGGCATCTGCCATTTAATACCTAAATTTCCCATCTAGAAATGCAGAAGACTTCACTATGTATCCTGTACTGTGTATGGATTAGCATCTATGTCTCTGGATTCTATTTACATTCCCGTAACGCATTTTATAATTCATATATGGATACACTGATTGCAGAAAACCACACACACACCCCTATGTTTTTTTCATGTCTTTATTCAGTTCTGAGTATCTTCTTACAAGCATTTCTGTGGATGAGCAGAGAGTTCGTACTGTTCCTTGTAAGACCTGTTTTTAATCCTTCCTGCATTATGGACAAAATCCTTGCTTCCGTCAGGAAAGCATCCTGCTGCAGATACCAGCCTCTGTGCCAAATACTAGGTTATAAGCAACCCATGCAGTATGGGAAACAGAGGTGTAATATGATTTTCAAAGGGTAACCAATGCAAAATTGACATCCCATCATCTGGCTCGTTAAGCTAGAAAACAGACTGGGTCATCAGGAATTAGCCCTGTGAAAACCTAAAAATGAAGAGGAGAGGCTTTGATTTATTTGGATGTCTTTCACAGAAAATCCAGACACCAATTCTTCTCTCTTCTTCCTGTTCCTTACCAGAGCAACCTGACAAACGTGTGCTTGTTTAATGCTTCACAGGTGGTAACCAACTTCGTTAGGCAGGGTAGGGAGGAAGCAGCGTTGCTACTTGTGCAGCTGGGGCTTGATTTGATTTACTCTGATTTACACTAGCGTAATGGAGCATGAATGCAAGGCACCTGATCTCCAGGTTTCCATTACAAGCCTAAAGATATAAACTATGTATATATGAGAGCTCTGGGCAGGCTGAAGCTGTGGAGTTGGAGGCTGTGCGCTTTACAGATTTCGGGAGGTTTGTTAGTGATTGTCATTAGTGAGGGATCTGTCTCGTGACAGCCAGGGACCCGTGACTGTATCGGTTTCTAGCATTTGGTGGGTGAAGAACGGCTCTGGCTGCCTGCGTAATGTGGGCTCGTGAAGCTTTTTACTGTCATCTATAGGTGAAATCATTAGCAAAAAGAACTTAATAAAGAACAGAGGGAACTGCACGGACAAGTTTCCTGGAATACTTCACTAAATCAGAAGGAAATCCATCATTTCCATTGCATTTGGTATCTTTATTTATGCCTGTGGTGGATGTTCTCGGGTGCGAAGCCCGAGCCCCTCAAAGGGGATGGGAAGTGTCCTTCTGCATCTTGGGTGGTGCCCCAAGTCTGCTGCGCACTGGAGGTCGCTCAGGTCTGAGGGCACACTCCAGCTTGCTTGGCCTCATCCTGGTCTAAAATGAACGTACTCATAGCCGTGCCGGTTTCCTGGTGTAACCTTTCCTCCTGGTTTTATACCATCATAAAGAGCAGCAGGTAAAGGGCCCTGGACATTTTCCCCATGTTAATATTAATTCAGTTGTCTGCCTCTGATTTTATCTGTGGCCAATATCCTACGTCTGTTATATCTAACTTGACAAGTGCTGACATTCTTCTCTCATGCTTTGAACTACGCTGTGGATGGATTTATGTGTCTCTTTCTCCTGCTCTGCATCTTATTTTGTGGCTTGATGCGTGGGACAACTTCAGAATTCTGGGATCCACAGTAACGCTGCTTTTAGTTGCCATTTTTGTCAAGTGTCTTTCAACAATCGCGGCTGAGTTTTTCTAATTAAAATGGCTTGGAAATTTTGCTCACTGATCAATTTGAAATAATTTGATTATTGCTAAATTCTGTGAGGCTCCAGGAAAGCAAAAGCAATGGAGAGTGTGTTGTTGTTAGAGCAGCTTTGTGTTTAGCATGACTTGCATAATACTTGACTACTCCTTTTCAAATACGGTTGTCTGAAAATACTCTGGGGCAATTTCTGATTCCTCCTTCTGTGCTCTGGGAAGTGAATAGAGATGAATCTCTTGTGCCTTGTGCAAGTGGTCAGTGCACTGCTGCCTGTGAGCTTGTTCTTTGGAAGCATTTTGGACCCTTGACACGAGTGTCAAACTTGTGATCTCTGCAGAAATATACAGGGCCGCTGTGAATTTTCCCCTGTTCTGATAATTCTCATGGCTTACGGAAAAACTGTTCACTCAAAAAATTTCCAGAGTACTGAAGTAAGTATAATAGCTTTACTATATTCCTGTTTGGAGGGAGGAAGAACTTTGGGGTAAGAATGGGTCTGGCACTCTTGAAAGGCAAGCTTGTTTCCCATTTCAGCTGCAGCCTCCTTCCGTGCTTGTGGATAAGTGACTTGACCTTTATTTTTTCTCAGTTGTTTCATCTTCAAACTGGAGATCTTAATGATCCCCTATTCTGTGAGAGGGTTTTGGTACTGTATTTGAATTTATTAGCACCTGCAAGGATCTCAAATTCCACGATACCAATACAAGACAGCAACTTGCAACATGCGCTATCAGGTGTAACACGCGAACAGAAAATGTTTCTTGTACATAGGTCAGCCCCTTTGATGTTAGAAGCAAAAAGTCCAGGTAAAATATTTATCTTTATCTCTTACGACAACTTAGTCTACTTGCCACATTATTTTTACAGGTCATTTTTTTGGATATATTTTTAGCTGCCAGTCTGCTCTGTAACAGAAACTGTTGGCCACGGGGAATTTGCTGTGAAGCACTAATATTAAACAACAGCAGATCCCTTCATTTGCGCAGTGTCCTTCTTGTCCCGTAATAATAACGAGCTTCCCTTTGAACACTGTGACCCATGTCTGCAGGGCTCCTCCATGTTCCCTTCAGTTTTACTCTTAGTTGACCGCCTGCACCATGTGAAGGGACTTTACAGGGCAGCTTGGTGCTGATACTAGGGCAGCGCCAGAATCTCTAGCCTATGGATAGATGCTCACCAAGGATTTAGGTGGTCGTACCTCACATAAAGGTTCTCAGACCACTCATAGCATCTACCTTCTGTGGCTCATTCCTTTTGTTGTTGCTTTATTCACTGGTAGTTTTTCCCCTCCTTGCAGAGCAAGCCTGAAGATACCTGCACTGAAAAGAGGAAGGTGTCCTGTGTTTTGGGCGTACATAAAGTGTTTGGCCAGGGAGTTCCTTAGTATGGCAGGCAACATATAAGCTGTAATGAAACCACCCTTCCACCATGTTTAGTTCATCTCTGAGTTACTTTTCGCTGTCAAAATGAAATGTGGTGTTCTTCTAAAGTGAATCTAACACTGCAAATGAGGGCCAGACACCACAGAACTATCTCAATTGATTCACACATTACACGCTCATTAATGCAATCTAATGCAGCACTTGCATATGCCAAACATGTTTACTAAAGCTGGATATTTACAGACCATTCCTACTTGCATTACTCCTCCTTTGCCTCTGCGGTAAAATAAAATGCAATTACTTTAGCAGTCCCTGTACCCTGCAGAAGTCATAAGATGTTAACTAAAATTATTTTTTTTCTTTCCTCTCTTTAAAACAGATCTGGAATAGTTTTGTTAAGGGAAAAATGCTGTTTTTCCTCAGAGCTACAGTTATGCCCAAATCAAAACACCAGATACTTGGTGGTTCCAGCCTCAGTTTGTGATTTAAAGGATGGGACTGATACTTGTTTTGATGGGGAGAAACAGCAACAGCCTGGTCCAGAAATAGTACTGCTGAACTCTAGGAAAGACTTGCACATGGACATAGAGTTGAATTTCGCAGCTGAACCCTTCTTTATTCTGTAAAGAGCTTCCTAACTAATCTGATGGCCAACTTCTCAAAAACATTCACCATTTGCTTTTGTGCAGGCCTTCATTTGAAACTGTGACTGTGCAGTAAAGGGCTTGATGGAGCCACTGGAGAAACCAGTAAGTCCTTTGATTTTATATTGCAAAGCTTGCCTTCCCCTTCTCCTCTAACACCAGAGCTGTCATGTCAGCTGTTCAAGTGAGGTTGAAAGCCAGGGAGATCTTTGTGGATGTGAGTGGCAGGTCTGGATTCTCAAACTCCTATGCGACATTTAGAGCAGAGATCAATCTGTTCAAGGACTCAGAATTTGACATGTCTTATTTTTCTGGCCTTTGTTAAAAGAGCTGTGAATTGGTGAATTCCCCCCTCCATCTCACAGCCCATGTGAGGAGAAACTCAGCTCTTGTGACTCCTTACAATAAGAAGGAATAAATACCGATTTATCATTGCAAAACGAAACCTTAAGAGCTGTGTCTGTGCTTTATGAAGGCAGCAGATACTTCAAGATGCAAGTGTGGGGCCCAGTCTGGCCCTTCTTTGGCATTCAACACCTGCCACTGTACTCTGGGAATGATTATATTGAACCTTTAAATGCAGGAAACCTTTCAGGCTGCCTTTATGATAGCACTGATCAAGTGATAAATATTTCATGCCTGAAAAAGTAGTAGGTGCTTCTCATTTGCCTTGCCTGCAGGAAGCAGATGGGGTGGTTAGTATGGGTCTGGTGTGTCTCTTCTCCTCACTCGGCATCTTGTAGTTTACAACAGCTGCCAAAATATTAAAATGCTTGGTCAGGAAGAATGAAATAGGGTTGAGAGGCTGGCAGAGGAGTCATCTATATGACCATTCAATTAATTGGTCAAAGTGGCCATAAACCAACAATAGAGTAAGCCTATGGCTTACTCATGACCTGAACCATTGGTGTGCATTCTCTGCTTGCAGCTGCAGCACGTGGCTGGGCAGTTGCGTTGTTTCCACAGGTGGAGCTGGGCTGTTCTGTTAACACACCAAACTGCCTGTCAAGGCCTCCAGCTTAATCATGGCAAGTCAAGCTACAGTACCTGCGGTCTGGTTTTTTGTTAGCAGACAACTGAAGAAGGGCTTGTAAGCTAAATGCTTGCGGTCAATGAAGGAAATAGCATGTCTGAGAAAAGATAATTTGCTTAATACATATGAACTTTGTTATCTTCAGTGCTGATGTTTTGTTAAAATTCTGTAGCGCTGCATCTTCTGTCACTTTACTCTGGTATCCTCCTTTAACTAATAAGAAAGGACAAGCAAACTTCCCGGTGATTGCCCACTTTCACGGGTTACACTGCACTTGGCAGGACTTGCAGATGTGCTGCCTTTAGCCTGGGCTGAAAGGGAAACTGCCTGTGCCAAAGGGGCTGTTCTGCCAGGTGGATCCCACCTTTGCCGGTGCTGCGGAAGGACAGAGCTAGAAACATTCAGCACTTGTAAAACCCAAGTTAAGGAAGTGTATCTTGCAGTGGGTTTTGAATATGGTCCGGTTTCTTTTATTAGAGAGTCCCTGAGGTGGTATTATCTGAGATGTGTACCTCCTAGAGTCACGGTGCAGCTTCAGGAATGGGATTAAGTGACCCCCTGGGGAATGGGCCTGCAATTAGATCTTGATTTTCAAATACAGTTAAGATAAGTAGATGCTTATTGCTAGGCATCAAGTAAGAGCTTTCTTCCCTTCCCTGTGTTGAGTTTAGCTGCTGATGGTGTTTGGCCCTCTGTACAATTCATCATCAGTTTATGATTATGATGTATAATAATTATGCTCTGAAAAATAGAAAAAAAATATATGCAAAATACAGAAATTACCAGGAAATGCTAGAAAAAAAATTAACAATTGAAACTATAGGTCTAACATTAAATTATTAAGGTTTATTCCTAAGTTAAAAATGACCTTTTTAAACTATTTCCAAACAATGAACTCTTAATCTTTTTATCACATTGAGCAATAAAACCATCTGAGAGGCTTGGAACATGAAAGGTAGGAAACATAGCACTTGGTCTTTTAAGGGATTGGATTTTCCCATTGGAATCTCACTAGTTTATACCACGGGTGGGCACAGGATTTAGTCACAGACAGTGAAAGACCATAGGAAAACATCTTGTGAAGTCTCCAAGAATGGCCATGTACTTCATACTGAAAGTAACGACTGAGAGCAAGAAAAAGAAGTTTGCATTGCAGCAGGATTTTTTGAAGTGTACACACCTCCAAGAACAGGCTTATGGTTACAATTATCTATTTGCAGTTACAGCAATGGGGCATCTGCCCAGGGAAGCCCATGGTTTTGGATGTGCTGCGGCTTTGGTTTTGACCCTTAGTCCAGTGTTGTGGGCCAAACAGGATGAGCGCTGCAGTGTTGTTGTGCCGTTACAAAGGGATTTGGAGCAAAGCAGTCCTGGTTTACTGCTGCAGTCACCCACCATGATGGGAGGAGGAGTCACCCCATCATCCACTTGTTCAAGTGATCTAGAATAGATGTGCGAGTGGGTTCAATTTCTACAAAAACCTCTGCAAATTTTGAGAAATAACATGTATTAAAATGCTGATAAGTTTCATCTTTCATCCACTTGAGTGACACAGAGCTGATCACAGAAAAAATGCAGAAACTTTTCACAGTGACAAGGCACGGGTAGCAGTGACAGTAAGAAGATCCGTAAAGGACTTTTGCAATATGTCATTCAGGTGTTGGATTTATTTTGCAGCCTTGTGAGAGGTTTTACCTGAAGCACTGTGAATTTAGTGGGTGATAAACTCCCAGCATTTTAATTGGAGCTGGATGAAACACACTTGCTGCAGGGCTCAGGGTGCTGCTTCTATGAAGATGTAGTTACTGCACAAAACTGAAGCTTGCATGTATTCTCTTTAGTATGTAACTGGGAAGAATTCTATAAAAGTTTTTTCCCTTCCACCCTTTTTGTATCTGTAAGTTTCTGTGTGCCAGCTAGCTTGGTAGGGGCAAGAACATGCTGAGAAAAGATCTCAGTACAGTCTGTAAGCTTTGCACGTTGAGGTTTATTTTACAGCAGGAGTTGCCTTACATTGTGAAATGTACGTAGAGAGTGAAAGGAGGTTGCCCTTCCCAGAACCCTATGGAATATAAGACTTGGAATATAATACCACCTCTCTAGTAATGTCAAAGTGATCCACTTGTTTAAATGAAGGGTTTGGTCAGACCCTGGGGTACATAGGCCAGTTCAGAGAATGGATTTCCTCACGGTTTTCACTCTGGTCTTCAAGAAGGTCAGCTTCTTGCCCTGTGAGTTTTGCACCTTTCATGCTGAGACTCAACACCGACTCAATGGAAAACTGCGGGCATGATGGAAATGGTGGGGAATTGTGGAGAAAGGTGCTTAGATGCAGGTCAGGAAAGTGGCAACTGGGTGCTTGGCATATACCCAATGAAGACCTGGAAACCCTGTGGGTGTCCTGGTTCTTAGGGAAGCATTGCCCTGTGGTACTTAGAGGGAGGCTCCTCTTGCCACCCTCACAGTGATGAAGCTTACTGGTCTTACTGGTGCTCATTACATTTGAGTGCATGAGGACAATCTTGGTGCTTTGTAATCATGGTCTCACCTCAGAGATGAGTGATGCCAACCTAGACAAGGGCATTTGAAATTGGCTTGTTAACATGTGGAGGTTACTTTCTTCAGAAACTAACTAGAGAGATGAAACTAGTAGAAAAGAGACCAATCAGCCCAAGGTGAAGCAGGTCTTGTTCCACAGTGCGTGCAGGAGATGCTGACGCAGGCTGTTGGGTGCGTAGGCAGCACCAAGTGTTCACCTCGCTGCCTGCTCAGAATGTTTCTAAGTCATATACTTCTTTATTGAACCTCAGTATTTTCACTCTGGAAACCACCCGGGGTCAGGAAGTTGAAATCATTGACTGAACTGAAGAGTGTATACTTTTTTAACGCGTAAGTTAAATGACTGATAAAAAGCTGGTAGAATCCACTGGGCAGATCACACATTCAAGACTGAAACTTGCAGCTTCTTGTTTCTTGTCAGCATTTCCCAAAGCATGGTGGTACCAGAAGTGCTTGGGGCATGAACCTAAAACCATGCAACCTAAACTGGCGTGGCTACCTTAGCTTGCCACTTGACTGGTGATGGCTGTGTATGGTAGAGCTCATGTGATGCACTGTGAGTAGAGGAGAAGGCAGAACACGCAGGCAACAAGCCCGAGAGTCCTGCATTTCTCCTGATTTAATTTGTAAAATCAGGCTGTTGGCACATCTGTGAAAAGACTGGTCAAATATACAAGATGTAAGATAGAAAGCGAAGCTTTCTGCAGTGCATCTTACAAACGAGCTTAAAAAGAGACATCCAAGTTGCCCTAAGCAAGAATAGCCAGTGACTGAGTCTGCACAATACGACTCCTGCACGGCCACACCAACTTACCCTTGGCGAGGTGCTCTGGGTCCCCGTGGCATTCTCACACCTGCACACATGGTTTTGTCCCCTATAAAAAGGGGAGAAAAGAGGAGTGTTGCGAGGCTGCCTTTTTGATGTCTCAGAGTATTTAACTGTAGAGTTAAAGACTTGCTAAGCTTTGGAAAGAAGGTGGTGTTTCAGCACTGATCAAAGCCAGTCTGAGACCATAGTGCCCCTGAAGAGGGTGGTCTTGGTCTTTGTGAAGCAGCGTTATGACTTCCTAGCATTTCCTTTGGGTTGGAAGGGGGGACAGTGTTGGACTCATGTTGTGGGTAGATGTGATACAGCCTTTTGGCAGTTCTGCCTTTCCTGAGATCCTTGATTTGGAGATGTTCTCCATTCATTTCACTGGGAGTTGACTCAGGTCCTTAGTGATGCCTAATTGTGCAAATGAAAAAAGTAGTGTTGCAGAAACAGAACCAGACCTGAAAGGAAGGCCGTCTTAACCTTTGCTCAGAGTGTAAACACTCTAGTCCATCTATTCTGCGTTAGTGGCTGCTAATGAAGACTATCTGTCTAGAGGACCCCTGTCAGGGGAAGGGGGGAGGGGGGTGGGTGGGGAATAATTCCCCAAATGCCAAATCAAAATAGCATAGAACAAATCTATCAACACTCTTCTTGGAGAACGATAACAAAATTAGAATGTCCTTTCAAATTCAACTAGACTTTCACTTAAACAGAAAAACTTTTCCCACATAAAGAACCTTCAGGGAGTTAGTTAAAATCTGCTAAGATAAAATATATACCACATCTCACTCTCCTCAAAAAGCCTTATTATGTTCATTCCCATTAACTCCCTCCTTAGGGTATTTTGTATGTCTGCAGAACGTATTATGGCTATTTGGTTCTGAATGTTTTTGCAGGACTGTCACTGAATTTAAGTCAGAAAATGGCTAAAACTGTGAACAACATTTCAAAGACTGTAACAAGCGTGTTTCAGTAATAAATAAGTCAGCAGACAGAAATGTCTCTACTAATTCTCTGTCAGGCCAGGCACAGTCAGAGCTTGAAGGAGAAGGTAAGACATATTTTATTTGATGTATCCTGATACGGTGCTATCCAAGTGAAGCCCTGCCAACATTTTCACTTTAATTTTGCATTACAGAACTCTGACGAAAGTTGTCTCACTGCTGTTCAGTCATTAATTTCTTTCCAATAGCAGCCTGTTCACCCTCAGAGGTAAAGTTGGAAAACTGGCATTGACTCTGCTCTGTCTGTCATTTTCATGTTATTTACCCTTGAATATCCGTGTGTGCCACCGCTTCCTTAGCTGGTAAAGACTTCAATCATATTCATGAGGAAGCAGCATAGTGATTCTTTTACCAAGACATTTCTTGAGTGTTAGGTAAAGCCTCTTTATAGATACACACAGTGGAAGAGTTAAAAGACTTCATGCTTATTGACTCAGATGGCTCTTACATCTAGGTAGGGATCCTTTCATTTTGAAGTTCAGTTTTCTCGCTTTCTCTTGCAAGGCTGAATGTTTTATCCGTGAATTTCCTACTGGACAAAGGAATGGTGAGCTCCTGTTTCTCAGGAAAATGAGCTGCTGGGTTCATTATCATCAGCTCTGTATAAAATGGTTTGCCAGACATTCCAAGCATGAGGTAAAGTCCCTCCTGGGCCTGTGCTGCAGTCCTCACAGCGGGGAAGACGAGCTTTTGAAATAATTTCAATTTTTATTCATTAAGTGTACAAAAATAGGACATTTGATCCATCCAAAAGCAAACAGCCAGAGTATACTGTGTCACCCAGCAAGAGTACAGGACAAAAGGCTGGAGATGGAAGAGATCACAGCAGTACTGGTGCAGAGCAAAGGTCACCTGTCCCACTACTCTCTGCTGATGGCAGCCATTGGCAGATACTTGAAGGACAGGCATATGCAACACTTTCACCAACTCTTTTTCTTTTTTCGGATCCTTTTTCTCTTCAGTAGATCTTCTTTCCAAGTGAGCGTCTGGTCTTCTCTTGGACCCTTCTAAACTGTTTGCAACAATGACGTCCTTTGGCAAGTCATTCCACAAGCTGACAACCTGGTTTATGAAGAACCTTCTCCTTTACCTTACCTTGAGGCTGGCTCCTTCTAGCTTCATTTTATGACCTCAGTTTTTGTATGAGAAGAGACAGTGTGTAATTGATGCCTGCCTGATCCTGGCCACTCTTGATTTTAGATAAGTATCATACCTGCACTAAGATGACCCCTTTCCAGACCAAAGGGACCATATGGAAATTGTTCCTTGTGTGGAAGCTGTTCCATAGCTGTGGTCATTGTAGCTGCCTTTCTCTGAATGGTTTAGGTTCTAATACAGCCTTTCACAGAGGAGAAAACAAGAACCACATGCTATATTGAAGATGTGGAAGACCCATAGAGAAATGCATACAATCACATAATTAGGTTTTCTGTGTTGTTCATTTCTTTCTTGACAATACGTATTTTGTCTTCTTTTGGTTTATTTTTGCCAATTTGACTCCTACTGAGTTGATGTTTTTATGGAACTAACAATCCCAATGCCAAAATGCTGTTCCTGGCTGATAATTGTTGGCTCTGAGTCTGTTGTTTCCTGTGTGAAGTTACAATTTTTTTTTCTCCATGTACAATTGTTACCTACACTGTCATTCATTTGACATTCTATTGTTCAATCACCAAATCTTGTATGGCCTTTTAACGATTCTTCCTAGTCTGCCCTCATTCTTACTGTCCTGAATAGTTTTTTTTGTCAGCAGCAAACTTTCTCACCTTTTGCCATTTATTTATGAGCAAATTGAATATCAGCACAGCTCCCTGAGGAAATCAGCTGATGATCTGTCTCCACTGTGAAAGCTTATCCTTTGTTTTTTGTCTTTTAAACATTTATTTTTCCTTGAAAGGCCTTCTCCATAGCCATGCAACGTTTGCATAGATATGATTAAAAAGAGAAAAATCAAAGTAGATCATCACCAGAAGCAAAATTTCTGCAGATCAAAAAACTGCAAGCAGCGGCAAGCTGTGCTCAAACAATCAATGCAGTCCCGTAGCAGTTGTAATCAATGTCCTCCCAACAGAATCTTTTAAATCGACACCGCCTGTATATGTTTATCTCAAAATGTGATACGTCATCCAGTATGGCAGACAGGGCATCCACTGGGCCACAGAATGAACTGCCAGGTGTCTGTAAAGGGGCACAAATAGCCAGTTGCAAAGGAGAAAGGTACGTGGGGTTTGTTTCATTGGGTTATTTTGTTTTTGTTGGGTTTTTTTAATTTCACAAAACCATCTGTCCGCTGCTGATCACAGGATCATCCTAAAGCGCAATGCTGAAATCTGATCCTAAAACTTAAATTCCCGCTGAAAAGCAAAAACTGTGCTGCCTCCTCTTTAACAGCTCGGGGAGTATTTCCCCATTGCCTTCTGTCTCTTCCAGAGGCTGTCCCCTAGCGACATCCTATCTTCCCTACCTGTTCTAGCAACCAATTTCTTTTGTAGTGATTAGGGAGGCTTCTTCATCCAGACATTTCAGTAATGTGGTTTAGTCTCACCCATAGAGAGAGGCATCACAGCAGCATGGTGGAGCTTATTAGTGGCTGAAGCCTGGAGCTGAGGGCTGAGAAGGGACAGGAGGAGCTTTTTATGGCGATGTTGCCGAAGAAGAGCATGATTCCTATGTGCAGACCTTTAGAGTTATTGAGTCTAGACCATGGATTGCTTGGAGTTAGTTGCCCGAGTAGATGTGGAGATTTCAGCCTGAAAAGATGTGTTTTCCCAAGCTTTATCAGATGGTAAACCAAGGATATTCCCTCTCCCTGAAAATCTTCCCTCCCTGTTAAACTGCTTCCCAGCTCAGACTGGCTCATGTTCAGCAGAGCTGCGCCGGGTTCTTGCAGATCTCTTGTTCTGGAGTTGAGGTGGGTAGAGCAGATAGAGAAGTCAGGTGTGTGCCCTGATTTCAGCCAGGTTAGGAAGACATGTCTGTGGCAGAGCTGGGACTGGCAGTCAGGCTGTCGAACTCTTTCCTTACGTACAGTCGTGCTGGCTGTGGACATGAAGCAATCTTCATTCAGATAAAGCCCTGTAAATCTGCAGCTAACTGGGGGTGGGATCCTTTAGGCACTGGGCAGCCTTTGTTATAGGCGTTAAAACAGTGTGTGTGATAGTCAAAAAAAGATTATTGTTGCTAAAGTAGCTTGGTTGCACTTTGTTCTTGGTGCAAGGACTGCTTTGCTATTTAGCACATGTACAGGCAAATCTCAGATTTAGGACCCCCAAAAGGCCACCTTTTTTTTTTTTTTTTTTTTTTTTTTTTTTTTTTTTTTTTTGTGAAAGGCTTTGTGTTCTTTCAGTGAGTGCATTCAGGAAAAAACCCCAGTGACAGTGATGTGGATGATCAGGAAATACCCGTATTGTTATTTTGTCCAAACAATTTGATGCTGCCTGAACACTAGCAGGTATTTGAGAACCAAAAGGAGAATATCTAATGGACCTTAGCCTGGTGCTGGGTTGAGTTTACTGATTAGAGCTATTTGAAATGCCCATCCTCATGTTGTCCCCTACTCACCTGTCTGGAAGGACAGACTTCTGCATTGCTCAGTCCCTATCCTGACCCCACCCTCAGGCTAGAAACATGGCCATCATGCAGCATTTTTTGAAATCAGTCGCTGTCCAGCTGGAGCTACAAATAATAGCGGTGTCAGTCCATGGGCTCTTTCAGTTGTTTATTTTGTTGGGGGAAGCACTAAAGTCTCAAAAATGTAGACTCTTATAAGAGTATGTACTGGGCATGCCCTTATGAATAAGTGATCTGTAATTGTGTGCAAGTGCTTCTACTGGCTTCAAGCATATTTTTGCAGGTGCCCCATCTGGGGAAAAAATGGCCACAAATGAGACCCTAAATCATGCTAAATATTGCAGAGAGCATATCAGTGAAGTATTTAAAGATTTAAAAAAAATCCCGGATTCTGAATTTGCAAAACACCATTTCCTCCATCTGCACTCAGTGCTCATCATTTTGTTATGAAACCACTTCATTCCTTCATCGCTAATAGCTCTCTTTGAATACTGAATTGCCTCATTAGGGTCTCTTATCCCATGAATGAAAGTCTTCCTCTGAGTCAAATAGGCAGTCTTTTATTTTTCCCATTGATTTTTAGTTGATTATATCCGACTGGTTCTAAGTAATCAATAAAGCAGTGTGGAAAGACTTCTGATCTTTGAAATTGAGTGGAGTAGACCTTTTTATTATAATGCCTCTTTCTCTTGAAATCTTGTGTTTACTGGAAGCTATTTGCCACCAGTTTAAGCATACAGCTGCCCTGTTTGCTCTTGTTCAAAGACTTCCTTCTCTCCCCCCAAGAGGGAATGGCAATTCCAAAAGCCTGATTCTGACTGCGGTGTAGCTTGGCAGAGTCACCCCTAATGAAGGGGGTCACACTTGTGTCAAACAGCTGGATGAGGTCACAAGGAGCTGGACTCCATTGCTGAATTAGCGTGTCAGTCAGTGGAGAAGTCAGAAAGAAAGCTCTGCCTTGTGCTTCGATGTGATAGCTCCTCTCAGTTGTTAATAGGAGCTAAATAACCACTGTTGTGATGATACTGTCTGCTGGAAATTCGTCTCCCTAATTGATGGGTTCAGCAGACTGCATGTTTCTAAATACAGATATGTCGCTTCCTTCTGTCTCACTGGTTTAACAGTTTAAGTAAATGAATACAGATGTTTTGTTGCTCCCTTAATGAGTGAGTGGAAAACCATGGATGATTTTCTCAGCATATCATCTCCCTGTGAAGTGCAGTGTCTTTGGGATCTGAAAGTCTGGATTTGGCAATTAAATAGTTACAGGTCATTGGTTACAATCCTGCCAAAGGTGGACCAGAGAGTCTGTCTGATTTGCTGCTCGTGGTTTTAGGGAGAGGTGAGGGGGACTAAGATTATGGGTGCATCAGAAAATTATTGCAAGAAAAGCTAAGGCCATCTTCAGCGTGTGCTAATGGAGAAAAGCAGACGTTTGCTTCAGGACACAGCTGGGAAGTTGCAGTCCTGTAAGTTGCCTTGCACCAGTTCAGCTGTCGGGCTGCCAGAGGCTGTGACACAAAATTCACCATCCAAATGGCACCTTTATTGAGAGCCAGTGGGAACAAACTCCTTAGGTGCCGTGTGGGAAATGGGTAGATAACAATGGCTGGTGCTTTTGCCCGCTTGGGGTAGGTGGATGGGTAGTTTCAGCCAAAGTGGTGCTTTCTGAGATTCTGCGAAACTAAAAGACAAAGGCAAAATCCAGCTAAGAGCAATTTGTTAGGTAGTACATAGGCAAAAGGGGACACTTTTATGAGCTGTCAGATTATGACAACCCCTTGAAATCAGCCCCTCAACTAATGCAGACAGAACAGCATATTGTGACCAGCAAGGAGCTGATGCAGGCACTCTGTGTGTTGTCACTTGGCGTGAGACACCAGTTCTGATTTACGGGTGGGCTGGGGTGCGTCAGTGGCTGATAACAGAATAGGGTGTCCTCACCTTCAGATTTAATTTCTGGATGTGTTTGATGTGTTTTGTGATGCCAGATGAGTGAGTTAACCATCTATGCTAAAGCTGACAGAGAGGTTGCAAGACTTTAGTTAATGTTTTGGGGCTGATGTAAACTTTCAAGCACAGCTTGTCTATACTATCACTGAGGAAAACTGTGGGCGTATTGTGGACCAGCATTTGCTGTGATATAACTTAGGGACTACAGCTGCCTGACCGAAGTACCTGTTCTCACGCAGTTTCTAAGCTTGGGGAAACAATTAGTGTCCTTAGATCCAACGATGTGCAACCTAATGGGGCCATAAGGCTGCTGTCAGGGGGCTGGTGCAGCTCCTTGAAGTGGCATTCTCTGCTTTTAATAAAAAGCCCTTCCATGAGAGCATTTTGCTTTTCCAGACCCAGGATTGATACTTCACGTATGAGTCAACAGCTGTTGAGCTGAACTCGAACCACTCCAGCTAGCTGGTAGCTAGCATGGATATCCCACAGGCAATGGAAGCAAAACAGCGGCGTGCTGGAGGAGAGAGTTGCTGCTGTGCAGCACAAAATCAGAAGCCCAGAGTTACCGTGTGCAGAACTGGGTCTTTTTAAGACCGTTATAAATACTCGCAAGTACATACGGCCTCAGCGTGCTGGGCACGTGAAATACCACGTCATTAAAGTCAGGTGGGTTCTTATGGCTGTTATCCAGCACAAAAGCAAACCTTGGAGCTGGCTTCCCAGCTGACAAAAAACAAAACCGGATGAGGTTATTGAGAGAAGCGTGCATGGGACTCGGGGAATCCAATGCTGTCATTCAGATGCTGTCTTTGTGGGTGGCCACGTGGAAGTCAACCTGCTTCCCTCTTGGTGGCTTTGAATGATGACCTCCACTTGCTGGCAGCGGGGTAGCAACACTGGAGTCAATTGAGCTATACCAGTTTACGCTTGATGGGAATTGCTAAGATGGGGATTGGTATATTTACTGCCTGCCTGGCAGTTATGAGAAGGGTTATTTGTGTCATTTACGCACATGTAGAATAAGAGGAGATTTGTATGAGTGTTCACTATGATAACTTCCCTCTGTGCGTTAGTGTGGTGGGCAGTGCTGAGCTAGTGCTGTTGAAGCAAAGCTGGGAGGTTGAGGCAATGTTGCTTGGGGAATGGAGAGCATGGGGAGAAGACAGAGGGCATAGGAGCTACTTTTCAAAGCAAGGAGTGAAGAAGACTACCCTAAAAAAGAGTAAATACAGAGCAAAGAGTGAGAAAAATGAGGGTAAAGAACCAGATGAGACTGGTTTGATGCTCGTGATTTTGCTGTAATCACTAATCCTGTTATTGCACCTTCCTGCCATAAATGTGCCTTGACCCAGCATGCCTGGGGTGGAGACAGAAAGGGATGGGGTGGCTTCCTGAGCTTGAATACTTCTGCATTACCTTGTTTTTACAGTGAAGTAACTATTGGGGCAAACTAAGAAAGGTCTGGCTCACCTCAGCATGGTTGTTTGGATGTCCTCTGAGGGGGCTGCAGCACAACACCGATATCCATACATCTCACGAGGAGGGGTTATTTCTAAGCTTGTCCATTAGTTCTATTGCGTGAGAGGTCACCCCTTTACAATTCTGTTAGAAATATAAATTTCCTACCAGATCCTGTGACAACGAGCTCAGCAGCACCTTCTCGTGGGAGGAGATGACAGCAGGACAAAGATCTCCTCCTCCAGCCATTTGAAACAGAAACAGGTGTTTTAGTCTGTTGATGTCAATCCAAATAACCATGTTAATGTTGTTCGTGATGTATTGAGGCTGTGACACTCTACGCTGTGGTATGGGTTGGGGCACCAGGTGTTTTTTTCTTGCTGCTATGTCTAGGGTGTTTAGGAGAGGCTGGATGTCTAAGATGGTCCAGTGAAGAAAGTACCATTGTCTTAAAAGTTAGTAAGCTGCTTGGCATGGATAGGTAGTGAGCAAGCATCTATACTGCCTATGGATAACCCTTACCATCCCTTAGCTGTGCTTATGTGACTGTCTTCTTGGATACATTGCAGTAGTCTGATGGCTGCTTTACTGTGAAGTGCCTCTGGTAGTCCCCAGAATTCAGAATCCTTGGGAAATCTTAGCTGTAGCCCTGGCTCCAGCTTGATGGGCACAAGTAAAAGTAGGGAAGCATGTAAAAGGAAACTAGTTTCAGCAGAGAATCCCTCTGGACAAAAAGCACTGCCCGTAGGCAGGTTTAAGTGTAGCGTGGTTGCAACATGCAAAATGGACCTGGTCCATTTTAGCTATACTGTTTAGAAACAGTTGTGGCTTAAAATGCTCGAGCACTAAGAATTACTTTGTAGAAACAGGATTTGCTAAAGCGATCCCCCTTCATGGTGGCATACTGAATTGTAAGACAATTGCAGTTATTTACACAACGTGTAAATAAACTTGCTCCCCTGACTGTAAACCATGCCTATTAGCCTTATGGCCTTGTAATGAATCCTTTTAAACTATGTAGCTGTGCTGCACTTTGAGAGTGCTGCTACTCACCTGACTGGAGACTTTTCATATTCCAAGATCTCTCTTGCAATCCCCCTTTCAGTCATCTGCAAAGCTGTCTCTTTGGCTTTTGTAAACTGTCTCCTCCTGCCATGCGCTTGCACTCTGCTTCTCCGACTGCTCCTCTGACCTCTGCCTGGGCTATGCCAATTAGAGCTGCAGCGCAACACCCTTTTTTTGGTATAGATTGCTCCCTCTGCCTACCTCCAGCTTGTCAGTAAAGCGCGTACGGCTTTTGGATACTGAACGTTTATATAAGTTGTGAAAATGTCACTTAATGAGCTTGGTCAGATAGGGAACTTGTCATTTATTTTCATGAACAGTGGCTGATGTAAGGAGATGGTACTGACTTTTTTACAAAATCTAGGCTTGGTAGGAAATTTTGGAGAGACCATCCTATCTGCTGTGCTGGGGTCTGTGATCACTAAACAAACAGATTTCCCTCCTTTCAGACATCGTATCACTGCCGCTTGTAAACATGGTTTACAAAGCTCCTTCTGGAGGTCTGCAGAGCTGGATTTATTGTCCCCTGCCTGTTTGCTGCGGTAGCACTTAAAATCTTTAGGGCTTATGTTCATGTTAGCTCCTTGAATTCAGAATGGACATTTAGATGGTTAGTACTAGTATTAAAAAGTTGCTCTGATGAGTAAATAACAAAGTCGCTGTTGCATAAAGGAGTAGGTATCTGCTCTTCAGTTTCAGGTTGGTCTTTGGGTTGTACTTAACATTATGGTGTCTGAGTGCCCATCAGTAGTACATTAAATTGTGTGGGAGTAACATTCCAGGTGATGAGTGGCTTGGCTTCTTCCTCATGCATATGCAGAGGAACACTTAGCATTTGTTATGTAAATACAGCGAGTGTATGTTTATCTTGGAGAAGCAGTTTTGGTTTTGCATTTGGCTGAGAAAGTGGTGACATTTGCAGTTGTGTGGCCCATTTCTTGTGAACTCCGGTGTGAAATTTGTCCCTGGTTGAATGAAGCTGACAAAAAAAAGTAGCTACCCGCCTAGCTGGCTTTAGCCTTCTGTATATCCCATTAGCTCTCCTAGTTTTTGGGACCTGAACAGGGAGGCAAAGCCCCCTCCCTCTTATTGTCCCCTGTGGACATATTTAAGGGGAATGCTATTAAAAAGCATCTCTAGAAAACTTTCCACACCTTTACTTCTTCCTGCAAGCTTGGTCACAGGAGGGATTGAGCCAAATCAGCTTTCACCGTGCCCTTGCTCGGAGCTGTGCTTGCCAAAGAAGGACCCCACAGGATTTGACTGTTGTGGAGTAGATGCATTACTAGGAAAAAAAGAGACAGCTTTTACGGGAGTGAGGCTGTATCTTAACTACTGCTCAGTCACTTGGGAAGTCTGTAAAAGCTTTCTGAAACTACCAGGCTCCTCCCAAAGCACCACTTGATCTAGTGCATTTTCAGATTCAAAGCTGAGCCTGTAAAACTTATCCCTGTACAAAGACCACCCAACACTAGCAGGGTGTGCAAAGAAATTTCTGTTTATAGTTTAGTGCAAGGGTCAGATAGCTTTGCTATGGTTCAGGTTATCCACCCAGAGAAAGCATGCTCTTTTGCTAAGCATGGGATACATGAGTAATTTCTATTACCCAGACCTCTAGACATAACATAAAATAGATGGCATGAAATAGCATTAAAGATATTAAAGATGGGAGGAAATTAAGTGTTTTCCCCCTTGCATTCTTGAGCTATAGAGTAATGGATTTCTAGTGCAAACTCAGCTACTAATGCACACATCGGTGCGCGCAAACAGTAGAAACCTCAAACTTAGTACTGTAAGATGCAGAAAACGCAGTCAAGTAAAAAGCAACACAGAACTGCTTTTGCAATACAAATTTGGTGGTTAATATCCTAGCAGGGAACTAGTTTTTATCTACTTTTAAAAAATGTTTGGTAAACTGGGCTTATCTTAAGCTGCTTAGAATTTGTGACCCTCCCAGTATCTGATGTATTGCAGAATTTTCTCTCTTAGTTTGAGAATGACCTGTAAGGCCCCAAATCTGTATTTTTCCTTTTTCATATTTAAAAATGTATTATTTAAAAATAAATTCCTGCTCAACCTCCGTATTCCCAGTTCAGGTCTTTTCTGTCATCCGTCTCTGTTATGGTCCTGTGGAATGGCTAGGGGATTTAGGATAACAGAGCTCACACCCACCGAAACCAGAAATAAATTATTTTTATCTCCCTTTTTTGAAAGGTGCAAATTTTGAACATCAAATTCCCTCAAAACTGGGAATATATGATTTGAAGGAACGCCTCTCCTCATTGGAGGCTGCACTTAAATATACTGGCTCCCTTGAATGCTTGGGAACACTTGCAGTTGGATTTCTTTTTTAGGACTTTTTCCACTTAGTAATTAATACTCCTCCTTATATAACACTTGTGACTGAAAGCACTGTGCAAAGGGATAAAAATGGGCAGTCTGCCCCACTGAAAGGAGATGAAGCTACTGTACTGCTGATGGACCTGCTTCCTGAAATTCCCTAGTGCAGAGGAGGTTAAAAGTTCTATGTCAAATATAATACTCTTGGTCTGTTGCACTCAGTGACTGCAGCCAGTCCTTTAACTATTAAAGTAACAGAATTTGAGGCTGAGTATTTTTAGCAGGTTTTATTGATGGATTTCTTAAGCTTCTGTTTCAGAGGATTTGTGATCATAAAGCAGGATGGAAGGAGTTTCTAACTAGTGTATGAAAGCTTAATTCTCCTATAATCATGCACGTGCATCCATCTGGGGCCAGTGCACCATTTCCAGCAACTAAAGGCTGCCTGACTTCCATGTTTGCTCTGGAAACCAGAAATACTTGCCATTTGTTGGCCAGAGGAAATATATTTCATTTGAGCTGGATTGGGTCTTGGTATTTGATTTATTGTAGCCCAAATGTGTCTTTTACAATTTTGAAATCTGTGAAGTCATATCAATAACACAAATTAAAAGCTTCAAGTAATCTCAAATATTTTACATCTACAAGAAATATAAAAGAAAGAAATGCCAGATAATAGAAAAGGAAAACCCAATTACTTGACTTACCCTCAGCAACACAGAAAGTTTCTTTGTCTAGATGAAGGTAAACACAGTCCATAATCCAGCTTCTTGAAGTACTCAGTAATTTTATTTTCTTTATTGTACTCTCTGAAAGTACACACCATTTATGTAGCACATCATGTACATAAAAGATACTGGGAATGAACTGAGACTTAATAATCAATGCCAGCCCTAATTTCCCCATCAGGAAATCAGTTGGGACAGAGCTGGCATTGAAACTGTGGGATGTCTTTATTATCTGAAGTGGAGCATGCTCATTTGTTTCTGTCTTGAAAAAACCCAGGTTCCTGTTACTTGGAAAGGGCAACTGTGTTTATTCACTGTTTTCTCCTGGGCATCCCAATTTCTTTGTATGTGTTGGCAGCAGAAGACTATGAGTGTCTCTTTTGGAAACCTCAGGCAGAAGTATCTGCTTTCCTTGCAGGTGACTGAGCCCAGGACCAGCATGAGGTCTTGGTCTCTTTGGCTGTCTATAAATTGAAGCATGACTCAAGTCGTGAGCTATAGGCCTCTAGGAGGTTAAGGTGGTGGCTCTGGTCTTTTATATATGCTCTTCTGGCCAAAGGGCGTGGATGTCTTAGCACTGCTGCAGCTGATGGTGATTCCTGAAGGAGATTCAGTTAGTGGAGTGATTATACAGGGGAAGAAAATATCAGGACAGCACAAGAGGGAGGACAGGTAGGAAGATGATGGTGAAGTACACCTTTTTCTGATGGAAAAGAGGAAGTTGCTTGGATTGAAGAAGAAATGAACTTCAGCCTGCAGTCACTGATGGCAAGTGGCCAGTCTGTAGCAGCTATTTTCTGTTGTTGTAGTACCACAAACCAGCTCTCAGGAGATCATTACTGTGGTATGGAGTCAAACCTTCCCCCGCTGTATCTAAAGGTGGTGAGGCAGTATGGATTCAGGACCGAATGTGGGATGGAGATCAGGGAATCCAAGATCAATCCAGCTTGCACCCCTACTTGCCTGTATGTGCTTAGTCTCCATCCTGTTCTCATCCATTTATCCTCAGGTGACCAGATGGTTCTGGCCATCTACCCCTTTTCCAACAGACCCATTTACTGCTAGGAACAAGAAAGAAACCATCCATTTATTGCCAAGTAAAAAGCAACTTTGCCTTGTATATACAAAATTATTTTGCTGACCTTCAAAGCATAGTCAGACATTTATTTTTTTTACATAAGGAGACTAGTGGCAGGCGTTTCTCTGCACAGGCTATCGGTAGTGCTTACCGAGCTGGCACTGTACGCAGCCTTTCCACTGCTTTGCGTGGCATGCATAATGGATGGCATTGCCAGGACTAGTTCCCTGATGTTATATAGTACTAAGGAAGTAACTCCTTTACTTAACCTTACTGATTTTTAACCCAGCCATTAGTCTTTTCACAAATGGTATCATTTTCCCCTTTGGCATGAAGCAGGAGAGCCTGTTGAAAACCACAGCATCCGTTGTAGGGATGGACATATTCATCACTTAAGCCTGGGGCTCAGCTGTGAACACGAGTAGGACTTCAGAAGCCAAAATATATTTGGCCAAACTTTTTTGTGTAATAGTTTCCTCAGAACTCTAAGCTGTAGTCAAACATTTCATTAAAATGCCTTGGGCATGCACAAGAAAGCTCTTGACTGTAATGTTTGCCCAGGGAGTTCTGTTTCAGTCTTCAGCCTAGATTGTCCTTAAAGCCTATTGTACTGCATGAAAGGTAACAGAGTACCTTGAGGGAGACTCAGGCAATTCAGATGCATACCAGTGAGTTCCTGTGCCTCCTGCCTAGAGCCTTCCAGCAGCCACAAATTGAGCTGGGTAATATTGTCATTACTGCATCTCCTCTTCACCATGCTCACTGCAGCCAACATGAACTACTTGCTCTTGTGCTGGTTATAGTGACCTTTCTGCTATGTGTTCTCGGAAGCAGGGAATGTATGTATCTTGATGATTTTGGTAAGGAAAGGAAAGCACTCATACCGTTATTACTGTAACTTCAGTTTGGCCAGAGTCCTCTCATACCAGTCTATTCAACTGCCAGTTATACTAATAATACCAGTCTGTCTAACAGTCCATCTGACAACCTCCCCACTGTGGTGGCACCCAGCTTCTGTAAAGCCCTAAAAAGATACAGGGACTGGTCCTAGATGATGCTCTCGCCAGGGCAGCAGCATTTTGCACTTGACTTCACCGGGACCTTGCTCATTTGCAGACAGCCGGTGCTGTTAGTGCACACTGGGAGGGAACACACTTGGTTGCAAAGCCAGAGCTCAGATGTGAGTAGGTCTCTGCATGCTCCCAGGCCCAGCTTTTTGTCTGGCAGCAAAAATGATTTGCAAAGATTGTGGTTCAGCTTTCTGGGACTTTATTATTTTTTTTTTATTAACAGCAGCTCTGGGTGAAGCATTTAATGTAAGTTGATTAAATAATGGGATGCTGTTCCCCTCTTACCCCAGCCACATGACAGGCTGGCTATTTTCAAGTGACTTGTTCTTTCCCATTAACAAGCAGAATAATTCAAATGAATCGCTTCTAGAAACGAGAGAAACCGTAGTGTCCCCAATTATTCATGGCTCTCTTCCATGTGAGCATCGCCGCAGTAGGCATGCAGTTGTTCTAAACATAGGATATCTTTTCTCTCAGGACTGTATTATCCTTGACAACTCGTCAATCACCTGGAACAAAAAACTCTGTACCACCTTTCATTATTTTTCTGATCATGTCTTTTCTAGATCCATAATTGTTCTTCATGGGTTATAAAGCCACCATAATTTGCTGTAGTGAAAAACACTGATACTGATTTATGTGGTTTGAGTTATGCAGTGTGCATTTCATTTAATGTCCAGTCTGGGGGTAGAAACCTCTCCAACCTGAGTATGTGTGGTGCAACAGGACCTCTGTGTCTTTTCTCTTATTACTCCTAAAGAGACACGTATGTTTGCTTTTAGAAATGTTTCTGAAACTTTTGTTTTCTCTTGACACTTTCTGCCTTCCACAATCACTTCATTGCCTCGTGGCATGCTAGGGCTAATTTCATGGCTTGTTCTGTGGTTGTGGAATATCTGCTCTTTCCCAGGATGTCTGTAAAACAAGCTGACAAACCAGCCTGCTGCTTAGCCCACCCCACAGTTTGCTTCATTGCTTTGGATGGGTTTAGTAGTGTTTGAAACCCATTAACGTACACCTCCCTCATATGAGCCTGATTTGTACCGTGTCTGTCTCTCCCATCATCATCGTTAAATGCGATTTTAATTTCACATTTTTAAATTGGGGTTGAAACCGGCGCGAGTAAAAGCACGTGTGCATTGCACGTTGTGCTGGGTGGGCAGACCGCTGTGCTGGGGCACAGGCGTCCCCCGCGGTGCAGAGCCATCCCGCTTGGCAGGGCGTGCGCCCGGCGGCACAGTGTGCAGCTCACTGCATGCTGCTGCTTCAGGGACAGGTAGGCACTGACTGCAGCTCTCTTCTGAGGAGCAGTGCTATCGGATGTGATCGTTGAGGGTGCATTCCTGCTCTTACTTGCAGAAACTCTGGATACTCTGCTCGTGGGGCGACTCTTCTTTGCTATTTCAGATAATTCGGTTCCTACCTGCCACTTGATCATCCCAAATTAGTGCTGGCTGTGGCGCTGTGGGGTTAAAGCAATTTTGTAACATTGTTGAGATTAAAATTCCTGTGAAACAATGGAGAAATATTGGCTCCTGGCCTTAAATGTTACTTACTGCCTAATACAATTTTTTATGGGCGTGAGGGTTTGCTAAGTTTTAGTCTCAGTGAGCTGTAAGAGGTCTGTTCAATGTGGATTTGGAAAACACACTCATGTACTGCTTCTTTTCTGGCAACTTTCTTTCTTCTCCACAATGTAGTGCCTATCTCATACAAGAAATGGCAAGCAGAAACCCCTCTTCTCTTTGAAAGCACCATTTCCTTCCCCTTCCAGGTTCTTGAGGCATGGCAGGGCATAAGCCTGGTCCACTGAAGAGCATGTTATTGTCTTTGGGCCAAAATCTACTGCGTTAAATGGAAGTGAAGCTAAGGCAGACTTTTTACTGTAGTTGTGCTCTTCTGCATCATGGAGGCTGGATCCAGTCCTTTGCAGAAGGCCAGCTGAAGCTAGTGAATCCTGAGACACTGATTTTCCCTTGTAGATCTGAGTGCAACCTGAACAGCCCGTAGGTGAATTGGAAGGTGTGAACACCAGAGCCCTGGAAATGCTCTTTCTGCCTTTTAAAGTGTGTCTAGGCTGGGAAAGAAAATGTTTCTCAGCTGCCAAGGGCCGCTCTCTGATATTTTGATCTACAGAGACTGTGACAGTCTCTCCTTTTATCTTTGCTAGTGAACTAGATTACATTTGTGTTATTGTCTGGGCCTTGTTTTAAGGCACATGCAAAGCTCCGTGCCTTATCTATGTACTCTGGCAGGGGAAAGGTTCACGTGTCATTTTAAGTTGATGCCTTTCTGGTATCACCAGCTGTCTCCCATTTCTTGCATCAGAATAAGAAGAGAGATGAATTATTTAACTGAAAATGACTCTGGATGCCTTACTTGCTTGAGATTATTGATGCCATGACCCCTCAGGGAGGAAAAGCTGAATAGTAGTGGCTGATAAATGGAAAGTGTTTCTCTCTAATTCTCCCCTGCCACTTTCTCCATTTTCCTTTCACCGCTAAAGTATACAGTCAGTTTTCTGATACTTTCCCTGTTACTTTTGTTGACAAGAGCATCTGGAGGCACCAGCTAAGTTTCTGTATTTCATGTGCCAGGTATACAATGAGAGCTCAAAGACCTAAACAGGACCACACATAGGCACAATTGTCCTAGAAAAAAACCAGCATTGTTACAGTTTTATAAATAAAACATTTGAATAGTGTGGACGTTTTATAATGGGCTATACTAGTTAATCTAAGAATTGCTGCTATTATCAGTCATTTAGGTATTAGTCTGATAGCAATTAGGGAAATATGGTATATATAGTAAGCTAAAAATTGCACATCAGAAGCCATGGAGATATTGGAGAAAACAAAGGTTAGATATGAGATTTTGTCATACAACTTTCCAAGGGCTATAATAAAATTTGAAGTAGCTCAAAACTCCAGAAACATGAAGCTCCTGGCAGAAGGTTGGTTTTCTGCTCACAGTTAAGTGTTCATCTCTAGTAACAGAAGCTGATCTGAGGTTACAAACTGCAGGATTTCTCATCTGAAATTCCAGGGAGGGAGGGATAAGGTGTTCTGCTTGCGGTGCTCTCTTTGCCAAACAAAAGAATCAAGATAATACCAGCTTTTGAACTGCTTTTGTTCCTGTTCTCCTTAGTTGTAGTTATGTTTCTTTCTAGGCTTGGAAGGCTTCTAATTTGGGATGCTGGTGGATATCCTTAGGAAATTTCAGTGGTATTTAAATTATGCTTGAATTTCTTTCTTATTCCTTTTATTTATGAGAGCTAGGGATGCTACCAAGGGTGGAAGTATTTTCAAATATTCCAAGTTTGAGATGAAAAAGTTCTGATGCTTTTGTTCAGACTTTTTTCTGGGCCAAACCCCTTTAAGCTGAAAAGGAGTATTCTATAAGAAGAGTTTTATATTTTTCCTAACATTTCAGCAGTTCTCCTTCAAATACCACGTAGCACCTAGAAATGAAAATTTGCCTTAAAAATGAAAAATGGGAATGAAGAAAATGGTCTCATATAGGAATTTCATTACAGCATGGATGAAATTTGATCATAGTGTGGTGCTGATTCCAAACAGCTCCTGGTTTTTCGAATGTTTTCTCCTGGAGGTCTCTCTGCTGGGTCCCTCTCTCTCTCCTGGCTACGGAGCTCAGAATTGCAGTGGGAGGTCCAAATCCTGTGCTTCTAATGGAGGGTGAGTTACAGTCAAGCAAAGGAGTGAATTTTTATATGGATTTCTTCATTGGATTGACTGTGCTTACAAGAAATGCGGTGCCTCCCATGCATCCTGTTGGCTGCAGGTGTGTCCGTGTGAACCCAGACATCAGAAGCTCCTGGTACATTCCAGCTCGTTCCCTAAAAGCCCCTCAAAAGGTTACAAAAGCAATACTGGTATTTTCCTCTCCCCTCAAAAGCCAAGGACGCACCTCCAGAGGGCACTGCAAACTTGCTGTGCTGGTGTCACCAGCAAGCCATGTGCAAGAGGGAGCTGTGCAATGGGCATTTTGTTGCAGTTAGGAGATGTCAAAATATTTAAGTAATATTTTGACTGTCACTTTGATTGCAAAGCACCTGGTTTTAGATGTAGCTTGTATGCGTTTGGAACTAAAAAAAAAATCCCTGCGGCAGCTGTCTTTTGTTAACACGAGACTGTTGTGCTTATGTTTTTCACATTCACTATATATATAAGCAGCAAAGGGACAGATCTAAGCCAGTCATGAAAAAAGATAATTTCCTATAACTCTTGAGTCTTCTGGCTTCTCTGCTAATTTTCAGCTGAACAGATGCTATACAAGCAAATATTCATACAGTAAAAATATACAAAACCAGAATTCTAAGGAGTGGTATGATAGCTTACAGATACTGTGATAAACGCTCTCCTGATGTTACCGAGAGACACTCCTTACCTTCCCTAAGTAGCATCCAGAGCAGACAGAAGTGTACAGAGGGGGAATTGAGGCTCAGAGAGGAAGAGGGGAAGTCTGAGTGCTGGGGAAGGTGGATGTGATGAAAGCATTTGAAAAGTGGTGCTTCTTAGTGTTGCTTATGAGGCCATGTTGGAGGCCTGGGACGGAGAAGCTAATCTTACAGAAAGACAAATTTCAGGATGCCACTTCTGTCATGAGTATCGCTGGGTTCTTTTGGCTTGCCCAGGTTCAGGTGGCTGCAGAAGAGCACAGCAGCCCACAGGACCACACCAGCTGTGAGGCATGAAGTTGCCTGCTGCTGTGCTGCTGGCCACGTTCCTTGGCACTTCCATGGCAGAATTCGTCTCTGGCTTCATGACCCCTTGGCGCTGCTCTCCTCTGCTTGCCAGGGATGAGTTGGGAGGATTGACAACCCGGTGCTGAACCACTGGCTCTTTACTGGACCTGCCCCTCTCTGCGCACTGCGGTATGCCCTCCTGGCTGCCAGCTGCCCGTGCTTGTCGGTGAAAGAACTGGCAGGAAGGGTTGGCCCTGTCTCAGGTTGGGCCCCCCCAGCCCCCGAATGAGTAGCTGACTGGGGTTCCAGAGGCAGGGTTGGTGTGGCACTCAGCCTGCTGGATTTACCGTGCTAGGCTGTGTTAGCTGGAGACTGCATTGTGCTTGTGCACGCCCAGCGTGCAGGCTGGCGCGGGTGCCGTCTGTGCAGGGGCAGTGAGGCTGAGCTTGGAGAGGGCTCTGAGGAATCCTAGTGCCAGGGGCTGAACACTGGTTTAGCCAT
The DNA here is from genome assembly GCF_963210335.1 of Falco punctatus. Classification (NCBI taxonomy): domain Eukaryota; kingdom Metazoa; phylum Chordata; class Aves; order Falconiformes; family Falconidae; genus Falco; species Falco punctatus. The sequence goes on along the minus strand of NC_137592.1, from coordinate 27,225,516 downwards.
AAACAGCCCAACTGTGCTGGAGTGGGAACCAGCAGTTTGCTCCAGGCTACCTTGGAGGGACAACAGTGTTCAGAGAGGCTTCCAGCTTGGGCAGAGAGCTCCTTTTGCCACTAGCTTTAAACTAAAGCAAATTTGGGCAGTTCGGCTACAGCAGTAGGCAGGAGAATGCGTTGCAGCTAGCCAGGGCAGGTGGTGGAGAAGCAGCCAAGAGGTCTCGGATGGCACAGTCACTGGGATGGCCATGCACAGCTTTCTCATAAACTGAAATTTGAGTCCTGTGGAAAATGGATGTTTTGGTCCTTGGTTTTGGTCTAATGGTGCAACAAAGTGTGAAGATACTGAAATGTACCATTAATTTATCAGATGTTCCAGACGGCATTCATTCTGAAAGTCAAAGCGTTTTGTTTCAGCTTGATTTGACCACATCCGCTGGATCAATTGTAGAGCCTTAGGCTTCCCTTCCAGTCTGTGGCTGGATTCGTCTCCACGCTACACAGCAGCAGTTTGGCTGCGGAGGATATCCCACAGCATCTTCTCAGATTAAATCCAAGCAGAGAATGCAGAGAAAGGAAGGGGCAGGGGAAAAAAAGAAAGGAAGAATGTGAGACCATTGCTCCGAGACAGCGTGGTAGCTGAGGCAGACAGAGATTAATGAGAAATTGACCTAAAAAGAAGTGTTTTCAAATGGGTCAGCTGAAATGTTTCAATTAGGTCAACAAGACCTGGAACAAAATATTTTATTTTGGTTTTCGGATTAAAATAAAAGAAAAATGACTGCCTTTTCCTACAGAAGGCATTGGCAGAAGATTCCCAACCAGCTCTACCGGTAGTACAGAAGAGAAGTTTCCTTCTCTGAGCTGGTAGCAAATTTCCATACCCAACTCCTGGTCTTCTAGGTAAGACCCCTCTTCTGCCTTCGTAGTTAATTTGGCCTTCTCAGTGAGGTCAGTGGCTTGATGCTGAGGGAGGCAAATACAGCGGGATCTTGAGACTTTTTAGCAATTCATTGTACCCTTCCCTGCCATCTGGACGCCATCCTTTTTTTTTTCCAGCTGAAAATACACATTTTCCTCCACATCTGCAACAACCCTGCTTTTTGCATTCTGGTCCAGTTTTGTTGCCTCTAGCCTCAAGATCGTCCTTTGAATTAGGGGTCCCATCTGTTGTTATCCTGAGCAGCACAGAAATAGAAAATCCTCCAGGCAAATGGAGCATTGCTTTGCAGGACCAGACTGAGCTCTGCATCCAGTTTAATGCTTAGTTTAAATTCTGTGGAATAGGCACCTTAGATCTTTGTTTTTCGGGGGCAATGTGCCAAGTAAATGGAAATTTATATCCGACAATTTTCCATTTCCTTAAAAATGAAACACACTACTAATAAGCAAACTAGGGGGATGAGGAGCACGTTTGCTGAGAGACAGGGACAGCTCTGAGCATGTAGTTGCCTGTGCTTGTCAGTGCATCTTTCTTTTCTGGTGTTTGATATTTTGTACTCTTATTTGCAAAACTGGAACCCTAAGGATGCTGTGTTTGTGGGCAGAACTGTGTCCAGCTAGGCACTGTGAGCTATCCTGTCTTATAAAACCTATCTGCAAACATTTGGCCTTTGGCCAATTTCAGACCTTTGAATACAGGTATGTGTACGAGCTACTGCATGAACGGTTCCTGGGCACATTAGGTAGGAATGGCATAGCTTAGTGCCTATTTGGTGGCACATTCTATGAAGACATCTCACTTGTAAAACAATAAGAAATCCAATAGCTGAAACATGTGACTTGGCAGTTAGCAGAAGAAATTCTTTAACATTATAAATCCACATCTTGATCTGAATTTTATATCCTCCCTATCTTTGGTAACTGCAGAAGAGGTTCTTCATGTGGCTGCTGTCCACATCTTTTTTTTACTATGCCCCAGTGGGATGTCCACAACATCACTGTGCAGTTGAGTTAGTCCATTGCTAAATGGATGTGGGCTGGGAAAGACAGCTGGCCAAACTGGGACACAGAAGGACTGATGCTTGAGATGCAGTGTCTTTATCTTCCTTTTTGTCTGCCCAAGCTTGTCTCCAATTACAAAGGTCTATTTCTTCCACGTATCCAGATACCAAAACGGGCAAGAAGATCCCTTAACGCATAGCACAGCAGGATCACCACTGAAGTAGTACAATATGCATTGAGGATCCTGATTTCAAATAGAATTCATAAAGGATACTGATAAAAGGTAGGTCTGGATAGTAAAGTCTGAGTATAATTCTTGAGCTAAGTCCTCCGTAGCCGCAGGTGGGCTTTGTTATTATGCCATTATAAGAGACAAGAGCTAGCTGCAAAGTTCAGGTCAGGAGCCTGACTCTGAATTTCAATGACTTGCAGGGATTGTCCAAGCAAACAGTGGTTACTCTATGTACTTCTGAATTCAAATTGAGTCATTCTTTAGGCGAAGAGAAAGCAACAGACAGCTTGTCACTCACTGTTTCTTTTGAATTGAAATAAAACTTTTAAAACTTTAAAAATAAAGCTGTGAAAAGCAGCTACATTTTATGTAGGCTTTGCACCATGTAAAAATTCACAAGAAAGCAAAGGGCAGAGATTTTATCATTGGAAGCTGAATCGGATTAGTTTTCTGGATTTGGCGTTGGCTAAGATCTGAATGTAACCTTAGATGCAAAGTCCCCAAAGTCTACAAATTTGAATCTTTTGTCACCCTTAGATACTACAAGCATGGAGCAGGCTGTATTGCATGAACAGTATGAAAAAGGTGAAACAAACTTATTTTGCTGTTTTCATTACTGTTGCGAACTCAGGTTTCATAACATGCTGGTATCTCTGGCAGAAATGTGGTGTAAAGTGGTAAGAAAGACCATTTATTGTGTTCCCCTTCTTGGGTTCCCATCCATCCTTACTGGACTGTAAACAGTCGAGATCGTGAGGAAGACCTGGTCACCAGCATCCTGTTTCATCTTGCGGCATGAAGTGCTGACCTCAGTATTTCCAAGCTCGTATGCAGATTGCAGTAGGCGGAAAGATGATGGAGGGGAAGGTGCATGTCTAGTGTACTTGATGTACAAGTGCAACCGTGCAAACTCCATCACGTCCGTTTGCTAACATTTTATTTCATTTTTCATTGCAGCTCAGAGATAAACACTGTACCTGGAACTCTGTGGTTTTACAACCAAGAAAATAGGTTTGTAGGTATGTGAAGCAAGGAAAGGAGAACCAGATCTCATTTTTGGGGTGTAAAAAGTCCCTCTTTGCAATGGAGAGAGAGAGAGAATTTACGTTCCCTTTGTGTACAGCATGATCTAGTGTGGCTCTTGTCCTCTTCTACTGCACAAGGTGTGAGTGGTGCCTGCAGGAAGGATTGACAGAGGTGCTGGGTTAGCGCTGTCACTTCTTTGCAGTTCTGTATTCTTAAAGCATTGAAATAGTCCAGCTCTCTGGCATGGCAGTGCTGTGAAGGTCAGAGCATATTGTATTGGAAAGAGGCATCCTTCCTCCTGCACTGGCTGATAGAAATCCCAGGGAGGATTTTAAGCAGGGGTTCATTTGAAAACGGATAGATGAAAGCAAGCAAATTAATCAGCTAGCAAAAGGAAAATGGATGTTCTGGAAGACTTAAGCAGTCTGAATCATGAGCCAGACCTGCAGCCAGAGGCAGTGGCAGGGCTTGCCAGCATGAATACCGGTGAAAAATGTGGAGCAGGGCACTCGTGTCAGGGAACAAGACACTGCAGCAGCCTGCTGCTCAGGTCTTGTGTTTGTAGTCAGTAGTGGGAGGGAGGCAAGAGGGATGTGCTGCAGTTGATGTTCTGCAAGTAGTTACTATCCATCTAAGAAAGAATAAGAAACACAGAAAAGAAAGCCCTTTATCTTACTAACAGGGTTCCTTCTCACTAAACCACTTAATTTATGGCACTTTCGGAAAGAAATTGAAAATATGCCAGTTTGGTGCTGCTGAGTGCCTCCAGTTTTAGTGTGGTGCTTTAGGGTGCGTGGCCATTCTAAAGGAGCTGCAGTGTCTGCAGCTGCTCTGTGTCAGGGACACCAGCATGTCACTAGCAGGGTCAGTGCTGTCTGGCTGGGAAGACCTTTACTTTACCACTGAGTTGTAAGGTTCAGGCTGCCTTTCCCCTCTGCTTAATTTTTGTACTGGTAATTTATGAGGGACGGTAGCTGCAGCCAAACCAGGTAAATCTATCTGTTCACGTAGGAGGGAATAATGTAATATTCTGCTCACCTTGCAGTATTGCTGCTGAGAGGAGACTCTGTGCTGGAGTCCCCATGTCTTGGAAGTGGGTAAGTGGGAATAATATGTAGGAAAAATGTCAAAGATGACTTAGAAATATGAGTAGGTATTAATTTCTCTGTTTTGGCTAACACAAACGTGTTTAACTGCTCCTCCCATCAGCTGGGAGAAACAAAAGAAAAGTAAGAATGTGTATTTACATTTTTGTAATGAATTTGCCTAGATTTCGTTTATTCCTGTTCTGAGTTTGCTTTGTGTTACTAGTCTCCTGGTAGGAAAGTCTGCTGGAAAGATGCATTTGAACTTAACATAGCAGTTGATCCACGAGAGATGAATTTTAAGCTTGCAATCCTGTGATCTTGCTGTGGAAGCGTAATACCAAGAGTCACATGCAACTATTTAAACATAAAAAAACCCCAAACCACATGACTTGGAGTTACCATTCCTAACACTAAGCTGCAGTAAATAATTCTTTACCAAGTTGTTTTCTGGGTTTTTTTTAACACAAACAAATGTCTTTGATAACATTTCTAACTGTTATCAGGAAGCATGCAAGCAGAGGGGAGATTTACTGATTAAATGAGATGTTTCACATTTTTGCCCCACTGCAGCTTGCATCCAGCTGCAGGCCTCAGTCTGGAAGCTGAGACCAGTTGGCGGCGAGGGCCAGATGGGGAACGCCTTACTGATCCCTTACTGGTGTCACTGACAGCTGTGGGATTGTTGCTGGGAGCCACTGCTCTGCAGTACCACAGAGTCACATCTTGTCCCTGAAAAACCTTGTTGTGTTCGTTTAGAAAGACAGATGACACTGCTTTGTGCAGGAACCCAGTTCCCACTGGTTGTCCCCAGCACCATTTTTTCCAGTGAGGGGTTAACCATGCCCTTGAAGGACCAGCAAATTGCAGTTCAAAGATTCGGGAACAGCCACTGGGCAGACAGCTGCTTCTCTTAAAAGGTTACCAACGTGAGCTGCTCACTAACACACCGTCCTCCTGAGTACACCCTGAGAGAACATCCTTGCCCAATCCTTTGTTGGAGATCATTCTTCTCTACCCATCTATTAATAAGCAGGTGATGTCAGCCCGTTACTCCTTTCTTCCTCCAGGCAAAATCTAGCCACAACGAGCAAATAATAGGTGAGATTTAGGGAGAGGATGCTGATGGTGTTGGAATGCAGGGTGACCCCAGGAACAGGCACTGCCACTGAGGCAGAAGATTACATCAGCGCTCCCGCTCCACTGACAGGTTTGCTATCTGCAAAAAAATGGGCTTAGGCCTGTGCTCTATTGTGTTACAGTTAATGCAGTAATCCACTGGCAAACAGGGCCGCTCTTAGTTCATCTGATCAAACGTCGTTTAATGGAGTGGATAACAGCAGTGTGAATTCTAAAGGGGTGATGCCATGCTCTGGTCTGAAAATGAAAATGGGCTCGGTGGGGAGTCGCCCCCTCACTTCCCTGCTTATCTGGGTGCGCATCCTGGTTGGGGCAGAGTGGGACCGCAGATGCTGTGGGCATCCCTTCGGGAGCAGAAGCAGCTTTTTGGCTGGCTGGGAATGAAATGTAAGACAGCTTGCTTTCCTTGTCCTCCTGCTACTGTTTCTCTCCAGCTTTGCCTTTCCCTCCAACTTCGAAGGGGTTGTTCAAAGCATTGAGAGTAGGTGCAATGAAATGGTCTAAGGAGAAGAGGGGGATACTTGTGTGTCTTCCATGCAGTGGCCCATCAGAGAGTTTGCAGGATATAGAGTACAGTCCTGTTGGGGATGCTTTTCCCATGTGCCTGTGAGATTGGAAGGATGGCTGCCAGGTGAGGAGCCCTCTTCCAAGGGGCTTCCAGATCCCTCTGCAGCAGGGTCTGCAACATGCAGTGTAGCCATCTCTCCGCTCCCACAGGTTTTATGTAGTCCTTCTCTCCTGAGTCACAGGAGAGAAGTATAGTTTTATATATTTTCTTCCAGTATAGTGATAGGAAATTAATGTATTTCTGGTAAGCAAGAGCAGTGGCTTTTCCTTGAAGATCTAGGGGTGGGTACACCTCCTCTCAAAACTGCAGTGGGGGCACATTTTCCTGAGCTATGTGGAGAGTCCTTTCACCTGATCTTACTCACAAATCTGTCTGATGGACCCCAGGTCCTTGTGACCTTACTTCGCTGTCCCCAGCGGGTGTGCAGAATTAAATGGTGACCGTGCCGATGCTGCATGTTACTGTGTACCTTGGGTCAGAGGGTGATCTCAGAAGGTACAGGCTGACAAATTGCAAAGTACTCTGGCAATCCTATGTGACAGTTCACCACAAGAAAGTTTCTTGTGAGTATTCTGGTGAAAACAGGCTTTGGGTTGGATTTTTCCCTGTCTGCATCTGTAGTCCAAACTTAACAGCCTCAGACGATGAGTACGAAACAGAGATAAGTATGAGGCTAATTGCTTTTGCAATATGAGGTGGGAGAAAGGTAGAAAGTCAAGAACCAGAGATTATTGGACTATTGAGATTTTTCCGGAGTTATCTTCCACTTCTAATCAATATGTTGCTTTATAATTCCGTGAACCAAAGACGAAGTTTTACTCTGCCCCACCCAACAACCTCCCACAAATCCCAGGTCAGGGTGGCTGGAATCTGCTATATTCTGCTTATTCCTAATTATCCAGTAGCTTTAATGGATGGCGTAAGTCAGAATACCTCTGACGAAGATGCCACTTTTTTAGAAGACTGAGCAGGTATTGTAATGCCCTTCTCCTTTGCTCCCTATCCATCTTACTTTGGCTGTTGCAGAAGTTGTTTCGGTGCTGCTATTAATTCTGCATCATGCATTGCAATAGTGCAACACCGCTCTGTTTAGATTCACAGCAGGTCCATGGGGAACCACTTGAATCCCAAGTAAGTCTGAAAACCATCCCTTGAAAACACATGCACCAATACCGAGTTTTATATAACCCTCTTTTAGACACAGGCTAAAGCTAGGGCTACCACTCTTTCAAAAGAAGTGCTTTCTCCCTAGGAAAAAAAAGCCAGCCTTTTCCAGGCCACATAGCAGGAGTGGATGATGTGAAATAATATTTCAGCATCAGCCCTGAGTGGAAGGGTTGCATAACGAGGCAGTGTTCTGTGTCAGACTTCAATGGATGTTACTAAGAAGACAGAGCATTTTTACTCCCAGCTAATGTAGGTAGTGTGGATTTTGTGTTGGTTACTCATGCAGTCCATTTCATTGTGGCATGACTATTTATTATAGGTGGCTGCATGTACGCTTGTACACCAGTAATTACCTTGTTTGTCATGATAAGCTAATGATTAGAACAGCTTACTTCAAGTGAGGATACATGGATTTAGCTGGACTCTGCCACTGACTTAGTATGTGAACCCAGATAATCCATTAACTTTCATGCAGCTTGTTATCCTGCATGTAATTTAGTAATTGTGTGTTACAGGGGCTTAAGAGCTGAAGAGAAAAGAATTAGTTTCAGTTACATGATTGAGTCTGATAGTTATGATCAAGCCTTGGTGGCCCCCAGTTTAGCAGCATAATCTGTAGAAAGGCTCTCCTTGCAAGGTTTCCAGTGGGCTTTATTTGGTATCGTGACTGTGAATGCAAAAAAAATAATCAAGATGACAACTTTATGTTCCAATTTCTCTGTTGTCAGGATGATTTAAAAGAATCTGAGGGAGGGTCAAAATTCACATCTGCACCCACATTTTAGTTTCTTCTTCCTTTGCTGCTCGGTGATGATTCGAGTGATGATGTTCAGCCAACTGCAAAGTGAGTTGATCCAGATCTGTATCGAAAGTCCCTATTTGGAGCTCTAAAAGCTGACAGTGTATGACTGGTAGTTAGGTTTAGTGGACCCATCAGTAATTAACCTAAGCATACTAAATGGCTAAGCCAAGTGGAGCAGAGACACCTACTATAAACAGCATTTCGCTGTTCTTCATTCTTTGTTGAAGCGCTCATAATGTCTTGCCAGATACCTGGTGTAACATAAACAAAATGTCTCTGTTCTGAGGAGATTTGAAAACACCTAGCAGAGGATAGGAAGAAATAAAGTATGTAGTTTTAAATACAGATCAACTTAAGTTCCCTGAGGAAGTCTGGCAAAATGAGGTTTCCAGGGAGGTTTAAAAATGGGAAGTGTCCTCATGCTACAGTTGCGCTCAGAGGTGAGGAACAAGGCAGGGTCACACGAAACAATAAAAAGCATCTCTTGGTGAAGAGGACAGCAAATACAGATATGAGAACTTTTGTGTTTTGAGGGCTAAAATTTACTAAGAATATGATACTATCTTAAGCTGTAGCCTCAAAATGAGTATCTGTGATACTGAGGGGTTCTAACCATCCCTCTTTTTGCATCCCTCATTGCCGTTTGCTTGTGAGATGCCTTTTCTGTTGCACAGACTAATAATGCACGTGTTATAGACGAAGATACTGCTTCGACAGGCGAGCTGAAAAATACCACCGTGGACAATGTGAAATGAACAGATATGTGGAAAGTGAGCCCTGCTTTTATCTTGTGCACATGGAGTTGAACAAAAATGGCTTCCTCAATCGGTAGCACATTAGCTTTCATCCCCCTCCTCGAGCTGACATCTTCCATTGCTGAGCTACTCTCCTCTTTGATCTGCTTTTTTGTTTTCAGCTTATTCTTTCATCAGGAAAGATGAGCTTCTCCTGTGAGCAGAACATGAGTAAACACACTAGAGAAAAATGGAAGAGATAATAATATGAATTTATCTTCTGAATAAGTTCCTGTTCCAGAAAATTAAGCAACATCTCTTTCTCCCCAGTGACATTTCTCTAATAATCATTTCGTAGTAACAAGACTATAAACAGAAGAATCTTAATAACTTTAGAGTGGTGTACTATTCAGTCACTGTTCAAGATGGAAGGATTTAGATGATAAAGATCCGAGCTACTCTGGCACTTTAATCAGGAGCAACAATAGTTAAATGACATATTTTAATATGTTTGTGCCTTGCATTTCACTATGGTGCCGTCGGTTTGTTAGGAACTAGTACAAACCAGCTTGAAGTCTGTGCCATTTTTCAATTAACTTTAAAAAGCCTTCTTTCAGGCCTTTAAGCCAAGGTCGGTATTGGAGTTTTTCCCTTAATCTATTCTCTAGTGAGACAGATTAATAAGAGGGCGTTACGTCCCCTTTCCAGATGGAAGGACCAAGGAAGCTGCAGCCCGGTTTGACGGTGGTCAGTTAGATCGGCCGTAGCTCTGGGACTACAGCTCCTTCCATGGGAGTCTTCCCTGACCGATAGTGCAGTGCCCGAATCTGGAAGAGTACTTACAAAGCTGCAGGCTCCACCAAGTCATAAATGAGATCACATTTTAATTAAAACATTGACATTATAAAATATACATGGCACAGTAACACATAATATTTAGGAAACTCTAGTAGGAATTACGTAAGAATTTGTTATGCAGTATTTAAGAGCTGTGATATTTCACCTGGTTTGCTGCCATTGTTGCTGGAGACTCCCTTCTCCAGCACCCTTCCCTGGACCGCATCCTAATTCTTGTGGCTATTTTCAAGGCAAAGCTATGCAGATATCTCAGTGTGGAGCTTATCTTTGTTGCCATCAACAGGTGTATCACAAGCACCTTACTTATGTTGTGCATTCCCTTGCTTCATGAGTAGCCTTGCTAAACTCACAGAGATGCTTGTGAAGTTGGTTATCATGTGGATAGGAGCCAAGATTTAATTTCTGGCTCAAAATTCATCACTCCTGCTTGCAGATGGTATCCTTCCTTTTCGCTTTTATTTATTACTCTTTTAGTAAATGTATTGTAGTGGAAGGAATTATCATGACAGCCCTGGATAAAAGTGTCCTTGACATATAACCGTTATAATTTCTTCTCCTTACCGTGTGGCAAAATGCGACTGGTTCGTTTATGATCTGTGTTGTGTAAAGGGCTTGCTCATGTTCTATAGAAATGTCTGTGATTTTCCTTCTGGCTTTAGGCATCTGTGGATGGGCCAGTGTGCCTATAAACAGTGGTCTCCAAGGGGATGTCCTGAGTGGGGACAGCTGGCGTTCATTCCCTCTTATTCCCCTGCTGTATTCCTTCCTTCACCATCACATGTGTGATGGGAGCTGTGAAAACAGCTTGGAAACCAGCCCATCTTTCCTTCCTGTTCTCTCATTTGGTAAATGCAGAGACTGGGGTGGAGAGTTTTACTTGTATTATGCCCTGGCAGCGGGGTAAGGCTTAACCGGCTTTTTTTAGTCTCCAAAAATGATGATCCTCTGATTATTCCCATGTTTGCTCTGTCTGTTAAAGGATGACTCTTCTGTGTAAAATTCCAGCAAATCCAAGCCTGTCTTTGCAGGGAACACTTATTAATGTCTTTCTGCATGAGCCCCAAATACTTTTTTTTTTCATTATTTAGGCTCCTGCTGACTATGGGGAAGATCAATAGCCGGTTGCTAGTGGCTGTCGTCGTTATCACTTTGTGGCAGGTGATATAGTAGTGTAGCCTGCCTTGAGTTGTTCTCCCTCTACTTTGGGCACATAGTTTATCCATAAAACTAACAGTTGCTCCACGTTCAATTTGTCATCCTTGCCCTTGAAAGTAGAAGCTGATTTTTGAATACGCCGCAGTGTGCAATATACTCCCTGTTCACTGCAGCAAAAGCTGATGAGTAACTGTGGGGTTGGAAGAGGAGAAAGGCGTAGGTTCCAGTAAATGAGAGCCACTGGAGGCAGGAGCAGAGGTGGGTACATGGGTAGCGAAGAATGCCAGATACATGAACTAGAAGGGTTATCCCTGAGTTTTCCTCTTTGCCGCTGCTTATTAAATTCCCCAGCTGGACATCGTGGGGGTGAGAAGCTGTTCTCCTTTAATTTCATACTAAGGTTTTCAGACTGTAGCGCTCTTCCGAAGAAATCTGTGTTTCGTTTCACTTGCTGCACAGCTATACCGGAGGTCTAATTTCAGAGGCAATCACTGACCAGCCAGGTTTCAAACCTCACACTGTAATTTATTGCAATACGTTGAACATCTTCCTTTGGAAAATGTCTCATTTAAGGTGTCTGACACTGAGCCTTCAGAATTGCTAGTCCCTTTGGAAATTTTGGCTTTAGTGATGTGAGTAGGGCACTGTCCCCCTCTCTCTTCTCTAGGGAAATGGGACTGTTGTCTTGCTCGGTGCAGCTTGTATCCATCTGGCACTGCAGCCATCGAAACCCAATTAAAGAAGGCACAAAAAGGAGAAAGCAGAGAAAGCTGATTTTCTGAAATTGTGCTACCTTTTGTTATCAGCCTGTGATCAATGCAGTGGTAATTGGTGACAACAGCTGAGGAAATGCTGGTTATTACAGGAGGTGAACATCCCTATCTGTCATCTGAGTCCAACTTGCTTATCTTCAAATTGGAGCATGGGGTCATTAAAACAACATAATATTAGTACATTGATGGAACAGGCAGTCTACTAAGTTCTTGGATACCAGATGGTAAATGCAGCTTGAGTTGGCAAATTGTTGCTCTTCTTCCTGCCGTGCAAAGGCATTTTATCTACAAGCATAATAAAAAACAGAACAGAAAACCAAGGAGAAATTTCTTTAATCAAGCATGAGAGATTTGAAAGAAAATAATAACAAGAAAAAACTTAGACAAAAGTACAGGAACAAATTCTGCTCCAGTGCTTTCTGATTTATTCCGCTTGCATGAGAGCTCTGCAGGACAGAGCCTGCTGATTTTACTGTACAGAGAACCCTAATGACCTCAATAGGAACTTATTAATAAAATAAGGTACCACTGAGCATGTCTGTCCAGCTTTTTCATAGTGGCTTCTTTCTTTCACAAATATTTCTGAAATTCTGCAGTTTTCCTAGAATAATAGGAAAGGATGAGAGTTTTTTTAAAAAGGTAGAATTAATAAACAATAGCTGATGATAGGACCAGTCATGTTGATGATTGGTCTATAAAAGTGAAACCTTTAACATTTTGGAATTGCCTCCAGATAACAAGCTTTGTTACTTCAGACTAGACAAGATGAATCCTTGGCAGTATGCTTTAGAAGGCAGTCCTGTCCTGGTGGGGGATTCATCAGAGGGAAAGATAAATCTTTCCATCTCTAATTTCAAAAATCTAGGAATCCTTCTGGGGCCTTCACAAAAATAAAGAAATTATAGTGCCTCTCCAGAGCACATAATGTGCCTTGAAATGCAATCATATAAACCTCTGCAAATCTAAATCCCAAAGGCAATCAACATATTTTGGTGGAAATCTTGAGAGACTTAAGTTGCCTAGTCTTCACTGTACAAACAAATAAATGCCACTTGTCCTGTAATTTTCATCATGGGATATAAATTTCTTCGGTTTTACATGTTCTCAAAGATGAGGGCTCCAACTTTGTGAGTCCAGCATTTCTTTTCAGTGGTATCACTCATGGCTGCATCCTGTAATGCATTTAGACATTGTGGGGAGTGCTTTGTTCCTTGAGTGATACCAGGGCAGTCTCTAACTTGGTCACGTTCAGATCTAAATGCCGAATCTAATTTCTTTGACCCTTTTTCTTCCCAACATAGCAACATATTTCTTGCTGCATGAATAGTGACATAAGTAAAGTAAGTAATTAGTGGTAATCTGGATACAAAGGGTTCTGTGAGGGATGGTGAGGGTGTCTGTTGAATTGCCCTCTACCTCCTGGTTTCTGTCGCACACCCTGTACCCTGCTCTCCGACCCATTGCTTTGTGCCTGACACCACAGTGATGGTTGTATGGGGTCAGGCCAGAAGCCCACCTACCTCCGTGTCTTTTCTCTGGCAATGGTGCCAAAGCAGGCACCTAAGGAAAAGTAAAGAAAAGGGCAAGCATCTAATGATACTTTTCTTACTCTCTAATCATTTGCAGGTCGGGGATTTCCTGAGCCAGAAATGTATCATTGACTTTGGAAAGTGGGCCGCTTGCCCCAGACGAGTGGTTTGTGATGTGATTGTCCCATTCATTGTGCTGGCACCATTTAGAGAGCATTTTGATCAACCCAGATTCTTGCCTCAAACTAGAGTGCTCATTTGACTCCTGATTATTTATCGTTGTTGTGAGTTTTCCTGTTTGTGGCCTTCTCATTTAATGATGAGTGCTGCAGATGGCTTACAAATTGAGACATATTTTAAACTAAGTATGAAGCTGGTTGTGTAACCTCAGCCGCCTTGGGATTTGGGGGGGGGGGGGAGGGAAGAAAGAATTTCCATGCAAGTACTCAGCAGACAATCACTGCTCAGTGAATGAAGGCATGGATGTCATTTTACATCAGCTATACTTGCTTACATTCCTTGTGGCTGGAGGCAGAATTTAAGAAACCATTGGATATGGCTGATAGAAGGAGGTAATAAAACAGCACAGAAGGAACACAGAAATGTTAAGCAGATAACAGCATCACTCTAAAATGAGCTCTTCCTAAGGTCTGTGTTTTTAGGGAAAAGAATTTTTTTACCTTCTGTATTATATTTTCTGCTACAAAGGAAAAAAAAAAAGATAGCAGCGTAGTTGTAGTTTAGTACTCAAAAATCAGTGGGAACTTTACACTATGAGTTTCTCAGGATGTGATTTACCAGTGAGTTTTCCCTGCTGTGTAGCTTCTTTCTGGGCAAAGGGGACATTGATGGGCAGAGGAAACATTTTCAAGAGCTGCTGTGCAGCTCCAGACCTCCTTTGTAGAGACCCCCAGTTTGCTTCTTAGTGTGCCGATTCCTTGCTGGTGCTCAGTAGCAGCATTTGCGATAAGACTTTTTACCTTCCACCAGTGAGCAGAGGTTTTCCATCGTGACAAATGACGACCTGGCTTCATGTCATGACCTCATCCCATTGTTGCTGGATCGCATGGTGTGGGCTAGCGGGAACAATACCAGCAAGGTCAAGGAATTGCAGTCTGATGGAGAATGGTGCAGACCTTCTTCTCAGTGACCCAGCAGCTCCTGCAGTTGCATTTCACTCGCTGACCTGGCTTTCCATCGGCTATTAAACAGGATCCTGCTGTAACCCTGTCGCTGGCTTGGACCTGAGCGAAGTACCAGATGGCTGGGAGGGGGGCGGTTCTCAGAGCTGCTCCCCTGGTGTCACGGTTCAGATGTGTTCTCAACTGGGAATTTTTTCTTCTAACAGTTTTTCAAGAGGTGGGCTGCCATTCTGGGCAAACTCCCTGTGAACTGTCATGCATCTGCCTGGGCAGGATGAATTATTTTGGACTTTGCTTTCTATCACAAATATCTATCACAAATAATGTCTGCTTTCAAAAAAAATCCCCAAAGGTTTTCAAGAAGAAAACCTGGCACTTACAGCGAGACAGTCAGGGTTACTCAGCGCTGTGCGTTTAGTGTCATTTGAGGAGCTGTAGGGTACCCCTGGTCTCCAGCTGTCTCTGCAGAGGGATGAAGACCTCTCATGGATCCTGTGCCGTATTTGCTAGGTCTGTGTGGAAGTCTCAAATCCTCCAGGACAGCCCAATGCAGCTGACTTGGGGCAAATGAAAACATCCCTGAGCTACACTCACTTGTCCCAGGGTGGGACACATACGTGCCCGTGCTGTGCGCGGGGTGGAAGGCGGTCGTGCCCGGCGGTGGTGAGCACGGTGTGAGGACCAACACGGCGGGGAAGCACAAAGCTGCTGCTGCCCCGTTCTGTGGCCCAGTTGCAGGAAGCCTGTAGAAACCTGGCAGAGGGCAGCCAGCAGGCCAGACCTAAATATGACACCAGTGAAAGTTTTACCTAAATAAGAACTGAACTAAAAAAGAAGTGTAAAGTCATTATGGCTTAGATCACGACAGCCTCATTCTTGAATATCCTCTGGCTGCCTTTTGCTGGTTTGGCAGCACAAAGCTGCTGCAGCTGAGCACAGGCAGCTGTACTAGGTTACAAATGCTTTTATGTTTCTGGAAGAAGCAGAGGGCTGGTGAAGCAAGCTTGTTCAGAGCTGTGTATTGATTTTCACCAACGCAAAGTGGGTGTAAAACTCAATGTGATCGACCCTGTCCTCCTCCTGGCTGCACAGAGGGGTAACACGCTAGGGAGCTGGGGGTTTAACAGAGCTGCTTTAATGAAGCTGCTAACAAAGAGAGCAGGTTGGCTCTTAGCAGGCCTTGAGACTGGCCATCACTTTTTCTTTTTACAAGGTGGGACTCCATACCCGAGGTGGCTTCTGATGAACGTACAGTTCACGAAAGCCTTTCTAACTGGATGACAAAGCCCAGCCCCCTAAAACCCAATCAACACATTCTGCCCGAGCAGGAGGAGGCGTTACAGCATGGGCTGATGTGTTTGCACGTAGAGAACACAACGCTGGTGGCGGCTGCTTTCTCATCCCGGGAACCAATTTAGCGTCCCCTTCCCCATATGACTCAGACAATAAATTACACTTTAATCTAAATATTGTACATTATTCCTACTACAATAGCTGGGCAATTTCCCTATTTCTTTTTTCAGCATCTCCCTTGGATCCTATTTATCAGCTATATTGTTTCATATTAAATAAGTTATTGCATTTACCAGGTAAGGCATTTATGCTTAGCATTAGAATGAGCAACACACAGGGACTCTCCCGAACGTTATCTCCCCATCAACAAACAGAGCAGATAGACTAAACTGGAGATTTACCTAAAGGAACAAAACAAAGATGATGTGAGGAAGTATCCTATCCGGAAGGGAACATTTCCTGAATATTCGACCCATTCTTCACTCATCTGCTTTCAGTCAGCGAAATGTGCATTTGAAGGCCCTGTGAAAAGGCATGCCAGACAGATGGGATGGGGAAAGGGAGAGAGAATTTTTATCACCCACCAACTTAGTTGGGCCCACAGCCTAACTGTGGCACAATTCTCTGCGGCAGTAAGATTATTTATGGGCAGGAGTGTGTCTTCATCAGGGGATATTACAGTGCCCAGCTCTTGAATATCCTCTAGCATGCTCATCCAGGTGTGCTACAGATCATGGAACTGGGGCTCACCTTGAAGTCACTGAATGAAGTTAAGACAAAACAAACATTAAATACCATACTTCTGCAGCCGAAGTGAATTTTCTAGGTTTTGAGCTTTTGCTTGCTGTAGTGAATCTGAAGAAAATTCCAGTTTGGCCCAGAGGCCATTGTCATTAAAGCTGGTCTGTATACTCATGCAGAAATTTTATGTGAACAATAAACATTGCAATGAGAAACAGTGAAGGCAGAAAATTATTGGTAGGCTCTTGTGGAAGTGATAGCTTTTGCAAAGTCCCAGCAATCTGAGGAGAAGCAGATGTTTTGAGTCTCCACCAGCAGGCTGGAAAATGAAATTTTGATTTGAGTCTGGCTGCCATTTGTCTGTGTTCACCTTAGCTTTTGTTGTACATCATGTGATGGTGATGCTCTTGGGGCATCCAAAGCAGCAGAGTCCCTCTCACAGGAGGCTCTGAAATGACTCAGTTACAGTTAATGGGAAACCTAAACTATTAGGAATGTTGAAATGTTTAGTTTGGATCAGAAACTGTAGAAATCTGTGTTCAACATGCTGCATTCGTGCACATTTCCATCTCCTGGTGTTATTTTCTTTATTTCCTATTGTTGTCATTTGCGTTTAATACAGTTGTAAAGTTTCAAAGCTTAAATACAGTGAAACGGAAACAAATAAGCAGAAATAAGAGCTGTTCACTGCCTGTCCTGGATCACTGGATACTGGCTGGTAGGAGGTGCCACAGGACATGATAAAGCATCTGTGTGTGACCACAGCAAGTGGTCACAAGGGCAAGGCACAGCCCTGCCGTTCACAGCAGTGCTGAACTAAGTGGTCGTATCAATGTGAACAATTCAGGTTATTCCTGAATAGTTTACTGCCTTAACAGCGTTAATCTTAGCGGAGTTAGGCAAGAGTACATATTTGTTCATAGTGCTTTTCATACTGCTGTGCGTGATTTTCACTTTCAACTTGAGACACCCATGTTAATTTACATGACCACTGCGTTACTGAGATCTTCTCATAGCAGTTTCCAGGCAAGTTTCATATTTGTGTTGCAAGAGAAAGAGCAGAGACCTGACTGAGGCCGTAAGGGTGAAAGGTAGAAATAAAAAGCCGTAGATGGGATTTTTTTTCCTTTCCTTTTTTATGGATTTCTACACATTTGTGTTATTGTATGAGCTTCAGTACAGATAGTCTAAATAAGCAAGTCCCCAAAAGGAGGGTGATGCTTATCATGCCCAGTTTCTCCATGAAGCTAGGACTCTGTGGTTTCCTCTTAATTTCTCTACCTCTGGATCATCTCCAGCTCTCCCAGGCCCTCTCCCGCCTTCTTCATGGGTCACCAGCAGATCCTTCCCTCTAGGTTCTCCCTCCTTTCACCCTCCTACATTTTAGCGGTTGTTTTCTCTGACATGCTCCCAGGTGACACGCGGTAACTCTTACCAAGCTCCCTGGACGGTGTCCCTGCCTGCCTCCGTCCCTCCCAGCAGGTTTGTGGATAGCCCTGGGCTGTGGGACCGGAGAGCCCAGGCTAGCAGCCACCTTGCAATTGCAGCCTGTTAGTGCCCCATCGGGCAACGCACGTAAGAGGGACTCCTGAGATGGAGTGATTTATGTCCTGTGTTTTTAAAATCAATTTGGATCCAGCTAGAGATTCTGTGCCATGATTACCCTCTTCCTCCTTGCTGCTTATATGGCACACCTGCTTTTTATATTAAATTGCAAACTCTTGAGGGAAGCAAGTTCTTTTTTTAACTCAGTGTACAGTGCCTAGTACAGCTGGGGTTGTTTCGTGGGGATTTTGTCTGGTACTGCAATATAATGATTAAATAACAATAAAAGGAATCTCTGGGGCTAACGCATCTGCCTAAAATCTGGAATTTCACTTGGAATTATATTGCTTCGTGCCTAAACCCAGGCTTTGCTGTGCTTGCATAATACCATTTCATGACAAGAAAACTGCACCACAGCAAGTTAAGGGGGTATTGATCACTCCAGGAAATTTGAAGAAAACTGGTAAAATTAGAATAAACTTAATGAATTTGTTTTTCCCTAACATTGAATGCAGAATGCTGTGTAAAAGGTATGGGGGAGCTCTGGAAACATGAGTCAAAAAGTGTGGTGTCCGCGGTTGTCCGTTATTAGTATCTGATGTGAACAGCACTGGGTCTAGAGAAGATACTTGGGTTTTTTCTGCCTGACAGTCTAAATGGACGGTGGCTGAGCTGGCTATCTTTTACAGCTGTGTGAGGCAAAAAGGTGGGTGTCACCCAGTTTCGTACATACAGTGCTGGCCTTTGCTCCCTGACGTGGAGACATGGCTAGTCCTGTTCCTCCAGAGGTGGGAGGCTCAGGCACATCCTTGTGGGGCGCGGAACTCTTGGCTTTCTTTGCTTTCTGTGAGCGGCTGGTTAATGCTTTATAGCCTTTATTGCTACAACAGCTTTTTTGTCTCCTTGTTTAGAAGCAAGTTATACTCTATTTCAAGTGTAGGTCCGTGGTAATTACATGTGTAAATTGTTTTGTTATTTTAAAATGAAAAATAATACCCAGTTGCTGGCTAAATTTTGTCTTTCTCCCCTGCTACTTCTCTTTCTCTGTCTCTTGTGGGTTAAGGAAAGTGGAAAGACCTGAAAACAACTCAACTTCAGTTTCTTGTTCTAAATGGGCAAGTCTCTAGGCATATAGTTCTGTGCCACCTCCGGCCACCTTCGTATGATCACACCAACGACTAAACTTCTGCAGGACTGCACTGGAACGGCAAAGTCTCCAGTGTTGGTCGCAGGGAAAAGTAGTGGGTTCCTAGCGGTTCAATGTCTGTTTTTCCTTTCCTCTGTAACTGAGTAATGATAGTTGAACAACAGCCCATTAAGAAGAGGGGGATAGTGAGGAAACCTTCTTAAGGATGATATTGGGGAAGTACCAGACCTGCATAACCCACATTGTACACACATACACCATTTACAAAGCAGGTATCACACAGCCTGGTGAACAGAAGGACCGGTTTGTGCACAGAGGCTGCACTATTTAATGCATGCTACTGGGAAACTGACCTGAAATGGAGACAAGTATTTGTTGTAACCACCTTCAGGAAGAGTGGCTTTGCTTCTCTCTGAGAAGATGATATGCCCCCAGTGAGCAAGCGTCAGGGCTCAGTTACACGTAAACTCCTCGGAGCCCATAGCAGGCTTCAACTGTATTTAATTTATTGGTCACTCTCTCTTAAGCAAATGAATGGAGGAAGATGTCTGACATTGCCCAATTTCACAGTTAATGGGCTGAACTTCTTTCCAAGGTAAATATTGGACAGCTTTGAGCTCTTGGTATTTTTCCATCCCTCTCCCTATCTCTTTCTTGACCTCTACTGTAGCAAATCAGCTGGGGGCAGGGGCTGTGAACTCCTTCACTCCAACATATGCTGTGCTCTGAACCACTTACCAGGAGTCACGGGGCTTGGATGGGATCAGGTGCCTTGTGTGAATGAAGTCACCTTTCGTCCCAGATGCTCACAGTACCTCCCCACATTGGCTGCATCATATGAAATAGTCTTCAGGTTGCTCAGGATACGTGATTTTGGGAGGTGGCTTAATGGAATCTGGGGATTGTTTTCCAGCCTCTGCTGTGTTATGAGTTTGCAGAGTCACTTTCCACCTTGCTCTTCACTGGGTATTCAGTGTCATCAGTAACACATCTGCGCTAGCTGTGATAGCTTGCCTTAATTCTAGGTGTGGTGTTTTCAGAGTGATTCTATTGATTTCCTCGGTTCCCTGGCTCAACACCTTTGAGGGGCTGCAGATAGCCATGATTTCTCATCTCCTAAAATACTGGTCCTTGTTTTCTTCTCAGTCTCTGAGGACTTGACTCTCTTCTAAGGCATTATCGACTTTGGTGGAGGTAAAACAGAACAAGGTAGTGGAGGATTTCACACCAAGTATTTTATGGATTTCTTTCTCTGACAACACAAAACTTGCTAGAGGTAAGGTGTGGGGCAGACACATCAGATAATACGTAGTATTGGCGTTAAGAAAGGATATTCATGTGAGCAGCAGCACACGCCCTCGGGAGCGCTGCTGCACAGCACATTGGTGCACCCTTGCTTTCACTCGTCCTGCTGGAACAAGGAAAGCAAGGCACTCCATTAAATGAAGTAAGGTGACAATGTTTGTGAAAAAGCACAGCAGCAACAGTTGCTCTGAATAAATAGTGTGATCTGAATGTTGTGATTTTATAAAATGATTAAGTGACTTTGTTCTCTTTCACCAAAATGAAACAATACATTTCCATTCCAGGCTTTTGTCTTTTAACAGTGTATTTTTTAATACTCTGAGTTGAGATAAATTTCCTTTGATTCCACAGAACACATGATAAGGGAGAGAATTAAAAAAAAAATCCGAAGCCTTGTGGTTAGAAGACTCAGGTGAATTAAACAAGAAATAAGGCTTAAATCAGCTCAATCAAATTAGCTCTTGGTTGTGAAATTACCTCTGAATTATGAATCAGAGGATTTGGCTCCTGTTTCTCATGAACATTTATTTGTGTTTTTCAGCCCTAATAAGTTACTTTGCACTTGCTAATACTGCAGTTTTGCAGGTGAGCTCCTCTCCTGGTGAGGCAGGTACGTACTGTCTTCAGTTTACTGATGATTAAGCCAAGGCACAGAGTGGCTGAAGGTCACACAGAGGGTGAGCCAGGGCAAATCCACTAAGCAAACGTAGGACTGTAACCTGTAACAGTTTGACAAGCAAGTAAGCTCATTTCCACGGGGTCCTGAGTGTGGCTTGTAGGTCGGGTTGGTAGGTTTGTGCAATTTTTAAAAAGATTTATCGGTAGATTTGGGTACGGTATGAGCACATTGCTGGATTTTAACCCGTTTCTTGATTCCAGCTAGGTTTCAGGCTTCAAAAGCAGCATCCAAAGAGACAGGATGTATTTTTATTTGCCTTAAAAAGAGCAGCCAGCATGACATCATCCCCTTCAGTTAGGCAGGCATTGATCTCTGCAGTGGAGGGAGAGGGAGTACACGGCCCCCAAAGCGGTTGCTCTAGAGCAGGCTCTGTGGATGTGAATAACCTAAGTGATCAAAAGGGAAAGATCTTCAGCTGGAAACAAATAGTGGGGTTGCAGAAGGGAAGTCTCTTGCTTCGGCTTCGTGGGGGAAGAAAGAAGGGAAAGCTGCAGGAGTCATGACAAACCAAAGCGTGAAATACTCACAGGGAACAAATGGTGGATAGCTTTAACAACCATTTTAGCAGGGTCAGAGAGGAATAAAAGGACTTATTGAGTTCACTTGCTGAGACAGAGTTCACACAGTGCTCATTTGGCTGGCAGAATGGAAAATGGCAGCAATCCTGGGAGTAAAAGAACAACCCTTGGGCTGCAGACATATGATTACGTGCCAATGAAGAATACAGTGAATTAGGGACAGCATAACAGAAGCAGCTATACTTTGTTGTTGTGTTTTGCCTTGTTTTTCATTCTGAATGTTCTAGTTGCTTTAGGAAACATCTAAAATTTGCTATAAAAATGTGATAGTTCCCTCCTCATTTCCAAGTCACACTTCTGTGGGAGCTGCCATACCTCTGTTGTATGAAAACATCTTGAAGGACAGTAACAAGATATGGAGCAAGATGGAGGTTCCATTCATACAGGAGTAGTTATTTCCAAAGCTACTGGAATCTCTTCAAAGCAAGAAGCTCTTTCAGTTCAAAGAATTATCCAACATTTGCTCATTCTTGCCACTGTTTATGAACTAAGCAACTGCCATCATTTTTATTTAGGGTAGGAGATATCCTGGCGTCACAGGGCCTGGGCGACAGTAGTGTCCTGTCTTAATGCCTGCTGTGTTTTTTCACTCATGCTGCAAATATTGGAGGAGGCATAGATCTGAGACCCTTTCTCTTTAGTGAACACCATATTATCATGATCTTCATTCCGTGTCTCAAAGAACAGTGCCAGAAATCAATGTAACTTCCCATGAAGCTTCTCATTGTAGATGGCTGTAGCACAGCCCCACTTGGCTCACGTACCGTCGTCTTTTTAACCTGGAGACTGTCTTGCCGAGCTCTACCTGGATTGAAGGTGAGTCAGGGCGGTGTGTGGAAGTCCTGCCCTTTGGTGTCTGTGGCAAATGCTCTTGGGATGGAGGCTCATCAGTAAGCACATACGTAAACCACAAATGATGGCTGGGATATATGAAGGCAGCCTGACTTCTCTTTGGGAGGCTTTACTCTGCCTTCTCGTGATCATGTTCAGTGCAAGTAAATTATACTGCTGTACTTGTTAGATCTGTCTGGACCCAAATCTAGCCAGCACTAGTCTGATCCCTTGTCTGTGTTCCTGCCACGTTTGTGGCCATGCTCTGGAGGAGGCCAGAGGACGGAGAGGGGTGTTCAAAACTTGACAGCATCTTGGCAAGAACAGTTTACAGGGGAACTTACTTAATAAGCACCCTGAAACCTGGCCTGTCTGGGTAGAACCTGATTCTCTTGTGAGAATAAATTCTCCCTGAATATGAGAGGGTATCTTCCTGTCCCCTGCTATGAACTGACCCTGCTTCCAACTCTGTGGAAAATGCGTCAACAAGGGCAGATGCTTGATTTAATCTTGCTGACCTTCATCAGCTCCCGTGTCTTTAAAAAGTGAATATGCCCCAGATCTTAAATACTTGAGGCCTCTGGGTTGGACCTGTTTGAACTCTGTTTGAACTCCATTCAGAATGAAAGCCTGAGATACTGAGGATATTGCCCAGAGTCTTCCAGGCAAGGAGAGATGAGGGCTGAAGAACAACAGGGTAATACGCATGTAAAGGCACCTTTGGATCCACGTTAGAGCAGAAGCTAAAGATTCCCAGTTACTTAAGCCAGGTACCTCAAATTTCTCTGGATAATCAAGGCTGTGGTTTGCTGTCATACCCGGGACAGGGAGATGGAGGCCCTGAGAGGGTTGCTGTAGACAAAATAATTATCTTCCAGAGTTCAGAGAAGAGGTGGCTTGACAGTTGTTAGTTTTACCTGCTGGCGCATATGTGTGATATTGAATTATTGCATGTGGTGAGTGTGAGCTGTGTTCAGGCCAATTCGCACCAACCTTCCAAATGCAGGTTCGTACAGATAAGTCTGTACAGCACAATTTCCAGCCAGCTCCTAGGACTTTGTAGCTAGGCACCTCTTGCTTCACTTGCCCTCTAAAAGAAGACCTGTTTTACTGAGTCAGGTGGCTTAGCCTTTTTTTTGTAATAAGCAACGGTAGCAAACAGGCTGCCTTTCATCATTCACAACTCCAATTACATTCTCCTTGTAGTATTGTGGGGCATTATAGCAAAGTCAATGAGGGCTTTTGTTGCTAACAGTGAAACCGACCAAAGTTTGTATCTGCCTTTAATAAGAACATGGTAAAGTCAGTGTTGGGGAGAGTAATCAAAGCCTCCATGGGATCTGGCATGTCATGCTGAAGTTTTTCAGCATCTGCTAACCTTAATTGATTTGCCGACGGGACAACAGATTGACTGGGATGTTCTGAGATGCCATATTGTCAAGCCCCACCAGTTTTCTGGACATTGCACTAGAAATGTTTGTTCTTGTTTGCACATCTTTCATCATGAAAGACCAAGCTGTGTAGGAACAAGCCAGCCAAGTTCAAGCTGTGATCTCTTCTGCCAGGCTAGTGCCCAGCAGTTCTATTAATTATGCCTGTTTTGGCTAGGGAAAAAAGGGCCAAACAAATGAATTTAAACAACACATAGGGAGGGAGTAATTGTACAACCATTTCTTCAGTTCAGAGCCATCCAGCTCCCTGACATTAGCTGTGTGTTAGCAGATGTGGTTTTGCTTCCATGTGAAACATCTGGTTACTGAACAGAGGCAGGGTGCTTTAAAAAGTGTTTTAACAACTTTTCCCCACAAGAAAGAGAGTTCCACAGCAAACACAATGCCACGTAAAATGGCTTATGTGGTAGATGGAAAGACTGAGGTGAAAAAGGGCATCCATGGTGTTCTTCCACCTGTGGCGGGTTGGCTGGGACCTGTGGTCACCCAGGTCTGGCAGATTTTGTTCTCCACATCACCTTGAAAAGACTGCCTCAATTTCTTTCCCTTTCCCAGTAGCGATCTTGCCTTCTAATTGTCCTTAGCTGCCTGTTAGGTGAGAGCACGTAGCACCCAAATGCAATGCTGAGGGAGTCAACGGAGTTTTATGGCCATCATATTTCCGATAAGCAATCCGGTTGGCAACAGGAGACATACTTTAAAAAAAAAAAAAAAACAACAAAATACCCAAAAAACCCCACAACAGAAAATGCTTTAACAGCATTTTCACCGAATGGATTTTTTCGAAGTGATGAAGGGATCTTGAAAACATTACAAACTTCACTTGCAATGTTGGGAACTGTCACGTTTTGGTGTAGGAATATTATCAGAAGACTTGCAGGTTTTTGGAAAGATGTAGCCGTTCTATAGCGTTTCAAAACTATCAGTCCCTAGTAAATCCAGAAGAAAATTACCAGCCAAACCTCTTGGTACATGAAATGTCATGTAAGATTCAAATGTTTCAGGTTTGATTATTTATTAGGTTTACAGCAAAGGGCTGCAAAGCTCAGAATGAGTTACAGCATCATGTTGTACATGGCTTTTTCCATCCATGGAATTCAAAGCATTTTACAAAAGCTAATTGCTGCCATCCCAATTATAAATGAAGAAGTGGAGGCATTATGAAACTTGCCAAGGGTAACAAACTAGTCACTGGGAAGAGCTGGAAACAGGGCCTGCAGCCCAGGAGCTGGGTGTTGCTCAATATCCTGGGCCACACCACCCCCTGGCCGTCCCGAGGTGAAATCGTAGCTCCTCTGCAGCTGTGAAAGTTTGGTGGTTGACTTCAGTGATGCCAAAACACAGTCCCGTAGGATTATTCTGCCTTTGTTCAAGTTATCCAAACTTCTTGAGACAGTCGATCTGTCTGGACTCATAAATGTCACCGAGGCTTTGGTTCTTTCTCTGGGCTGGCGCATATTTTCTTCAGAAGAAAGCCCAGGCTGGGCAGAGGTGTGCTCCACTTCAGCTGTCACGCGGGCGGCAGGCTCTGCCTGCTCCACAGGCTGGGCAGGAGCTGATCAGCTCCACTCCATACATTGCACAACCCCCCTTATTAAATAAACTCATGTAAATGTGTATATTTTTAAATACCTTCATTACTTGATTTGTACTCCTGTAATTTATTTTTTTTAAGTATGAAGAAAAAGGAGTGAGCATGAAATTAAGGAAAGTTTCCGTTGCTGTATTGTGTCGAGCAATGAGTACTACAGCAGATATGAATGTTAAGGACACAAATACACAACCATAGCTGGGGATGCAAATAAACTTCTATTAACCAGAGCTCTAAAGATCAGAGCAGACTGCGTTTCTTGGACCATGTTCTGCTTGCTTTATTCTTTGAGGATTATATCTGAAAGTATCAAAAGAATTGAAGATCTGGAAGCAACTATCTACTCATTTGTTTATTCAGTGCAGGAATATGTTTGCATTAGGCACCCATCCAAAAGCAACTTCTTCTATTAAAAGGGAATGGGTCACAGCAGGACACTTAGAAATGGATTTCTTCAGTAGCAGGCTGCAAGCACCCATTATTTCCAGCTATTTTGTAAATGAAGGAGATATTTACTTTCTCCTGTATTACCTAAAAGGAATAAATCACAAGCAAAAGAAATCTTAAATGTGTGGAAAAATCACAGACATGAAAAGATACATTTTCATTAAATTTAAGTGTTAAGTTCTTCATGTATTTAAGTACTGTTAGACAAAGCGATAGTGCCAAGTGAGCGCAGAAACTAAACTAGCTGTCTCCTGTATTTGAAGATCAACGAGAAAAGAAGTAAGTCAAATAAGACAAAAGTAATGCTTTGTACTTCATGGCTCGAAGGGAGGGATGACCTTTCCAAGACTGTACAGAGCTGGAAGCCACCACCCTCATTCGTCCTGCATTGAAGCTTGCTCTTAAATCAGTGCTTTCAAGCTCAGTGCAACTGTTTGTAGAATTACATGTCCAGAACCTCAGGGAAAAGTGGGAGAAGGTTCTCAACAAGTCTATCCCTGAAAGACATTTGAAATGTAGCTTTTTTGACGAGTTCAGTTGAACACAGCTACAAGCCCGTGGAAAGGAAATGGGAACTGAGATCAGGTTCAAGTTGCCCAATGTGGAAACTTGCCAGGGTTTTACTCATGTTGCTTTTTATTTATTCCAGTTTAAAGCCAGCACATGGACAGTTCACATGAGCTGGCTGGTGGGCAGTGCTGTGTGAAGTCATGATAAATTTATTGCGGATCAGAGTCTGAAGGACTGGCGATTAGGTACAGCAACGGAGCAGGATCAGGATTTTGTTGTCTCTCTTTGAGACAGTTTTCCCTTTAAAGATAATTTTGGCAAATTTATACAATGTGTAATAGAGATTTTTG
This sequence comes from Falco punctatus, assembly GCF_963210335.1. Taxonomy (NCBI): domain Eukaryota; kingdom Metazoa; phylum Chordata; class Aves; order Falconiformes; family Falconidae; genus Falco; species Falco punctatus. Next base: position 27,198,900 of record NC_137592.1, on the reverse strand, counting down.
GTCCTGCAATTGAATTGAAAATGAATGTGCTGATCTGGAAGGTAACTGACAGTCTTTCAAGATGATCCTTAAATCACAGTGGTTTTCTGGGCAGGGCTGTATTCTGTGATATTACCCACGTTGGGCAAAAATTCTTCAAAGGGGATGTCATTCTTCATTATATTCTCTGCACAAAGAGACTGATAGAAGCAGAAACAATAAGAGAAGGGCATTAGGAAAGTTTCAGATTTAAATCTTGTTTTAACTGTTGCTAGAAGGTTCTGTCAGGTCTTACTTCCATATTCAAAACTGGCTGGCTTAAACGGAGTGAAATCTTCAGTTCCTCAGCTATTATACATACTCATCTCTTATTTGCTTTTTGGGAAAGATGTGGAATTCTTACACGAATAACAGATAAATGAGACCATATGTGGTACAATAGGTTGTATTCCTGTGATGTTGCTCTTGGCACCTCACATATCCTCTGAGTAAGTATAAAACTGTCTCCCTCTTCCTCCTCCTCACAAGAGCGTAGACTCAGTTCTGCATTTGCCATTGTGCTAATTTCTTATGTACCAAAAAAATCCAGTTACAAGCCTATCCTCAAGAGTGTGTGTGTACCTCTTAAAAAGTGATAAATTTTAACATGGCTTACCAGGTTGTTTAGAGAAGAAGAGATGTCGTGGTGTCTGGCCCTTTTGCTTGTTGGAAAGGCTAGGCATAAAATGCACCAGGGAAAGAAATATGAGTGCATAAATCAAAATCTGTTTATATTTTTAACAACCTGCATTTTGAAGGAGTGTTAGGCTAGTGGGGTGGTTTTGGAGATCTTCATCTGAAGTGATGCTGAGGGTTCCATTTTAATTGGTGAAAAATCAATACGTTTAAGAACAAATTAACAAATAAAGACAAATTTGCATGGGATCAGAGGCATGAAACTGAGAGGCAGAAAATCAAAGGCAGGCAAAACTTTAAAGAAACTTGCATTTAACCAGAACTGGGAGTTTGGGCACCACGATTAGGAAGTAACGTGTTGTTTTCTGTCTTTCTCAATGAATCAAGCAATAAGTATCTTGTAATGGAACAGGAAAGAACCAAACCAACCAAATCTCAGGATGTAGGGTGCTGTCTTGCAGATTGCATCTAATCTACAGCCACTGAAGAATTTTATGATCTTCAGAAGACCTTACTGAAAAATTAGGCTTGTTCTCCACACACATAATTTTTACTCAGAAGGGGGAGGTAGGGTGGTGTGGAAAGGAAGGGGGGAAATCTGGTTTCCATTGGAAATATTTTTAAATGGAAATTTCCAACCACTTCTATAGTTAACGAGGAAATAGAACATTTTGTTGCAAAGATTTCATTGGGAAACAATTTCCGTTTTTCATCAAAAAACTTTCCAGCCCAATTTTTCCAAGCAGCTCTAGTTGTCTCACATATCGACTGCTTGGAAGCTGATGGCACAGATGGGAAAGAGCACAACTCTGCTGGCCTCAGGAGCCATCACCCTGTGATGGGGGAGTTTCCCTGGATGTGGGGCGGTAGGGGACTCGGGGCAATGCTGATGACACTCCTCAGAGGACAGTGGTGCACACGCACAGTGACCTGCTCTGCACTCCATCAAAGGGTTGCACAACTTGTTATAGATGGCAGAAGGATCGTTTCATGCACCAGTGAAATGCAGTCCATTGTGGGTTGGAAAATAGCAATGGCTGGACCTCAAAAAAGGCTTCGATTCAGTTTGGGATACCATAGAAAAGTCAACATTTGCTAACAGTTACTAGCCTATTGGTATCTGAGACACCACATTTTCCATTTATACTCAGAGCAGGAAGTAACTGTGGTCTTCTCATATACCACAGTGTGGTAATTTTTCTGGCAAATGTTCACTTTTTAATGATGACCACTATATTTTCCATTGTTTGTGCTAGAGCTCTGTTTACAGCTTAAGGCAGATGCAGTGCTCCATGTTAATCATTCATCCATGTGGAAATACATGTAACATACGCTTCTTCAAAGACTTAGGAGAGTACTCACATAGACCATATACAGAGGGTCTAAAGAAAAATCACCTCTCTCAGTCCTTCTGCAGTTCTCGGCTGTACATCTTCCATCTTCTGAGTTTGCGGATCCGTATTTCTTTCTAAATTATCCTGATGGCTCTGACAAGATCAGACCAGGTCAAGATAAAACCAGCTGATAGCTCTTCCCTTCCTTGCAGGTCAGCTCAATCTTCCTTGCAGAGAAAAGAGCCTGGCTGTGCCGTCCAGCGTGTTTGAGGTCTGATGCACCCACAGCTGAAGCCCTGACTCCCGCCAGCAGAGCTGGGGTTCAGACGTGGCAGCAGAGCAGTGCTGCGGGCTGCTGCTGCTGGCTGAGTCGCTGCACCAGTGCTGCAGAAGTCTGCTTGCAGGGCACAGCTCTGCCCGTTTGATCTCTTACATGGGGTTTATGTCAAAGCCTTGCGTACAGCAACAAGCCAAGGCCGCTTAGTTGTCCTTGCACATCTGTTTTTTGACATAATTTGTAAGCGCTTTTAGAAGCACCGTGAGTAGGATCAGGGAGGATTTAGCTGTGGCTATTTTCATTTTTGCCTGCTACAAATGCTGTGATCCATCACCTCAGCTGGGGCAAAGGACCCTGCTGCCAACTCACAGGTGTCTCTGTTGCTCAGTAGAATGCATCCGTGTTTCCTTTCCCGTAAACGATTGAAGGCCAGATTTCACCAGCCCTCTGGCAAGGAACGAGGCAGAAATTTTTCCCCATTTAGGGGTGGTGAAGGTCTCGAAGCAGGGGCTACGTTCTGTCCACGTGACTGCTACATTGGTAAAGTTTTTTAGGGGAGGATTGTTCACAGAGGAACTCCAACTCTCCCTGCTTGGACTGACAGCCTTTCTTCCTCTGTGAGAGCAAACGCCACCAGTGACTGCTCCTTAACACAGACACAGTGAGGGGGTTTAACCAGTGGAGCAGTATTGCCAGCAAAACCACCAGTACTGCAGTCTATTTGGGGCTGCCCAGGGATGCATGGTCCATCCCGTATGTTCAAGAAGATGAGTTGGTATGGCAGGAGGTCACCTGCACTGAGGTTAGTGAACAAACAAGCATGGAGATGGAAAAGGGGACAGAGCACTAAGGAGGAATATGGAAACATCTCCTGGGCACACAGGGATGGAAACAGGCAGACCCAGCCTTGTCTGGAGTGAGGGGTATGAGGGGCAGCAAGGGCATTCCTACAGCTACACCAGCAGCACAAGGAGGGCCTTTGCTGACTGGTGGACTGTGATGAAGGACACTGGAAAGGCTAAGGGACTCAGTGCTTCCTTCGTCTCAGCCTTTCCTGCAGAGTCTACTCTCGGGCCTCCTAGGTCTCTGCGTCAGAGCTCAGCACCCAGAGAGCTCCAGCATCACTTCCCAGTGCTCGTGAGATGGAGAGGAGCCTCGCTTGGGCTGCTTATGGGCTTAATGTAACTCAGGTCCCAGTAGTGGCCAGACCTGACATGGAGACTGACACAACACAAATTGTGGTGGGTGAGAGCCTCATCCAGTGAAAGGGAAGCTCCTTTTATCCACCCAACAAGCAGGAAGAGTTTGTCCGATGCTTCAGAGAGTAACAGATTTATCTTCGGGTGATGGTTAGATGATCACAGCCTAGCAGCTGTCTCTCACTAGGCAGGTTTACAAGGACTACTCTCCCTTCTAGGCAAATACAGAAGGCCCACATTCCACCTGGCTTGGTATTTTGCAGTCACAAGGAAATCAGCAGGGAGCTTATATGGCTCACATGAGAGGCATGCAGGAGTCTGCCCCGGGGCTCTTGCAAATGCGGGATTGGTCTTCTGAAATTACGGAAGTTGCATCTATTTTATGGCATTTGAGGGATCTGACCTGTTATATTTATTTTGCAGATAGCTTCTCTGACCTGCTGCTGTTTCTATTTTTTTTAATGAGGTTCTCAAGAAACATTTATCTATTAAATCAGGTCATTAAAAAAATTACATTTCCTTCCTGAAGCCCACAGTGGTTTTTCTGTCTAAGAAAACTGGGGCATACAACTATCATTCCCATGTGCATGATCACAGAACAGTATCAGCAGAGACCAGGGTCATTTTTATAAAGCAAACATTGATTGCCCCCCTCCCGCTTCAAGGTGCTAAATAAACAATGGGTTTCCATAACCAGAGAACAAACCAAGGTCTCATCAAACAAAATATTTGAAACAGAAAGAAAAACCTGACTGACTTTTCAGGTTGTTTTTTTAAATTCAGTTTGGGGTTCTTTTTTCCCAGTTTTCCCAATTTATCCATTATTTGCCTAACTGTAATTATATTTGGAGCCCAAATTTAGGTCATGTGGAGTGCTTGTCTGCATCAGCTCAGAAGTAAGGTGTCAGCTTTTCCAGTAGATGACTCTGGAATATTTTGGGAAGACTTGAAGGCCTTGCAGCACACTTGTAAGCTGACTGCATCCAGGAACAGCGCTGGCTGCTGAGAGAATTACCAGGGAAAAGCTCATGCCCGTGCTGTAAATGTTTTTAACGCCCAGGACAGGGAGGCAGGCTGTGGACAGACTGCCCTTTGGGGGTGTTCCTGGGTCTGTTCTGACTCAGAGATCGTGTTTGAGAGAGCTGGTTGCAGAGGCTGACAGCGTAACAGGGAATATTTTAACAGCCTAACCAGTTATGTTCCAGTTCTCCAGACTGCTTCTAGGCACTGAGCCATTTGCTCTTGTAGACTTTATCATTTTGATCACCTGCAACACTGATGAACCAAAGATTGATCCTACCAAGCGCTGAATATGCTCAAATTCCATTGTCTTGCCTTTGCTAGGGGTGATGAGTCTTCAGTACCTTACTGGCTCCAGCACTGACATGGTCTGAAATGAGAGTGCTGGATCTAGATGCTGTTTGAACGTCGGGGATCATTGTGGCTTTAAGTCCCACCCTGTGGGACTGTGAGGATAACAGTGCCATTGCATTGGGCTGCAGTGGTCAAGTCCTATTACTCTGCTATTTTGAGAACTGTGCTTTGCCCTCTCCTGAAATGGGTGCTGGGAAGCAAACATGATCCTTTCAGGAGAGATGCCTGGTAAGAATCCTGCTGGAAGCACGCAGAAGCACATACGTGGTCCTTACGTGGGTAAACAATATCTTGTGATTAAATTCTGAGACTTCCCGTTTCATAGACCCAAGAGGCAGTGAATTTGTTCCAAGTATTGTGTGTCTCTGGAGAGACAAAAGGATTGAAGGGAGCTTTCAGAGCAAGCTAACAAATCTAAGCTCAAAATTTCTTCTGAAGCCGTTGTTTTTAAAAGTGAGGAAAACAATTCTTGGTGAAGAAGAGTCATTGCCAGAGTGATTAGGTTTTGCACACTGTGTGGAGGACCTTACCTGATGGTATAGGACACACTTCATATGCCATTGCAGTCCTCTGGTTCCCACTAAGAGGTTATTGTGATCTGAATCACTGATGATGCTTAACAAGCTGAATTGTCCGTACCCTATGGTGAATCTTCTGCTTTGTACTGCTGGAAACACGGAAACAGATGTCCTGGACCTTCCTGGCTCTGTTCCTCCAATGCTTGCAGGAAACTTCACAGAAACAAGTTCACAGATGCATCTTAGCATCACCCACCATGCAGATGAGAGCTCCGCTAGTGACCTTTGACTGAGACCAACATGTGTAGACATCCATCCAGTACAAAGTGACTAGCAAATGGAGGCACATGCCACGATCCCGTTTGACTTAAGGTCGTGGTTCCATGCAGCAACAGGCCATGAGGGAAGAGGCAGTGCCTCTGTGACTTCACACTTTCACAATTTCCCCCTGGTGTGTTTGCAAGAGAGAAATCAACAGAGAATTTGCCAAGCTGCGAGGAGGCTGTAAAATTTTACAGCCATGACCACAACACATATGAGCAGCAGAAGCACTGGTGAATTATGCAGGTTATGCCAAACAAGCAGCGATAAAACTTTTATAGCCCCATCCCATATTTTGTATGTGTCACATCTTTGCCTGGATTTATTAGGCTTGTTTGTAGAATTTTTTTATTGAAACTAATTTGTTTCTATGGAAACAACTGTATCCATTAAACTGGGTGGAGCTTAGTGACACTCCACAGGGCTAAGATCAGTTAATAATTTAGTTTTAATGATGCGCTGTAACAGTTGCTGCAGCTTTGTAATTTCATTGAGGTTTCATCCATCCCTTCCATGCCCCCTTTGTTTTTCCCACCTACCTGCTGTCTCTGGGGCTATGAACGTCATGAGCTCTTTTGAGCAGGACTCTCTTCAGTTACACTGCCTCAATTTAAACGTCTTACATTTAAACAGTCCTAAACATGCTGCTGAATTAATCCCAAAGGACAGCAATTTCGTTGTAAGGAAGCTTCATTTTCCCCATCTTCTGTGAAGAAGGTAAAAATTATTTCTGTGTAGTCATGCAGTTGAGCAGTAGAAGAAGAGGGATTTTATACTGAGACAGATTATATAGATTTATATACATATATATTCATTCCCCCTCCCATTCCCCCAGCTCTTGTAATTCTGCAATTTATGTATTTTCTAGTTGTGGAAAAGAGCAATTTACCCAGTGGTTACTTCTGTTTTCTCTTTGGTGTAAAAACTCTTTTGGTACTAAGTCTAGAGGATCCTCTAAAAGATAAACTGAGAGTTGCAAGGTTAAATTGCAAGCTTTATGATCGCTACCATGTGATTTGGACCTGAATTTCTTAGTACAACAGCAGCCAGGCTGAATGTGGATTTTGGAAGGACAGATATATTCCTTTTGGGGGTTATACTGGAGTCAATTCCTTGTTTGCCAAAGATAAGTCTGAAATGATGGCAAACATTGAGTCTCACTCTTTAAACATCTGAGGGTATGTGCTATACATAGAATCTGGGGGCAGGGGGATAGGGATTACTTTAAAAGGGGGTGAGCTGTCATTGACAATACAAAGGCAACGTATTTATCAAATGTCTATACTCCAGAGGGAAAAAATGATACAGAAATAATTTTCTGCCATTTTTAGAGGCGATCATTTGAGAGGTAGAACGTAATGACTGTTAAACAGCATTCAGCAGCATAAATCTGCCCTACCTGATGATTTTATGAAAGGTGAATAGCTGCATTAAAGTCAACAGTATTTTTATCTTTGTACAAAGACAAGCATGTAAATATGTTTTTTTATCTGCGGTGAGTTGGCTGGCTTTGATTAAAGGGGAGATTCATCAGGTTTAAGATACGGCGTCTTCCTGGTGATTCCCTAACTTTCCATGTTGCAACTTAAAGGCATGATTTAGAGGGGTGTAACGTGACTGATTTGGGAACAGTTTATACTCCTGCTGTTGTTACCACGTGTGCTGCTGTCCCTCCTCCATCCTCACGCAGAGCACCAACTCGGTGAGCACCAGCCCAAGTGTCTGGTATTTATGAAGCATCTTCTGTCCCAGCGTGTGCTTTTCCCCAGGCAGCGTTCAGTGCCAGCGGCGTGGCTGGGATGGTGGGGGCAGCCAGGGGGGCCAGCATGGCCTGTCCTCACGGGTGAGAGAAGTAGAAAAGATGGGGGTTAATGCACTGATGTCACCCTCTAGATGAAGAGCCGTGGTACGTTTCCTGCCCTCACGGTGTGTGTTTCACCTGACCCTTCGCTCCCACCAAGTTAATCACGCGATGTACAGCTTGTAAGTGTTTTGAAATACGAATATTTCTGAATAACTGTGGATGTTTTCATGCATACATCTTTAAAAATTTCCACAGGTGGTTTGGTGGTTAGGCTGTGATTTATCAAATATTTCAACTTCCGAGGGATCATTTCCTACACAGTGAATTGGAATATTGTTGTGAACAAAATTCCTAACATTCTAGCATTTCAACATTGTTCCTTTCAATGGATGGGGTCGATTTAGTTATCATTTGGAGCAGAAAGATTCCAAGGCTGATGAAACAAATGTTTAGGCTTGTAATTTGTTGCCTTCAGGTCACTGGGATTTATTTCTTTGGAAGTTTGCTGGATCTGATGTTAAACGTGCATCAAAATAGCTGGTGAGGAACAGGCCACGCCAAGAGTGGTTGCTCAAAGCAGAGCAGCTCATGGGGGAACTCAGTGATGGGCCCGAGGGGTGCCCCACACTCTGTGGGTGGCAAGCGTGGCCACTTTTGGTCATCCCCTGCCGGGAAGCATTTGGGAGCTGTGGGCAAGGAACCAGCGCCATAGTGCACAGCGCCAAATGCAGCTCCTCTCACCAGCCCGTTTGCAGACATTTCATCAGTGCTGTAGCGTTGACGTGCTGATGTACCAGACAAGTTGAATGCCTGCATTTCAGCACTCTCTTATCTGTCACCTCTCCCCGGGAGCATTTCCCTGTCGTTTCCAGCCCTGCCCTGCTGGTGGGACATGGCTGCCAAGTAGAGGTGTGGTAGTGGAGACCTGTGATGTTAATTTTGCCCTGGTTTTGTTGGTTTTGGGTTTTTTTTTTCGTGGAGGGGGATTGTGCTTCTGTGCCTGAAGACCTGGAGCAGAGCTTCACCAATGCCGCTCCAGCCTTTCCTGCTGATGCTCCCCTGGATGCCCGGAGTGGGGCAGAACTATGCTTTAATGGGGGAAATGGTGGCATTTGGGGATCCCTCTGTCGTCCCCCACACTGCCTTCCTCAGTCAGGCTGAGAACCTGGGGACTGAGCGAGTACACAGCTCTGGAAAGAGTGGTCCCCCCCTGCGCAGGGGCTGGTGAGGCAGGGAGCAGACATGTAACTCTGGGCCATCTCCAGATGCCTAACAGGACCTATGACCTACCTGGAGTACGTTTACCACCTGGAAAAGTGTACCACTTGTTTTGTTGTTTTAAAGGCTGTTTTCATGGGGTTGCTATTTTAACCAGCTCTACTTGCAGCCCCGCGTTGAAAGGCCTGTGGTGGGTACTGCCACTGGTCCTGGTGGGAGCAGGCAGCAGTTCCCAGCCACCAGTCAACTTTGGTGGGGTGTCACAGTCAATAGATATCCTGGGAGCTGCTGGCCAAGGCTCAGGCTGAGGGATGAGAGGAACCAATGGAGTTTCTTCTGTATTTATTTTGAAATACAAAAAAAAAAAAAAAAAAAAGGAGAGAAAAACTGAATAACTGCATGTCTCAAGTTTCATCTAAACTCAAGTTTCATCTAAATGTGAACTGCTTATCCAAAGCATTGTTGCCTGTAAACAGATCCCAGGTCTCCTCTTTTAGTAATATCTGACTTGTCAGGGTGGCATCTGGTAAATAACAGAAATAAGCTGTCTGTTGCAAGGAAAAGAAAGGAAGAAAAGAAAATGCCTCAACTTTTCAAAACCACTTAAGTTTTTCCTTTATGAAATACATCGATAAATATAGTTCAGCTAGCACCCTGCTGGTGTTATCGTGTCTGAGAGCTATGGCAAGCTTTCAAACAAAGCCAGCAAAACCTATACTTAGAAGCAACCTTCAGATTTTCATGCAAAGCACAGAAATGAAATGCAAGTGATAACAAAAGGGGGAAGGTGGTGGCTCGCCTACATGTGTCTGCCAACCCAGCTGCTGTGTCAGACTTTCCTGTGAAAACCCTTCAAATCGTGATTTCCAGGAATGCAGCTGTGTCTGTGGCTCCCTGTGCACCATCACGGGTGCATGCCTTCATGTGTCTGACCTTTTCAGAAGTGTGTTGACATGTTCAGAAATAAACTTTGCGATGTAAAGATAACGTATTGGATTGGGAGGGGATGGGAATAAACAAATCAGCCCCAGGAGAACAGGTCCTTTAAAAGACATGGTGAGCTCTCGCAGGGGTCTGGATGTGCGCTCAGGTCTGGCAGCTGCTGCTGGCATCCTGCTGCTCTTGTGTCTGTGGGGCCTTTCTGGTGCTTATCACTGCAGGATCGAAGCACCCCGCATGCGTTCATCAGCTTATCCTCACATCACCTCTTGTGGGGTGCGTGGGGGGAAGCTGAGAGAGGGGGAAATGAGCTCACCTCCCACTCCTCTCACCTCAGCTGAGCCTTCGCACGGAGAGATTGAGTGATTGCCCAGCCTGGAGGCTGCTGCTGCCGCTGGGAGAGCACCGTGTCTCCTCGGCCCCGGCATGGGGCTTCACACCCGAGACCACCTTCCTTGCTAAGTCTTTGCAAGCTGTCTTGTTTTTAATGCCTGAGAGACTGATTTCCCCTTCACTGTCCCTGTCAAAAGTAAAGCTAGCACACCACCTTTTCTGAAAGGCTGGCACCTTGTCACAGGTGCTCTGTTGCTTTTCATCAGGCTGGCCTTGTGAGGAGAGATAAGCTTGTCTATCTGTTCACAATGGCACCAGGACAAATAAAAATCTTTCACCGTGAAATGGAGTTTGTTGTGCCCCTGGACTGCTTGGGTGAAGGCCTTGTTGGGAGCCTTGTGCTCTCTGCAGGTGCCTGGGAGGTAGTCCCAAATGCCCCTGTTTGGGAAGAACTTGAGGTGTGCGCGTAGTGCCCTGCACATCGCCACAGACCATGTGTCAGCAGTGGCCGGGCGGCGTCTCTGGTCTAACCTGTACGGTCACAATTCCTTCATGTGTCTTCGGGGCTTTGCCCTGGCTTCATCGGGCAGAGAGGTAAAGTTGCCAGGAGATGAGAGTGCTGGACAAGTCCTCAGAGGTTAAATTCCTGCTTTGTCACTGACCTGTGGTGCTACTTTGGCCAAACCATGCAAAACATGGCCTTGCAGCCCTTTTAATCACACGAGTCATTTTTAATTCTCAAAACATGCCTTATGAAGTAAATGGAAGTGGTTCTATTCAGTGCTTCCAAAGGTTGGCAGCTTTTGTTTTGCTCTAGAGGTAAACACCTAGGTCCATCAGGAGGGGTGTTTAAACTCTGGCTGGGTTTGATTGGGGAGGGGTGGGTGCTTATGTTGGGCTTTTTTAATGAAAAATCTTGCAGACTTGCTTGCATATGGCAAAATGCTGTAAGCAAGACTGCTTCTGTAGAATGAAAAAACTACATAGTCATGCCTTCATCGTCTTGGGCAGCTACAGAAATGGGTAATTCCTGTCATGGACATTCATATCTGTTTAGTCATTTACTGAAAAACTTTGATTTTTCCTGTCAGGCAACTGGGAAGTCACTGGTCTGAGCTAACACTTGTGTGGATTTCTCCATGGGACAGCAGTTAGTTTTATTTCACTGTTAACTCATTAAAGAGAAAGTTTCTCTAGCAAAGCCCTAAATGATACACCTAAGCAACGTTTAACTAAGTTTTCTCGATTTCTTATGATCTTTCCTGCTTTTGGAACAGGTGTAATTTGATTCTGGCTACTATTTTGAGAGCGATTATCATTGCTCTTTAATCAAGAGCAAGAAAATGGAAAAGTGCCAGAGAAGCACATGAAGGTGAGGAGAGGCCAGACACAGCAAAGTACAGGTGCTGTCCCATTTTAAGAATTACCATTGACTGCAAAGCAGCTGATGCACATTTTCTCGTGTAAGCTCCACTATTACAGCTTTATAGAGAACAGTGACTTTTTCAGTTATGTTCTGACCTGGCTCACCAAAGGCTAAGCTGTGAATGCCACACCTTGCTGACTGCTTTCTTTAACATTTTCTGCTGTCTTAGCTAACCGTTGTTATTTTGTCACCCGTCATTCATTGATCACTGAGTCAGAGAATGATTCAAATGTTATTTGAACAACAATGTTTGAAGATTGTTTATCAGTGACTCCATGTCTGTCTGTAGGAGGCACATTTTGCAATATGTACTTCACATTTTTTTTTCCCTCTGATAATCCAGAGACCTGGTGGTGTTACAGGTCCATTGGCTCACCTCACTTCTGTGTGACTCAGCTTCCCCAGGGCTCCCACTCTTTTCTGAGCTCCCCCAGTGGGTTGCACCAGCAGAGGGTTAATGTCACTGGGCCTGGGAGCAGTGCGCTTTTGCTTAAATGTATAGCAAAGATGATCGCTGCCTTCAGGAGCTGATAGCTGAGATGGGTCCTACCTCCTAGCAGGGAGGGGGAGTGCATGCTGCGGGAGAGCAGCATACTGCCAGCCCATGGGAATGGCAGTGGGTAGGGCAGGCGATGGCAGTGGATGAGGCAGAGTCTTTTTGGTTGTCCTCATTCTGTTGTGGAATGGCCCTGAGAGACACCAGCCTTGGAGAAGCAGCTCACAGTTGCTTTTCTCCTCTCCTGGGGCTTCTGCCAGCTGCTGGTTTAGCTGAGCCAGGGCCTCGAGGTGTTGATTGCTCTTTCAGGAGGGTGAAGGGCTATGTTCACCTTTCCAGTGAAGGGCATGGCCAGAGGTATATTCTGTGCACTGTCGCTAGAAAGCCACACCATCAATCAGGCTTTGCGCTGCAAGGTCTACAAAAGAGGAGCCTGGCGTGTACGGCTCTCTGCACTCTCCCACACGGAGGTTGGGTCATGCCAGTCCATGTAACCCAATAGTTACCCCATGGGTAAGCAGTATCAGTATCGTATTCTAGGAGGATGATCTGACCTTTCTTGTTTATACGGTAAGTGTGGCCAGGAGGCTTCTTTGTCAGCCTGGTAGTCCCAGCTGCCAGCTCGCAGTGCATCTTGTCAGCTCCAAAGCTTTTGCCAGGGCTTTGAAGTTAACAAAGAGTTATTTGGAGTTACAGGGTTTTATTTCATCGAGAACCCCAGTGTACGGCTCAAATAAAAATGTTCTCCTGATTCAGACCCTGCACATTCAGCAGTGCTGGAGTGATGGTGGGCTGTAACAGCACACAGTAAATGCAAGTCAGTTTGTCTCCAAAACCCAACGAAGATGAGCTGGTCTTGATTATGAAGGACAGACTATGGGAGTTTGCTTCTGGAAAAATCAGCAAGAGCTCAGAAGGGTTTATTTTAGTTCTTGCTCAGTTGTGGAGCGTGTGGGTAAAGACAGCCTTTGTATGGGACCAACCCTCTCATCCAGCTGAGCCAGTAGGGCCTTCTTGGGTTTAACACTGACAAAATATTTGAGTGATATCTACTGTTCTCCACAGAGAGGCTCAGTTGCCTCAGGTTTTCCCACACTGCCCCAGTGTCCGATCCCCAAGGCTGACTATGGTAGATGAGTAACTAAAAGAGAAGAACTGAAGTTCTTCAGAAGGATGCCTTCAGTCCATCTCTACTTAGTTCACAAATGTGGGTGCCCACCAATAGATCTTTCTAGTTCCTTGTATGCTAACATGATACTTTTCCGCATAAAATATCTCAGAAAAAAATATCTTGCTTAATGTTACACAAGTGAATGTGTTTATGAGACAGAACAATATAATTCATCTATCAAAGCAGATTTTTTTCTTACAATTACAGAAGCATCTCAAAGCCCTTAACTGGTTTAAGGCGCCTGTGTGGTGGCTGTTAGATGCCTGCACATTGTCAGAGACTCTTCCCTAAACTGATAAGAGTAACAAAGGGAAGCAAGAATCCCCATTGTACAGCGTAAACCCAAAGTGATTCACTCCAAGTCACAAATGAGGTCTGTGGTAAAGCTGGGAACAAAACTCTGATCCTCCCCAAGTCTCCTCAAGTCTCAGGCTCTTCCCTGCAAATACTCCCTTTCTTTATTATGCTTTATTTCATCCATGACAATAAAATAATGCTGACTGTGTGCTAAGGGAGTCCTTTCATGCCTTTGGTGCTGATGGCCAAATAAGACATGAATATATCTGAACAATAATTGCAACCGATGAATTATGGCTGCAGTATACCTGACATCACATCTGTTATTCTGATGCCGGACACAGCATCATTCAGGGGTAGACCGTACTGATGTGGAACACCTCCCAGGATCCACCACTCGCTGTGGTGGCATGAATGTGCATGTGTTTTCCATAAAGCAAAGCAGAAGCCAGGCATCTCTGCAAGAAGCAAAACCATGATCTCGTGGGCTGTTTTGGGTCAGGTACCTCTAGACCTGAGCAGCTATAGGAACAAATGCATTTCTTCGGTGGGTGCCCTGCCACAGGGGCTCAGGCAGGGCTGGGCTGCTGAAGGGAGGGAAGAGAGACACAGCTTTTTTGTGCATGCCCAGGCCATCGAAACCACCTGGCCAGGGGGGCAGCAGATGAGCAACGTTTAAAGGGCACAGTGATTGTGTCCTTTCTGGCTCCTCAGCACTTGGCTCCTCAGAATAGTCCTGTGTCTTACCTAGGACCTTACAGGAAACAGTTCTCCATCTCACACCAATAGTTTGAATTAGAATTCTCATTTCACTCCAGGACTAACTTGAGACTTTTGGGGTTTTTTTTTCCCTGTACAGCAAGCACGAGGCCAGCCTTAACAAGCCCAACAGACAGCAGTGCTGGCAGTTGCTGGAGAAGGAGAAAGCATAGGCTGCAGTCCATGCCCTCAGGAGCCCCAAATGAGCAGCTGACCTGGGTTTCTCAGAACCAGGTGTGTGTTACATTTGCCAGGCTTCAGGGTATTCTTGGAATAAACTGTCCTTGGGTTTGGCCGTTCTGTTTTGTTTGTCAGAAACTTACTCAGTCCAATCCCAGGTGAGTTTCTCAGTAAGTTTTCTTACAGAGGCCTTTTCCAGTTCTTCAGGCAACATTGTAAGGGAGGAGTATTAATGCTGAATTACTGCTGAAACAAGGCTTAATTAGCAAGTGTGAGAAGTGAATCAGGCTCTCTTTATGAAACTTTTCTTGATACAATTAGATAAAGAGAAGGTAGGCAGCACTCAGCTTTCAAGATTTCTTTATTTTTGGTAGCTGTCACGGTCTTCCTCCGAGGCCCAGACTTCTGGCGCAAAACTCAGCAATTTTAATTGATAGATGTAGATAGTACTGACATACACACAAAGGTGTGGGTTGATGTATAGCTGCTATTGGCATTCATGTGGAGTGACTGGGACACTCACTTCTGTCTTTGCAAGTCTTCCACAATGAGTGCCAACAGAGTCTGCATATTCTTACCAGCCCCCAGAATCAGGTGCTGCTGAGAAATTAAATTACACCCAGCAGCAGAAGTCAGCAACGGATGGCAGTCAGGGGGGAGGGTGTCAGACCCACTTGAAAGCGTAGGGGGAAGTTTTGAGAAGATGCTCACATTTAAGGTTAAGTTTTCAAGGTTTTAGCCCTCAGCTAAAAGACTTTGTGGAAAGGGTCCCTTTTAAAAAGAATTGCATGTCCATTGAAAGCAGTGACTGATGGTTAAGCACATCTGGAGCCCTAATCTTTCATTCAGGCCACGCTTTCTGTCTAGCTAAGGAAAATAAATTGCATGCTTTTATTTATCTCTCCTCCTCAAACACTCAGAGATTTGAAAGTGGCAAAAGTAGCAGAAGGAAATATTTTCTTCCACAAAAGACATAATTCCCCTGTGAAACACAGGAATTCAGCAGGGTTTAGGAAGGGAAGGGAATTTTATTGTTGGACCTTAGAGGAATTATGCAGCCAGCTGTAAAGGAAAGTCACGGGTTTGATGTCTGAGTTCCTCAGTCCTTTTGAATATCACATGCTGTCTGGAGAACAAGACCGTTCATGTGTATTTTAGATGTTTTATTTATTCTTTTGGTTGTGATGATTGGATGTGAATATAATGTCACTTACAAAGAACAGAGCCCAGAAAGAAACTTGTGCAGCGGGCATGTGCTTCTATTGTTTTCTCTTAGGACAGGAGGAAGCAGAGCCATGCAGTTGCAAAGGAGGGGTCGTATCTCTGTGTACTCCAGTCTCTATGAATATGGCTCAGTTTATGGTCATGTACCTCACAGATAGGCTTTAAGTGCCCTGAAGCCCCTATGTCATGTTAAATGCAGTACCAGGTCAAGGCTGCTGGAAATTATCTCTTGCTGTGTCAGAACTGAATGTTTCATAATCTCTGGGTGAAATATCATTTTATCATACTTTGCAATTTTTTTCTGGGAGGAGATAATGTCTACTGTACTCCTCTAATTGTACTGCTTTCTCCCTAGAGACAGTGAATATTTTTTGTAAGGCAGTGATTTTCTCTGTGCGGTGTGATACACCTTTTGTCTTTAATAACCTGTGCTAGCTCACCGTCATGGCTCGTTCTTCCAGTTAATCACTGATGACAGTAATACTCACAAAAACGATAACAGTTATTTATTCTCAAACAAGGGTGAGCCAACACACTCGTTCTGTTTGTAAGTGACTCTGGTAGGGCTGGCATGTTGGATTATTGCTTTACTACCCACGTTGATAGGATGTATATGTAGTAGTACATCTGTTACAAAGAAGATGCTCAGTGATTCCGTGCAAAAAGTCTTGAGTCAGTTCTCAGAAATCTTTCATCTGTCAATCAGATGTGGAGATGACATAAGCTTCCTTCCATGATCACGCACAGCATCTCAGCCCAGCCAGGTAGGGCTGACTTAAGGAGCACTTGTACACTTCATTGCCACTTCACACTCATTGTAATATCTCTGCTGGGCATCCTTGAGGACTGGACCAGATCTTTGCATTGATGTGAAAAAAAACAGGTCCTTGTGTTGTGCCCTAAGTAACTTCACAAACATGGGGTAGGGGAAAAAACTCATGTATTTTTTGTTGTCAGGTTCCCGAGTGCACTAATGGGCCTTAATGGCCTTGAGCAGCCGCGCCTGGGGCCTCCAGCCGCAGCTGTGGGCCCAGGGCTCTATTGAAGCTCAGCCCCTGGCTGACCGCCTGGCCTGGCCTTGTCGCTGTGGCTCTCCCTGGGCCTGATCCCTAACCCTGGCTTGTGGGTTGACTTTCCAGCTTTGTTTTGGACCTGCCTCATCACTGTGATGTTGCCTGATGGCCCGGGCTCTTGGCTGGGCCTGGCTGCCGTCTCCAGGCCTGACCTTGGTGCTGTGGAATTCCGTCCTGGCTTGTCCTCGCTCAGGGAGCTGCCTTGCTCTTTCTGCCTCCTGACATTTGCAGGCCAGCCCACACCTCCTCTGTGAAAACACTGCAAAGGATTTTATCTGGTTCATCCATTTGTCTTTATGAGAATGCAGCTTCTCTGGAGTCCAGTGTGGCCGCCTGGTAAAAAACGGGCCTACAAAGCCCAGCGCGAGAGAATATGCAAAGGGCTTGTCACCAAGGAACCTGAGGAAATGTCCCTGCTCTTCTCAAAGCCTGCACACAATACAGCTCTCGTCTCAGGATCTCTATGTAGTAGGCTGTCTAATACTCAATTTGTTTACTTCTTTGTTGGGACAAGTCAGAGTCCAGCATGAGCTTGTTCGCTGCCTTGCTGTGTTAAGAGATACACATAGAAGAAACATTAGATGGGTCATGCAGATGTAACTGAGCATAGAACTAGTCCATGTGTTTTTGAGAAAAGTCACAGAGTTGAATTCTGAGGTGTCATTCCCACAAGTCTGAAGAGTTTCCGCTCTCTCCTTGCATTTACCACCGTGGCAAGTGGCCAGGAAAGCAGAAAACATTCAGTTAACAGAATGACCCGTTTTGCACTGACTGGAACAGGTTTTCCTGGACGGGAGGTGTTTCCACAGCTAAGCAAGTCATGGGGCAGTTCAAGCAGGAGGGAAAACCTTCCTGTTCCACTCTTGAGTTTCCAAGGACCCCTGTGGCAAAGCATCCCTCTGGAAGGCACGTGAGGGGCCACTGAAACCTGTGGTAAGTGCTTGATGCTTTCAGTTTGCTGCTTACCTCTGCTGCAGTTTTCCTTCTGTGTCCCTCCCCTAGGTGGACATGTTTAGTGGAGTGTGGGACAATGAGTGGTTTGACTTTTGGTGCTTATAAGAGCTGTATTTGGTGCAACAGTGTATGAGTTGCTAAATTCCTAAGCTCTCTGTATCAGGAATCCTTAGAGATCTCTTTGTAGCTGGAGCAAAAATAAAGATGTAGGTGGCTTAAATGCCAGAGAGGCTCCCCAAAAAAATGCAGGGGTTCCCATTCCAGGTGAACATGTCAGCCTGCCCCGTTTTTATAGTCCCCTCCTTTCCCAGATATTCCTGAACGGCCACAGGTAGCCCAGAGTGGTTACTGCTGAGTTCAGATACTGCAATGCTACCTTTTTCTTGGGTAGTTCATTGTTTACCTAATCCTATTGCTGTCATAATTATTTGTAAGGAGTTTCTGCTTTACTTGCTTGCAACATCAAGGTGAACTTAGTGCGTCTCTGGCAGCTGCAAATGTGGCAACAGAAATGGGTATTTAAACCTGGTGCATTATGCATTTGTAGGCCCTCTGTGGCTCATTCCCTTTACTGTCAAATTAATTGATGCTATATCATTGCTACTTCAGCTTAGTACAAGCACAGATTTTGAACTGGACCTTAATGTCCTTGTGAACACTAACAAAGGATAGTTGCCTGTGCTCAGATGAAATAAAAAGTCTTTATGAATGCAAAGTCCATGTTTGTTCAGCTATTAGGCAGGAGTTTAAAAACATACCACCACCAGAGATTTTCTGTTCCCACTGATTTAAACTGGAATGTGCTCAGATACTCTAGTAATGAGTAACAGCATAAATTCTGAAGTCAGACAGATAATTACTCTTTCAGACAAAGAAGCTTTGGGCTTTTATTTATGTCTATAGACAGTAATCTCTTCCATGCTGAGACTTTCTGGCTGTCTAAAAGGCGCCCAGTCCACTGCTAGCTCCATAGGATGGTACACAGTTACCTCTAGGTAGTACCTGTAACATAGGTAGGTGTCTACAGGACTGGTTCTTCTTTGGTTTATGTAGGGCTGGGTGTCAGTGTTGGTATGGTCTATTGCAGCAGGACCCTGTATGCCCTACAAGTTGCTTCTCCCATCTGAGGAATATGTTACTAGTTGTTAAAATCATACTGTCTCCTGATATGGTACCAATCATCAGAAATGAGTAAATACTGAAGGATAGTGAAGTGATGAAAATTTGGTTTTATAGCAAGAGAGACTGTGTTTGAAAGTTAAGTAGCCTCAGTAATGCATGAGTCCCTTCAGTCTGCCGTGTGCTTGGTCCTTGGGATGATCCGCAATGCTTTCCCCAGTGTGGTGTAGCTGTCACAGAGCACTGGGCCCTCCTCCTGCTTGAGCTCAGCATCCCAGAAAATAACTGTGTTTATGAAGGAAAGCAGTGTGAAGTTCTTGCAGGGACAGAGTCATTATGTCTGAAAGTGAGAAAATGAGAATTTTGAATTGATATACAGCAGAAAAGTGTTGAAATCACCACCTAATGCACAGTGCTGGTTTCAAAATTTGAACCCAGGTCAAAATCTTAAATTTTTCCCCCCCTTTCCTATGTAGTCCTAATGTCTAAGCTTGTGGGTTTGTTTTGTTTTGGTTTTTTTTATTCAAGGGGTAGGGAAGACTGTCACAAATACAGTAATTCCACACACACACCCCCAATTATTTTTCTCGTCTCTTTAAATTAAATATTTTTTAATTTCCCATGGGGAAAATTCTAACTAATGATTATAAACTGTGAGGGAGGGGAAATGAGAAAATGGAAAAGGATAAATATTTTGGTAGGTATATGGTAAGACAAATGCCTGGCAAATGCAGTGCACTGTGAAGCTTCCTTACTACTGTCTCAGACAGTCAAAAGCAAGGGTAGAAAGTGTAGGTTCATTTAGTCAGCTGTGTTATAATTTGGAATTTCTTTAAAGGAAAAGTCTCAGCACTCTGGGATACCCTCAAGGTTTCAGTAATTAGAAGATCAATTGATGTTTGTAAGTGAGGCTTTGTGTCGTAGGATATGAAAATGCATTAATATTTTCAATGATTAAATAGTCCTTTTTGTGTCTTGGGAATCACATTTCTTCCTCATCATCTCAGTTATGAATACAAGGAAGAAAATATTTTTCTGGCTGGAACATCACATGTGTGTTTTAGCGAAAGAGTTTCTTTCTAAGAGATTTTGAGGGATTCACAACTAGCTTTTGTCCTTACTGTCTTTACTCATGTGGTTGTAACCATGGTGTTACAGCATGAGTGAGCAACTTCACATGAATGTGGCCATGTGTCTTCCCCTTCTTGTCTGTGTATGATCTTGTATTTGCTTTCTTGGTGGCACTGTTGGGAATAAAGTTTTCCATTTTGTCCAAAGAAAACAGTAAACATAAATCTGTAATTTCCATGAGAGTTGAATATTCATCAAAAAAAATCATTTTGTTTGTATACCCATTCCTCCAAGAAACTATACAAAAAGCCATTACAAGAGGGAAAAGCATTATGTTACATTTGGCCTGTCCTGGAGATCTGCAGTCTGATAATTTTTTTCCAAAACGAAATGGGAATTGGAGCTGACACATTTCACTTCCAATGAAATAGGGTTTCCTGATACTCCACTGGAAAGCTCTAACCAGTACTAATTGGGAGGCTCAGTTTGCATGCATGGGCAAGATACTGGCTTCACTGGATGAAATCATTGACCTGTGTTCTACTAGGAGTCAGTCTTGATCAGCAATCCTCCCTAGTTTTGAAGTCTATTAAAAAGATGTCTTTCTCTTGAATCAATGGTAACTTCTTTTTATTTGAAGAATTGAGGCCTGGTGAATTGCTTTCAGTCCTAACACAGAAATGAACATTTTATAGTCACTTTCTGCTGTCTGTCCATGTTAGGAATCATCTGTTTCTGGGAGTCATACTTCTTGAAATGATATATAAGCCAATCTGGCTCCCTTGCAGAGAAGTGATGATATAAAAAACACGATAGCTGTGATAGTCGTATGCATCTCTGGAAAGAGAAGGGTCAGGGAATAAGAGCAAGCTGCCGTGCTGGGCACTTGTTTGCTGTAATCTCCGCAGAATCTGGTGAAGTGTTACAGCTGCTAGGCAGGCGGAATTACTCTTGCATCCTACACTGATAGTCTGAAGCTTTCCAGTGATAATTACAGTGGAAAAGATTGGGTTTTTTTCTTTTAAGATCCTACTTAAAACTAGCTTGTGTTTGCAAAGTGGTAAGGGAAATGTTTTTCAAGTGTTGTTCCTCTGCAGTGACTTGCCATTTAGAGAGCACAATGTGCGCTCTGGTTGGTATTTTGTCATGAGTGCTAAAATTGCTGCAGGGCTGCGCAAGGAAGATAGTTCACTGCTGAGGCCTGAAGAGGGAGAAGGTCTGTGCTCCTCATCTATTCTCACAGTAATTCCTGTGTGGAGGAGAAAAGCATTAATCCCATTTCACAGAAAGGTGACTAAACAGACCAAGCTCCAGATCTGCAAAGATGTAGAGCACCTACCTCCCACCAAAGTTGGGTTGGCTGGTCAGGCATCCATAATACCTTCAGGAGGTCAGCGATAAGCAGTATGCTTAGAGGTAGTCTGCGGTAGTGGAGCAGAACACTGATTTAACATATCCTCGGCCTCATCTTCACTTTTGTCTTCTCACTTGCCACTATGGAAATTGCTTTCCCCATACCATGCCTGAACAATTATCTGTTTCTGGATCAGCTTGAACAGAAGAGTTCACGAGAGTGATCCTCTCATCTGTTGAGGAAGGAGCAGGAACTCTCCAGGGCTCTCTGTTGATGCCTGCAACCCAATGTTGTGGCAAGGTCACCATGCTAAGCTGGGGATAGTCTGTGAGCAGAAAAGTAGAGTAGACAATTCCAACAATCCATTTTTCCATTTTATTGGGAGATTTGGCCTTCACGCTTCTTCTGGCATCTACTACCATTTTTTCTTTTCATGCTTTAACTTGAGGCTAGATTCTCAGCACAGTCCAGCTGAAGGGAAACAGCTGTTGGCTGAAGTCCTCTGGAAAGCACTCTCTTCAGCTCAAATCTGACCATTCTTGGCACCAGCTCCTGTAGACAACAGGTGACTCATTTTGCTTTGGAAAGTGCAGCTGTATCCTCTGCTGTCTCCTCAAATTCTATAGGCAATTCATAGAGCAATTTCAGCTTTGCCTCTTCTGCTAATTGAAGAGAAGCGCTGTGCTCACCCTTTGCAACAGAGCCAAGCCAATCCGCAATACACATTTGATCTAGCTTATCCTTTTACTCTTTGGTTTAAAGTAACACACAAATAGAGCAAATGAACAAGGCTTGCCTCCCTGCTGAGAGATCTAGTGTGCAAGCCACGGCCACTTTAAAGGAATACTGATAGCTACTGTAAATGAATTGCTTAAAAAAAAAAAAAAAAAAGTCAAATGCCTCTACTGAACTAGACTCCTGTTGAGCATTTCAACAGTCACTTAAGAGATTTACGATCCAGACCTACCTGAAACACTAAGAAATTAGTGAAGAAAATTTGGGGCTTTTTTTTTAATCTCTGATTGCCCTAGCTTATGCACTAGCAATGTCTGACACTGGAGCTGAACAGGACAAGCTTTTATTTATCCTGATTTATAACAGCATTTTCCAAAGTGGCTTACTGAAATTGTAAACAAAGTGTTCACCCAGCAAGAGGGAGGAAATGCCAATATATTAAAATCAATAGACCAAATTGTGCACTACCCTGAGAGTACTTTTGGCCAGCGGATGGAAGTGACCTGTCTTTGCCTGAACAGGGATTGATTCTACTCTCTCTTGCCATTTACGCCAACACAAATGTGTAGCGTATTTGACGTCAGTCCACAGAGAACAGGCACAAGTACAAGGGCAGACAGGGCCGTAAGGTTTCTGTTTGATCGTGACCTCAGGCAAAGGGGAGCTGTACCTACAAGGCACTTCACCTCCTCAAACAGACCATCTGCAGGAGTGCTGGGTCTCTGTGTGGAGTCTGCGGCTCCCATGACAGCATGGCCCTGAAAGGAGAGAGCAAGGGAACTTGGCTCAGGCCTCTCTTGAATAAAAGCCACCATTGCACATGAGCTGAGCTTACCCCTGGAAAGTTCCTCTTTTCGTTACATTTTTCAGTTGGAAGAGTCAGATGGAGTATTTGTGTTGGCTTTCTGCCTTGGTCTTGCAAGTTCTCAGGGGTGGGGAAAATGTTAGTAAACTAGTACGTATCCAAGAACTTGAAGAAAATAGGTTGGTTGTCAAAGTCCTTGTAATCTCTTCTGAAAAATGTTTCCTTTAGGAGCACTTTCCCATTTGGAACAGGTACCTAAAAAAGCCCCAGCGCTCTAGAGGTGACACGTCTTTTGCTGTCACTGCAAAACTTTCTTGAATCTGGCTGATTACCTGCCTTCCCACATCCCCATTTATATATGTAGTATATCTTGTTGGGACTCTGCTGCTACAGTCACTGAGCCCATGCTTCATGTCAACCATGCCCTGGCCGTTCCTGCTCCCTAATGGTGCTCAGTGTGCTTTCATCCTCCAGAGCACCTGAAGGCGCAGATTTGAAGCCAAAGTTCAAATCCAGCTGCCAGAGAAAAGAGGAATGTGTATCAAAACCAGCCCAGGAGTTGTACTGCTTCACCGTTTCCCATAGCTGCATGGACGTCACTGCTGCTGTTGCTGAGAAATCAAAGGGCAGCCTTTGCTGTGGCCCTGGCACTGAGATGCTGTGCAAGGTCCCAGCCCGTGGAGCAAACTGGTTGCTAGTGTGGCAGGCTTGGCGGGCTGTACTGAGGCTGGTAACTGGAGGGGGTAAGCTGCTGGTCTGGGAGGGAATAGAGGAGTTTTGGCTTGTAGTGTTGGCTGCTTGTGGTGTTCTCTGCTGCTTTTTTGAGCACAGAATTGAATTTGGATTTGGGGCGGTGAAGGAGCTGTAGCACAGCTCTCTCCTGGGCACGGTGGGTGGTAAGATGGTGATGGTTTGGGCACCTGTGCCTCTCCAGTGATTGTGCCGGGTTCCTGTGGTGGGGAGGCTGTGGTCTGCTTGGGTCCTGCTTGTCTCTCCCCAGTGGGGCTCTTTAACATAGCCTGTGCGATACAGTGGGCACAAAGCCTTTGCTTTACCAGCTGTCTCATCTCAGTCAGTCCTGGGTGGAGAGCAAATGAGTTAATTGCCTACTGCGGTGAAAGTGAGGCCTGCTGCTGAGGATGGGGCTTCTCTCCCACCTCTGTCACAGTCTTGCTCTCTAGTTCGGGCTGAAGCACACTGGTGTACACACACCATGAGCTTATTTCTCCATGGGGTTTCTTTGCAGCAGCACACAAATTCCAGAGTGAGTCAGTATTTCTCAGCATATGGGTCTCGGTGGCCACCCAGCCTTGTGATCTGTGTAACCCTCATCTGACGCAAGCTGGTGAAATAGTGGTATTTCTTCTGTTTCGCTCCGAGCTGTGCCCTGAGAGGTTTTTTGGGGTCTATCAGAGCCCCAGCAGCCTTCTGAAGGACAATTAGGCCTTTTAATGGTGGAGTACAAATAGCAGCTGGTTTCCAATGTGGGTGTCCCACCTCAGTAGGAAAAGGAGATGAGGTCTACCCTTGCCTACCAGTATATCTATTGGATATACAACCTCCCACTCGGTGCGAGTCTCAGCACAGGTGGAGCATTTTACATTGTTTGTTCAACTGTGTGTGTTTCCAAAGACTAAAATAAGGAGCTGAAAGTATCTTTTGTGAAAGATACTGTTGTGAAATGCTGCGTGAAGAATCCACTGGTCTGGGAGCTCACTGGATGGGTTTTCAGCTGTTTCAGTGGCACTTTCACAAGCAGCAAAGTTACAGCATTGACCCTACTGATTCACTGCACAAATCCTCAGTTCTGGTTCCTCTCACTTCAGACTTCTTTTTTCCCTCCTTTTTAGCTTGAGGTAATTATAAATAAAAAAATGCTGTGTTCTGCTTTGTCCTAGTCCTCTGGGAAACTTGTAGTGGAGACCATGTAGGTTTCATCAGTACCTGTATAGTAGGGCCCTTGCTAATGACTGGTCTCTGGTGCGTGGTGACAATGCAAATAAACACCACCACTCAGATGGAAAATTCCGCAGACAAACTGAAATGGCTTCTGAAATTCCTTTCGAAGTGAGAAAACAACTGTACCCTCAGCAGAGAGCCTGCAGTAGAGGGGATCCATCATGCATAAAGGAGTAGGGAGCAATGGGAATATCTGTGAGTGCTTAATTCAAATGCTGAGGGTCCAGAAAACTTGGTGAGCAAGATTATATTTCATATGATCTGGAAGTGTACCAAAGAGTAATGGAACTACATAGGGAGCAAAAGATATGCTGTATGTGGCTGCTTACCCTTTGTGGCACCTGAATTT
The DNA here is from genome assembly GCF_963210335.1 of Falco punctatus. Lineage (NCBI taxonomy): Eukaryota > Metazoa > Chordata > Aves > Falconiformes > Falconidae > Falco > Falco punctatus. The sequence continues at coordinate 27,173,957 of NC_137592.1, read as the reverse complement.
CCTGGGTAACTCAACTAATCATGAAACGTCAGCATCAGAAATGATACACTTGCATATGAGTTCTGGCTTATGCTGTTATTGCCAAATCTTATGTGGATGCTGCAGATGAGGAAAAAACTACTTTCCATACAAAGAAATATTCACCATGATTGAAATTGTTTTTTTCAAAACATGATTAGCAATCCATCAGAGATTTTTTCATTTTTGTGTCCATCTGGGGATTGCCACCTACATGCTTGCTTTTTCATTATATGAGGAAATAATAGATTTCATATGGTGAGAGAATGAAATTACCTCATAGGCCTTCTCTGACACATGTGGCAGATCGTACCTTCTCCCTCAGTGACAGTGTGAGTCATTTTGGAGTAAACTTGGCTGGTTTGTAATGAATTGAGCAAGGAGTATTGTTTTGGGAGCAGTCTGAAAATGGGCTCAAATAATAATAATAAAAAAATTAGTTCAGCTGTTTGCATCATGGCTTGTTCCTGTTCCATGACTGTTCTAGCAAATTCAGCTGGCAGCTCCCAGCCCTGCTTGCTGACCAGGGCTTTAATGTCAGCTCTGTCCCTGCTGGAGCCAGAGCTGTGGCAAGAGACTGCTTGGTGTGTTTGGGAGGCTTGTGATCAGGACCTGCCCGTAAGTCTAGGCTCACCCTGTGAAACTTCTAAAAATTGCTGTCAAACAATGGGGGAACTGAACCAATCCCATGGAAACTTTGCCAGAGACCTTCAGAAGTGCTTAAACACCAGACTTGTCATGGTTTCAGTTCACTTATTTTCCTGCTTTCTTTTTTAATACCTACACTGAAAAAACTCACAAAAAAAAAAAAGAAAAAAAAAAGTGGTGAGAGGAAAGCAATCATAAAAATCATTGGCACTGTGTTAAAATTTCTGCCCTCATGCCCATAGTCCCAGACTTTACTCAGATGGGACAAGTAACTGCAGTAAGATCCTTGTGGCCATGTTTTCAAGCTCCTGCTTGAAGCCCATGGATGTGGTTAAGGTACTCCAAACCACCTCCAACCCAGCACATCTTCACTGTGGTGTTTGCCAAGGGTTTAGAGCCTGCTCTGCATGTGGGAAAGCTCTAGAAACTAGATAAATTTAGGTGCCCAGATCTTAACCTCTCTTTATTTTTCAGATTTGCTTTGGTTGTAGAATCCTCTAGAAATCCTTAGCCACAAAGATGTTCAGCACACAGGCTCCCAGCCTATTTCTTTGATCTCCACTGGCACATATGACACAAGGTTTATTAAAAAACAAACAAACAAACAAAAAACCAACAACAAAAACAACAAACAAAAAAACTTTCATGAAGTTCTTGCATACTGTGCAGCAAAGCCTTTTGATCAGTGAAGACTAATGCTTCTTAACATGAGACAGACTAGGTGCTATAGTCTGTTTTGCTTTTGCTGGCTGATCTTGGGCAAATTACTTCCATGTAACTGGGCCTCCTTTTTCATTTTCTCCTCCTGTAAAAGCAAGGGCTGCTGAGTATTTTGTGTAGTGAGACACTTGGATGTCATAGGAATCAAAGCCTTTAAGAAAGTTTCCTGGAGAGGAGGGGATAAAGAGAGCAGATTCAGTAATGCTCAGATGTGTGCATTTTCTAAGTTTGGTGGGTTTGTTTAGAAAAAACTTTTGTAAAGATTCAAGGAAAAAAATCCTTTTAGAGTTTCAAAATAATATAGTTTGATTTTTTTAGTTGGAAATGTCTTGTTTTGCAATATTCTTCAATGTGACTTAGATATTAAAAATATGTTTAAATGGATGGAATGAAAACTTCTTTGTTTGATCTTAAACATGATTCACTTAAACTGAAGCATCTTTTAAAATGCAGCTAGATTTTTTTCTGTTTGGAGCTGAAATGCTGTTTTGTCACATCTTTTGTAAACTAAGAAATCTATTACTGCTACAGCTCTTATCAATAAACTCATTAGAAATATATGCTTGCTGTACAAAAACAATATTAAATTTACTGTAGAAATTGGCCACTTTGACTTATCTGGTCAACCCTGTATAAAGCATGTATAGAACTGAAATCAGATACTTTACCCTCTGGACGCCTTCTAAGATTGATCTGTGCAATCTACAGTGTAAGAGGCGAGGTAAACCTGAGATCATGGCTGCAGTTGCCTCTCACTTAAAATATGATGCTTTGTTGTGAATGATTAATGACTGGGAATCTCTCAGCACCTCTGTTTGCGGAGCTGGGTTTGGCTTTCTTGTCTCTCCCTAGGACTGAGCTCTGGACACAGTTGGTTTTGATAAGCCCTGAAATTCCCAAGCTGCTTTTCTTTTCTACAGAGTGGTGCTATCATGATTTATGAAAAAATCAGCTCCTGAAGTTTGTTTTGCTTGGTGTGCAGACGAAAGACTCCAAACTCTTTTTCTGATAGAGAAAGGTTAGTTGGGAGGCTTTATGCTGTGCTTCTTGAGTGGGAAGACTTTGCAGCTAAATAGAGGATAATATTTTTCCATCTAAACTGATCTTTATGCTGATATATCCTCTGCCATCTTGGGCTCTTTTAAACTGTGCCTAACTTCTACAGGCTTACAATTGTCCTTTATCGCTTGCAAAGGAGACAAGAGTACCAAGGTCCTTGCCAAAGAGAGACACCTTTGTTCCTCTGGAATTAAATGGATCTGTCCTTTGGCCTGACTTCCAGCACCACCTGTGCCACTGCCACCTCTCCATGTTGCCCCTTCATCAGCATGGTCTCATTTGGGCATGCTGTGTCCACCTGCTTCGTGTTTCCTGAAGGCACTCAGGGCAAATTTCTCCTCATCAACATCTCTGCCACATTTTTCTTGGCCCGTTCCTTGCTTTTGGCAGAATTGGGACATGCTGCTTGTCTGGGGGGAGGGAGTTGCGGGAATAAGCGCATTTGTGATGCTCTGAAACGGAAGACTTCAGTTTTGAGGAGTGGATATTTTGAAAATAAGGTAGTTCATTAAAAATAATGGAAACAGCAGTAAAATAGTGGAAGGAATTCTAGAGAAAATTAGTAATAAGAATTGCTGAAGCAGATTTTTTTTTTAAAAGAACTGACTGGATCTTTCTCCTTAGTCTGAGCTCTTGGTAATGGCACAACAAATAACAGATTTCTAACTATACAGTGGCAGAGGCACGTGGCTTTTACTGTTCTGCATTATAAACCCTACAGAGACCATGGGGAGAAATCCCTCATGCTGCAACAAGGTAAGCTTATCAGTAGGGTGGTGTGTGTTTGTTTTTCAGCGGTGATACTATACTAGTCAAAGACAGATAGTTTGAGGCTTGCGATCTATTTCATCAGTGGAGTTGGTCCAGAAGCTTCTGATGTAACTTTTGATTTTTATTCACATCAGGAAGGGGAATTAATTAAAATAAAAACTTTCTATAAAATGGTCCATCATGGAAAGTAGTTCTGTGCAAACCAAGTGGGTGTCTCCTGTCACTACTCACGACTGCAGGCTGGTGGGTGGCTGCACCCTGGGAGCTCCCAGCGCATGAGTACCCCAGGCCAGAGGCACCTCACCTCAGAGCCCTGGGCGATGAAGCAGCAAGTCACACAGGTGACTGAAGAACTGGGATTTACCCTTTGATGGAATTTTCAAAATGCTGGTCTTTTCTGTTCAGTGACTGTTTTTAACCAAAGTAAAAACAATTTTCAAGAATGTGTGAAACTTCTGTGAAGCAGAATTACCATGAAATTCTGGAAAATGCTGGGTAGAGATTGTGCCATCTCCAAGGGTAATATCTGCCCCCATGACCCTGGGATGTAATTACCATTCTGTGTGTGTGCCCCCCCCCCCCAGTGGTGTGCTTACAGCAGCAAACAAGAGGTGGCTGTAGCGTGAAGGACCCCGGGAGTGTCTGGGGGCTCCAGGCTTGCTAAGGGTGTTTTTGAGTCCAGTGTAAAGATGATGATGACTGGTGATGTCACCTCATCCCTCCTGCTTTTGGGGAAGCAGCCTTTGGAGTGAACCTTCTTCTGAAAAATGCCCAGGAATTGTCTTCAAGCAGTCCAGACAAAGCCAGCTGTCAATTGAATGATGTGGATGATGAAGGTCTGCTTCTCCAGCTTTGATTCAGCAGTAACACAATCCTCTTCTGACAGTGCTCAGCCCTGGATGGTGTGTTTCACTGCAGCCTTAAGCAAGAGCTGTTCATGAGCTGAGGTGACAGGAGTCAGTTGCTTCAGGGCAGTGGTGCAGTGGGGAAGTGAATCCTGCGCTTGCTGCTGTGTTGATTTGGTTCACAGGGCAGTTTTGGTGTGTGCAGACAAGAGTCTTATGGGAGGAAACACAAGTGGAAGCTCTGCTCTGTACCTCCTGTCACCAGCTTCCTCAGCCTCTGAAATCCAACCCTTTGAAAGCAGTTCACAAGTTTTAACTGAAGTTGTCTGCATTTCATGGTAAATCACGTCCTATTATTTTGAATTTAGCATTCCACTGTGCTTTGTTACTCACACCAAAAGACAGGGTAAAATTCTGCCTCTTCCAGTGGCGTTTTAAGACTGAGCACAAGAAAGGGACGATGGCAATCATGTGGGCTTAGCTGTAGATTAGAAAGTGTTTCTAGTTTGACATGGTAGAAATGGCTGGGGGATCCCAAGGAGCAAAAGCCATTCCTACCCAAACCCAGATTAATGCCATGGGATTCAAGTGGCCAGTTTCCTGTAGGTTCATTTGCAGATCCCACTTTCCATAATAGTAACTGTGCTTGCAGTTGTATAACAACTCTATAAACTCCATAAAACATGATTGAAATAATTCATTTGCAAATCACCACCAGCAAAACTCTTAATCAATTTGTCTGGTTTTGGAAGCTTCCAAACAGCCATTTCCTTCTTATTTTCACAGCACAACTCACTTTTATGAAACCTGCTTGAAAGCCTCTGAGTTTCAGGCTAGAAACAGAAAGAAATATATGAAGAATAGCTTTCATTTGGATTGCATCTCAGCAGGCAGTTTGCTTGCTTACAGTTAATCTGACCTGGGTTGTTCCAGCCAGCAGAATTTTTTTTTTTTTTTCATAAAGGGATGTTAATCAACATGTCTTAGTTCTTCAGATTAGAAGCTGACTTCTTCTACCCTTCTCCAATGTATAGTTCACAGCTAGGGCGCTTGATTCTGCATCTTTTATATCTGAACAGCTCTTATTGACACCAGTGTAAATTGAGAGCGATTCACATTAAGCTAATATAGTTTGAATGACATGATAGTCATTTAAAACAAGGAAACTGAGATGCACTTCTGATTGAGGATTCACAAAATGTTTGGAAATCACTTAAGGTTTGATTTCCTAAGGTTAGCAACGTGCATCTCCTTTACTAAAAGAGACTTTCCACATTTCTAGAGTTAATTTGTGCCTCCCTTTTCAACATTTCTCTTAGCTATTGATCAAAATATTTGCACTGTCCGTGTAAATACTCCAACAGGGCCAGATTTTTCCCCAGTGCATTTTTTTTTTCCTCACTGGCTCCTTTGGAATGGTGTCAGGAATGAACTTGTTTCATTGTTTGTTTCCAGTTATTTCTGGGATCATGCGTACAATCCCCACAGAGCCTTTCTTAATTTTTCTCATAGGTAAAATAATTTTCTTGCTTGCTGTTACACAATGTGTTATTTGCTTCACTTCTATTGAAATGATTTTGCTGTCTTTCACGTATTTTATACAGTTGTTACCCTGCTAGTAGAGCTTGCTTGCTCTGACAAAGCAAATGGCTTGCAAAGCATTCTGCAAAAACGTACAGGCATTCAGTATAACACTGCTAAACTTCCCTAACAATTTGTTCGCTGGTGAACTTCACTGTTTTTCTCTGGGCCCCTCCTGTTAGTGCTCTTATAGGCTGTATAGTGGTGCTGAACCAGTGGCCCACATAGTACTTCTGTTGGTCTTGTAGATGTGTTCTGTGGATCACTGGTCTGTGTAGCAATATGTATAAGCATTTCCGTACCTTCCACTAATATATACAAAGAATTGTTTTTCTTTTCCTATGTGAAAAAGTAGACATTATTCTTGGTTTCCAGTGCCTGCCCTTAGCTCTGTCACACTGCAGACTTTGGCTTGCTTGCCTCTGCTCTTGTCCTTTTTTTCTCATACCTTCTAAGGAGTGCAATATTTTTGGGATGCATCATTGAGTCCAGAGGACATTTGGGTGTGTATCTTTCAGTCTTTCCTTTTCCTTTCCCTTGGCTCCTGGCAGACCTGTGATCAGTTGAAGTCAAAATAGCCAGCTGAATGGCCACAAAATTTCCTGATTGCACGTGGCAACCCTGTTTGTACCAGACTCATTCCTGCTCAGGAGTATCTTTTCCCCGGAGAGAGTTACCGTGGGAATGAACTGGCAGTCACTTTGGATCACAGACAGCAGTCAGGCAGTGTGGAAACTCCAGCCCGCTTTTTGTAGATGTTTTCTGTTGTGACTTGGACCATGTGACCCCTCAGGGCAAGGCACTGCATAGATCCTCAGATGCTGGGATCCCTGTGCGTAAGGTGGGCAGATACCTGGGGCCTCTCATGTCCATTCCTGGAGCAGAGCCGATGGTGCCCTTCCTTGTGTACCAGGAGTGAACATCAGAGCAGCCCAACTCTTGGTTTCAGCTGAAGCTGCTGCAGCTCTGGAGATGGCAGTTGGGATGGAATTAGGAGGCCAGGAGAGATGTGCAGCACTGCACCCCATTATCCCAAGATGATGTGGAAAACCTCTGGAGAGGTTTCATGGTATGGCTCGACAAAGTCGTGGGTGACCTGGTCTAGTGCTGGTGATAGTGTTGTTCCAGTTGTGGGGCTGGTCTAAGGCCATCAAAAGTCCCCTCCAACTGACGCGGCTATGAATTTGTGGCTTTTCTTGGGAAATCAAGCAGACAAAATTGCAAATAAGTAAATAAGAAGAACAGAACAGCTACAGCGTGAAGTAAAACAGAACCATGAAGGAAGAAATGAGATGAGGGAACATCCAGAGGTCTTACAATAAATTCTAATGATGGGTTTAAGCAGAAAAGAAAGCAATCAAAGATGGGCCTTTGGGCATCTTAAGGGAAATACGTTATTTATCGAAGTTAATATTGAAGTTAATGGGACTTTGCAGCAAGAAGATTACAGCAGCATCTGTCAAAATCTGCAATGACAGACATGGTAGTAAAAGAGTAGCCAGAGAGGTGAAGGAGGAACAGAAATGTATTATAGCTGGGGCAGTCATAGGATGAAATGCATGAAACATAAGTGAGAAGGTTGTAAAGCTTTTTTTTTTTTTTTTTTTATAGCTGTTCTCCAAAAATGATGTCTCACCTTCAAAGACCTGTATCTTTGAAGACAAAGCATTTTGGCTAAGGAGTCCTTGAAACATTGCTGTACAATTGACAAAGTCCCAAGTCCCCGTTTCTGTACCCTGTACATACTGTGTGGACCAGCTCCAGGAAGGTGGCATTCTGCTCTGCAGGAGAGGGTGGTGACCTAATGTGCGGGCTGGCTTGTGGTGCCAACGTGTGGGTCACCACACACAGACCCAACACTCTGTGGATCAATGCCTGTGGGCATTGATTGTCTTCCAGGGACAGAAAACACTTTCCTGAAAGCCAGGAAGAGTGGAGCAAATGTTTCAACAATTAGGGGTAAAGGGGCATGGCAAGAGAGAGTGTGGCTCTTCCTCTTCCACTTGTGGGCAGAGGGTGGGGTTGTTCAGGATGCATTCTTCATGTTATTTTGGACCCTGAGAAAGCAGAGTTTCTCTTCTCTTCCTTTTATTTATTTACTTATTTTGGGTTGCTACATAGAACCCTGGGGAGGGCAGGCTTCTCACAGCCCAACCTGAAGAGCTGTTGAGTGAAAATTATGTAAATCCTGAGGAGGTTGTATGTGTGACAGAAGCTGTTCAACAATGATCTTCCTCTGGTATGCCAAGGATTCATTAAATGTAACTGCTTGGGGTCCAAGAAGGGCAAAACAACAGGTGGAGGCGCTTCAAAAAGCGGTTGGAATGTGGCAGCCAATGTCACCCGAGCCTTATTTGCTCCAATAACGAGGCGCACAGTGATACAAAACCAACATGGCATTTACAGTTATGGCATGATAAATGTTCTCCTGCGCTTAACAGCGTATCACATAGTTTTTATTCCTGTACATGGAGATTAAAATAATTTGATATGAGACCTTGCTTTTGCTCATCCCAGCAATGGCCAGGAAGTCTTTGTAATTTGGTCAAGTGCAAGAGTGAACCAGCCGTTTGACAAAGGCCCTGAACTTGCTGTCATTTGCTCAGCTGTCCACTGTGATGAAGTGATTGGGCGTAGCTATGGTCACAGCGTGGCAGAACAAGGATCCAGGTGCACTTTGGGAAGCACTGTACTTTTTGGTTTCTTTAAGCTGAGAGATGATTTCCTGGTCAGCTGGCAAGCATAGGAAACCATATGAGGTTCATGTCCTACAATGGCCATGGACAGGTGTATCACTTCCAGGAGATGGCCTTGATTATTCCATTGCTAGAACAACAAAAACTGGGTGTCCAGGAGATGGGGAGCAATGCCCAAGTAGCTGTCTTACAGCGTGTCCTCCAAAGCTAATGCTTGGACCTGATGAAGGATGTACCATGTGTGACCAAAGACCATCTGTAATAGCTTTTCTGAGATTATTTCCATGAAGAGTTTGAATCTGGCATGTTGTTCTATCAAGATACACTTGGAAAAATAAATGATTTTAAAGTTATATTAGACTTTGGAAGGAAGAAAAGCATCTGGCCTTCATGGAGGAGAAGTAACCTAAAGATGATGAATATACCAATTGTGGCTTAAAGTCAGTCAGTTTAATTCAGTGCCTGGCTTAGTCTTAAACCAGGCATACATTAAGTACTGTGATTATGGTGAAAATAAACTCTTCTGGTGAAGGTGTAAGGGAATGCACACAGTTTCACAGGCTGCCTCAAAATGTTAGCATTTGCTTTTGCTCCACCTGAACTTAAAATGGCAAGTGTCTTTGTAGCAGAGAACGGTACAACAGGAATAACCCCCCAGCAGGTACCGTCTGCCATGGTGTCTGTCTAGCACTGTAACAATTGTGTGTAGAAGTAACGCTTTCCATTTCCAGCAGTTAAGCACTCTTTTAAAAAAAAATTAATTCCCATGTCTGGAGCTAAAGTAGCTGATGTGTCAGACTAATCCACAAACTCTTCCAGTGCCAGTGGGTCCATTTACCCCAATATTTATTGCATCTAAGCTTTCAGGACACTCTGATCATAACCACAAATGGAATAGAAGAGGAATAAGTCCGTGGTGAATTCAGAGTTGGGGAAAAAGCAAGCAAGCACAAAATATCTGTGGTTTGACATAGCAAAGGGCAGTCTTTGCTCGGGGATATTCAAGTTGAGCATATTGATTTCTGAAGCAATTAACACATGATCCTTCATGATCCATTTACCCTTTATACCAATATACATTCAGGCAATGACAGTCTGAAATCAGGACTGCTCTTGCTTTTACTGTGGTGAAGATTTCAGAGAGAATAAGAATTACCATGCTAATTTCAGACAGGACAGCTAAATTAATAAGCATCCTCTAAAAAGTGAATTTCTCTCTTTTAGAAGGAAAGGTGGAATTTAAGGAAAATGTGTTGAACTCAAGTGTGAAGATGAGCTATGGCCAGGGAGTGCAACTGGTATAAGAGGCCAATTGTTCCACTCTTTTGAACAGACCTGAGCAAGGACATCAATTAGAGGAATTTTATCCTTGAAATGTAAAACTGTCTTCAGTATGACACAGGCTTGGAAGCCCAAGAGAAAAGGCCTATGGAAGATTTATCCTAAAACATAGGTTTGTGGCAACATACAGTTGTGACTATGGAGTCAGTGGTCTATAATAATATTGAAAAATGTATTTTATTAAGTTAACAGTAATATGGTCTTCTGTTGGCCAGGTCTTACTGAAAATTCACTGAAGAAAATTGAGTTCTTTGTCTTAATGGGCCCTCTTAAATGTTTTGGGTATAGTTATCTGAAATTTATAGAGAGATAACGACAAAGAAATGAAGAAAACTTAAGGTATTTGCTCTAGTAGAGTGTCTGTGTTTTCAGATTTCTGTAGCATGCTATGGTGCAAATAAAATGGCAGACATAATTTGGACAGGATAGGAGACCTGGCATCTGTGAAAGGCTCTGTACACAGAAAACAAGTCTTAAGACTAATAGGTTGTACTCTTTGAAACTGTTTATAATTGTTTTTTCCTATGGCATGGGAGAAAGCAGACTGTGAAGGTACAAGGTCATCCTTCTCCTGTTTCTTGTGTACATCAGCAGTCATTTTCCAGCAGAGAGATTTTAAGATTCAGCTGGGTCTTGTCCTCCAAACGAACTTGGATTCAGGCTCCTTTCAGTCCTTAGCTTGGATTTTTACTTAGGCGGTCATTATTGCAATGGGGGAAGATAAACAGGAGCAAATCCTCTTATTTTCCAGGGATTTTTTTTTTTTTTTTCCTTTCAGCCAGCTATAGTCTGAGTAACCTAGTCTATGAACCAAGAAAAGGAAGGGAGAGGGGTTAGGGAAGGAGGAGAAATAGCATAGTGAGTCACCCTGTCCACTATCTGTCTGAAGATCTATATTCTGCTTCCTTCTTAAATATAGAAATGATTTCATTCAATTATTAACTCTTGCCAACTAAACATTTGGTATGAAGGGGGTTCTTGGATGCTGATTCATAGTGATGGTTCTCTTAAGGAAAACTGAAGTAATCATGTATAATCTCTGCAATAAATCTTGACTAAAGCAGGAGATACATATTTAAAAATGCTTTTATTCAGTGCCTCTCACTTCTCTGTCCATTAAGCTGTGAGCAACACTAATGTAAACTGATAGATCCTTTTCCACAGAGATGGTCTTGTGGGTTCCAGATCCCACTCAAGTGATGGGTTTTAAAGGATAACAGGACTTTCTAACCTGTGGAAGCATCCTTCCACCCATGTAATCTCCTGGTGGTTTAATATTCCATGTTACGTGGCTCACACTCTGCCAGCTGCTCCTAGTAGGTTACCATGCTCCCACGGACTGCCTGTGATTTCAAATGGTGTCTCACCTAGGCAAAGTGGCTATAACCTCATCTTGAAACCAGGTGGAGGCACAACCCCAAAGTATCTAACACCAGGTTTTCATTCCAGCGTGGGACACTAGCTCGTCTCAGTAAGTCAGTAAGCAGAAGCACATACTTACTGGATCTGCCTTGCAAGGATACCACACTCAAATGTTTCGTTACCTGTGTGCTGAGGTGTTGAGGATGCATCTTTGTTAGTAAGGTGATGTAAGGAAGTCAGTGAGACATTGCTTTTAGTGGTTTATGATTCTCCACCATCAGATATTTTGACAAGGAACAAATTGATGGCTGCATTGGAAGTTTTAGGATGGGAGAAGGTGCTCGGGAAGGCACTATCATCTTATGAGTAAATCAATGCAGAGACATAAATTTGAACCAATAGGCAGATTAGCATGTTAAAGAAGGATTTAAAATACCTGAGCTGCCCGAAACAGTTTTGAAACTCCAGGAAATTCCCCTACTTATTTTAGGATCTGAAAGCTAAGTGGGAGTCAATAGGGGAAAATAATTTATTCTTCCATGGGAAACAGATGACTTGGCATCTGTCCATCTTCTATCTGTGATGGTGGCTGAAGGTAGATATTCACTTAATGCTCTCCCTCCAGACTGATTGAGTTCTTGGTTGCAGAGGGCCTTAGGCGCTGAAATCGCGAATGAACCAATACATCCCGCACTCAGAGGCATTGTGGAAAAATACCCTTGCACTTCAAAAAAACATATGTTACTCTGTTACTTTTTACTTTGGACAGGCCAGTGATACATGTTTCATCCTGCTTTGCAAAAATCATTAGCGTTTGTTTCACCTTGCTTGCAAGGCTTTGCTGACAAGTGCAACTTTTTCCTTTTGTAGCAAACCTGTTTCATGTGTCCAGGATCAACTTTCTCACTGTTTTTTTAGAAGCTAAAATGCACTGAAGAAGGGGAGAGAAGTAACAGTTCTGGCTCTCCTCAAACAAGAGTGGTGTGAATTTATACCATGCAGGTGGCCAAGGTAATCCAGACCCTTCATTTATAATCTGCTTTAATCATTTGAGTTTAGCCTTAATTGCTGGTTTGGGTTTGTTACTACTGTGCTGGAATGGTGGTGCAACAGACTATAGCCTAAAGGAAACCCCTTGACTCCTTTCTTCTTGTAGCTCATTGCTTCCTGCAGCTGAACCTAGGTGCGAGCAAAAGCCTTAGTAATATTGGAATCCTTAGATGTGAAGGAGTTTGCCTCAGATTCCGAGGTGTCCATCCCTTGCACCAAATGCAAAAAGAGGCAGGCATTGCAGGAGCTCTGGAGGCCATGCCTGCTTCACTCATTTTGCTGGCTGTTTACCTGCCTCATGTTTGCTGAGGTTTTTTTTGCCTTCAGGGAGTGTGACTGAAAACGGGAAACCTGCTTGGCCGTTGGACCATGTCAGTCCTGTGGTGGGAGGAGAAGGGGGCCCAGAACTCTCTGGAAGATGGAGTGGTGTAGTGCGTGTGGTCAGCCTCCACTGACTCCTGGGGGAGTAGGCTGCAAAAGAGGAGACTTTGCTTTCTCCCTCTAGTGCCACTCTGTTTAAAGGGGGGAAATCACCACTGAGGGGCCAGGGAGAAGAAAGATAGTGAATGGAAATTCAGAGATCTAGAAGAATGCCCAAAGGAAGCTGCAGCATGCAGGGGTGCACTCAGCCAAAGAGCTGAGCTGAGAGTGGCAGGAGTGGAGGGATGCCATGTTCCAGAAGGAAGGCTTTAAATCTTTTGTTCCCCAAACTCGGGCAGAAAAGCAAGAGAAGGCTGGAGTTTATTCACCCTCTTAGCTATCCTGAGGACAAGACTTCATCACCTAAATCCATTCTTTCCTGCAAATGTAGCAGAATAACGTATTTCTTAAAAGCCATTCTGAGTGAGTGCATGAAAGAAGGGATCTTACTGGCATTCATAGTTATTTACTTAAATGCAGATTTCTGTAATGAGGCAATTATGTATTGATTAGATTGCAGAGCAATGAGAGGCATGTGAGCATTTCCTCACCTCACCAGTAGCACGTTTGCCAGTAACCATGCATTGCCAGCAAGTATGTCTTGGTAAGTTAACATAGATAACAACTATAGACAACTACTGTCACTTGCACTGCAACCGCCTGTTATAAAAGACTATTCTCAGGCAGAGGGAGATGAAGCCAAAAGTAATTTGATCTTTGCAAGCATCTGTTTTGGACAATTATTGCTGATTAAATTTATTAACAACCACTGGGGAGCATACAACTCACACTTTGGATTTACCTTCTGTGGGAAGAAGCGTTTTGGCAAATCTGTGTCTGAAATTGGAACGGGAAAATGAAAAAACATAAATCTGGATACCATTTGTTTCTTCAGATTCACAATGAGTTTGCAACAATTTGTGGAAGCACTGGGGCTTTTTTTAGCAAGAGAGGCAGAGAAAACAGTTTCAACTTGGAAGTTTCACAGCCAGCACTTGATTTTTATAACATGGTTTGGTTGTACACAGGGAGGAGCTGAAGACAGGAAAAGTACTGACCCTGAAGGGGGTAATCATGAACTGTGAATGATCAGTGCAGTCTGATTCATCTACAGCATTTATGTCTATCTATGGAAAGATCTAAGGACATCAAATGCTATGCTCACCCCATAATGCCAATTATTTGTTAAGGAACAGATTCGTCACCATCATTATTATTAGTACTATGTTAGAAAAGCAATGTCGCAAATGAGATCAGGGTTTCCTTATCAAGATGAAACATGTATCATTGGCCTGCCCAAGGTAAAAGGGAACAGGGTAACATGCATTTCCCAAAGTGCAACCATATTTTTCTGTAGTCTTGGTGCAAATGCACAGTAAAGCCTTGCCTGCTCTGACAAGTTTGAATCGGCTCTAGTTATACATGCATGCTTATAAAGATCAGTTATATCTGTGTCCCTTGCTGGGAGTCCTCTCCCAGCCGTGACTGACAAAGGAGAAGTTACTGGCAAAGCTTTCCAATTACGGCATGCAGGTTATGCACATTTAAGTCCTGCTTCTTGTAGAAACTACTACTTTGATATCAAGTCCAAAGAGGAAGACCTTAGGTCACAGAACTCGCAACCTGAGCAGATCAAGTAGGAAGGCAGAGGTGCAAAAAGTTGTTTGTTGTGGGGTGCAGCGAGGACCCCCTTGGGGCCCCGGACCCTGAGACACACGAGCTGTCATTCACGAGCAAGCGTGCCTGCTTCCCCTGGTGCTGCGGGGACGGGCTGATGGGGCGGGACTGTGCCACCTCCAAGGGCTAACTGTGGTGCAGGGGGAGGCCAGCGCCCACTGCTGCGTTTCAGGCATTGCAGAGCACGCTTGGCATATTCCGGTCTCTGTGTGAACATTAAGGGACTATTCTTTGCTGTGCCATAGTGAAGTAAGGGGAATAACAGCACTATTACAGCTGATCCCTGATTTCTGGCCTGCATGTTTTCCTTTACCGACAGTGGAATCATTCACAAAGATGGTTTTGTTTGTCTTGTAATTTCCCATCTAATGGCATTTAAAAGTATTTGTTAAATGGAACAAGGTTGCCTGTTGCTTGTGGCATGCTTTGTTCTTTTTTTTTCTTTAATTTTTAGGGCTCTTTGGTGTTTGACTCTGGGTAATGCCAGTTTTGATTGCTCTCCTGAGTTGCTTGGTGGAAGCTGGCTGTTAAGCTGCTTGCCAGTCACACTTTGTTGTGTAATTGCCCTGAACCTCTGTTTCCAAATTATTGCTGGGTTGTGTAGCATCTCCGACATATTCAAAATGTTTGCAAAGAAATAAGAAATTGGATATCCTGTATTCCAAACTGGCTTATCTGAGTGCTTAGGCAGTATGAGTATGGGCACTTTGATTACATCATCCCCTTTTAAAAGAAGCTGACCCATGGAGAAATCACAGGGATGTTTGGAGCCCAGCCTCAGGCAGTCTTGTGTCTGCCTTCTAGAACTGGCAGCAGGACTCACTGCCTCCCCTCTGCCCACGGAGCCTGGATGGGTACCCAGAGCCATACCATGCACATATCTCTACTGCATTGTAGCATCTGGGGCCAAAAGGGTGTTTTTATAGCATTTTGAGAGTGGATAGGACCAAAGACATTATGTTCCTGTCTGTATTAGTTCTTTTGCAGAGAGTAACATTTTAAAGTGATGGAAAATGCTTGCAAGATAAACTGATGAATTAAGGGCCCAAATCATCCTTCCCCTGTGCGGTTGCATGGAGGGGAGGACAGAAAGGACTTGAGGACTGGTTTTGTCATGGGGGCAGGGCATTCAGCACCTGCCCTGATAGAGCACACACCTGGAGCTGTGCCCTTCCTGATGCCTTTTCTTCTGTTTGATGACATCAGCCTGAGTGTTCCCCCCCAGCAAGGTAATACATTTATAAAGCATACTGAGGAAAGTCAAACTTGTTCCCTGTAGGCAGTCTTGCACTGTGAAAGCTGGGAGAACTTACACTGAATGTTTTTCCTGCCCTGCAGTAAATGGTATGCAGTCAGTTTCCACAGTGAAGGCATTGCTAACCTGGCAAAGCCATCACTGATGTTAGCAAGCGTGAAGTTATTCCCCGTATGCATGTACTTGGTTAGCATGTCCCCTAATTTATTATCTGCTAGGGTAAGCTAGTCAAATTACAAGGACATTGCTACAAAAGCAGCACCATCATCGACTAGGTTATGTGTCCTTGGTCCCGCAACCAAGTTCAGGTTAACACTGAGCTCTGGCTGAACTGCATATTCTGGCTCTGTATGTGTGACTGGCTTAACTGCCTAATAACCAGGCTGCTGCTTTCTGGTGCTGCATGTCAGCTCAAGGCTGCTGCTGCAGAAAGGACAGACAGCCTTTCCAGGCCTGTTCCAGCACTGACTGCCAGCCTGGGTGTCCCTGTGGGGTCCTGCTGTTTTGCTGTACTTTTATTAATCTCATAGCCTGTATGATCTTCTGAAGGAAAGACTGTGTTCATTTGTTGGCTTGCTTGCTTTTCCTGTAGACAAAAATACCCTTCTCCTCCACCAAACCTGACAAACAAGCCTCTTCTCTTCCCCCAAACCCACTCCTGAACTCCCTTCTTTCAAACCAGAGTTTTGTCAGGTTTTGCCTCAGGAGTCAGAAGTAGTTTGCATGAGGATTTCAGGTTGGCCCAACAGAGCCATGGAAGAACCCCCAAATCAAGGTTGGAATGAGGCTTCCGTTTCTCCAGTGCAACCAAAATTTAGGTCTAGAGTTTTGCCCCAAATCCTGGTCTGTCTCTCTAGAGTGGCCTCCACTTGGTAAGCGCAAATGTGCTGCTTTGTCCTGTGAAGGAAACAGGAATACTTGGTTTGTATCGGAGGGAAAGGGACGGTGTTATGTGGCTCAGATCCCACTGATTTGCAGGGAAGATGTACATTTGATGCAGGAGGGCCTGTAACTTGTCACTCTATCACACATGAGCCCAGGTGGCTGAGGTGGAGCCTATGAAGATGTAGATGGCAAAAGATTTGTTAAAGTATCACATGGCAAGTGTGTATTATGTGTCTCGCTGTTCTGCTGGTGAAGGAGCCAGAAGATGAAGTCCTGAGGGATCAGTTACTGTATGTGTAAGCCTTCTGCCAAGTCGTGACTGGCAGCAACAGGAGCCACATTCAAATTTTACCCCATCCAGAGACCCTGTTCTCAGTGGGCTGATTTTCCTGGCACAAATCATTGCCTGAAGAATCAGAATTTTGTAAAGGCAGGGGAAAACAGGAGTGTCCGAACATACCATGCTTCATTCCTTTTTTCCTAAAGAATGTCTAAATTTAAAAAATTAAAACAAGCCCTCCTTAAAGGTTTAAAACAAGCTTCCCCTGCCTCCAGCTGTCTTGTCTCTTCTGTACCCTTGTTCTGGAGGTAGCTGGGAGACATCCTCCTTTCCCCACACCTTGGAGGAGGAGTTGGATGAACAAAGTGGGACGGACTGGCTCAGGCTTCCCTGTGCTACACTGACTGCAAACTGATCTCTACTTCATGACAAGGCTCGCTCTTTGTTAAAAAAAATGCCCCCCAAATGCAGTAAGAAAATGTATCTAAAATAAATGTCTCACAAGCCTTTGATTTATTTTACTCTCTTCTCAAATTGGGAGGTTGCTTTTTTTTCCAGACTGCAGTCGGATGGGTTGAACACAGCCCACCGTGGCAAGGCAGCCTCTGCCCTGTGGTGAAGGGAGTTGCAGGCACCCAAACTCCCTGTAGCAGGAGACGGATGATGGAGGTCCCCAGGCAGAAAGATGCACAGGATGGTGCCAGTAACAAAACTAAAGATGATGCCCTTCAGGAGGAAGGCTTTGCTGGGGTTTGGTGTGGGTGTGCTTGGAGGAGAGGGAGAAATAAGAGTGAGAACAGAAAAAGAGAAAAGAAGCAAAACCAGATAGGAAACACTGACAGCAAGAAACAGAGAAAAAGCCTGAAAGTAGCTTTTGGCAGCAGATTCCATTTGGTGCACCGGGAAGCAGAACACTGCATATTGTCCCCAAGTTCTTCATAAGTTTTACTTACTTTCAGTTTCTCTTCATACCTGGAATGACTTTGAGTGGTGTTTGCATACAGGTGGGTGGTGCATTCTCCTGGTGTTCCAAACAGGTACGAAGTGACTGGGGGGAGAAGGGAGGGAGACGCAGGGAGGCAGAGGGGGAGACTAAGGTGAGGCTGTCGGAGCAGAGCTCAGCTGAGCCGAGCTGGATCAGAAGGGAAAGGGGAGAGAGGCACAGGGGATGGGGAAAAAACAGGGGGATGTAATACTCTGGGTAGGCGGTGTGGGGTTGGCTTTTGGGGTCCCCAAAAATCCATCCCAGAGATGAGCACAGCTGGCTTTGCTGGCTCCACTGGTGGGGTGAGGCAGGCTCAGCATCAGGTGCAGAGTCAGGCCCTGACTTCCCTTTTATTTGGGGCACTGCTCGTTTGTGGCTGTTTTAAAGGCAAGCATTTTATTGCTGAAATTTCTCATCTTTCAAGAGATTAAGAGAAATGTTGTCTGGGAAATGAGCGTACTGAAAATCAGCCTTTAATTGCCCTCTGCATGACTGTGCTGCTTGAGTTCCCTGCATCAGGTGCTTGGTAATACCTCTTGCCTGTACGAGATAAAGTTTGGTGGCAGTGTTTTGGCTGGGTCAGGGATGTAACCCTGCAGGCATTTAACATCCTGGAAGCTTGATTAATGGTGAAGGCAACACTGAGGTACTTTAGCTCACTGCCGCTTTCACTTCTCATGCATCAAATGCGCGGAAACATGCTGTGAATGCACAAGGAAGAATATTTAATATCAATGATGTAATACTGTGCTGTTGGTTTGGTGGCTTTCTGGCGTTATTCGACACATCTTTCCCAGCAGAATGATGTTAGTGAAATGAGATTTTATTAAAAGCAAGCGGCTCAGTGTATCGTTAAGCATTCAGAGCAACGTCTCAATTTCCTTTCTAACGCTGTGGTGCTGAAAACACATCCCATTTCAAAAGCGAATGTTTAACCACACATGTAATTTGTGAGGAAAAAAAAGAAAATTTTTTGTCTTTTTGAAATCTGAAAGCATGCATATTAGCAAAGCAGGGTTTTGATTTTCTTTTTCTTTTCTTTCAAAGGAGTTGCATAAGAAAATTGTTCAAGTGATTTCTCCCCAGCTATTCTGCTGAGAGTTTCCTAATTACCCTCAGCATTTGAAAGGTGAATGGTACTCTTATATAATCAACATTAATAATTCAGCTTAGTCCAAGAAAGCTTATTGCAGCTAGTTCTTTGATGCCAGAAAACCTCTACTAAAGCATTCATTCTCAGTTTTGTTCATAAGCTCCTACTTAAGCCAGTCCAGGCAAAGTATTTTAACTTGGCTTCTACCGTTAAAAATATAGCAGAAATTATTTTGGGTGCACCATGGTAAATAGATATTGGAAACTTTATTAGAAATTTAGTTTTCAACTCTGTTTCTGATCCTCAGGATTGTCTTCTTTGGGTTAGTAGAAGATTCTCTAGAAATTACGTGCATGCAAACACACTTTCTCCCTCCTTTCTGCATGCCTTCTTTCTTTCTTTCTAACAGCCCTTTCTGGGGCAAATGCTGCTGTATGAAGTGATCAGCATTAATGGAGGCGAACAGTGATGATGTTCTTTATAACAGGAGTGTGAAAGGTCACACAAGATTTCCAGAGTGACTTTCTATCGTGTTGAACCACCACAACATACTATTACAGAGTCAACACAGTTACTGGAAGATAATTATCTTGTGCTCTTTTATTAGGGGGAATAATGGGAAGAACGCACCGACAGACTTGTCCTATCAAAATTGCATTGCATGGGGACTCCAAAGAAACTGAAATATTTTAGTAGCCTCCACCATTTTATGAAAGAGAAGATTTCTCCATGGGAATGAGTTTTATCAGACCTGATGGTGACATGTAGAAGTGTAGATGTTTACCTCAGCGTGGCTTATGCAGTCTGCTGTGACCAGAGATCCTCTGAAAGCACTTACTACTTTGACACCACTGTGCTTTCTAAGAGCAGGTACCAGAGGCGGATGAATGGATTTCTGTCAATCACATGTGCAAGTTCTCATGTTTTAATTTATTTCCTTCTGCGCTAGCCAATTTCCAAGGGATGAAGGTGGACATTTCAGGGTGCTGGTAATGTGGCAGGAAGGCGGAGATACAAAATGAGATTGGCAAGCTGGAGTCTTTAAAGGTCCAACTGCCCACGTGCAGCCAAGACCGTACATCATGCATACCTATCTTAGGGATTCTCATGGGCTACAGAAAGAAAAATAGCTCCTTTCTTTTGCTCTATCCTTTATTACTGAGATTTTCAAAAGTTGGGAGAGTCAAGGGAGAGATTTACTGCTTGAGCACATGCAAAACTAGTCACTCTAACATAAACAATATAAAAAACATCTCAGGGAATACTTCTGAAAGCAAAACAAAAAAGGTGCCTCTGCTTGAAATGCCTAATCCTACAAATGCATTTTGTGGGAGTGCCATCATTTCTTAAAGGTATCGTAAAGCTCAGCTGTTTGAAGCATTTTTACCTTATCTGTGGACAAGGAGAGTTCTGGTGAACATTTCTTCACACTTTCTGTTTCAAGATTCAAAATAACATATTCACTCATGGTGGTTGGGAGAAGTAATTTCTAGTAGGTAGAAACACAGTCTTTGCGTTTCCCAGCTTTCCCATCTCTCAGGTGGGTATAATGTTTGCAAACCCAGTAGGTGCATTGGAAAGATCACGGGGTTGTAAAGTGCTTTGATACATCAGGATGTGAGATGCTGCAGAAGAAGAATACTTTGATTTTTCTTTTTCGCTTGTGTAATATGTCCGTGAGCATTCTTGCTTCACTGTTAGCACAATTCTTGGAGTCTGTCAGTGCTTAAAAAAAAGATAGTGTTTTTTACAGACTTGATGGTTTGCCTACCTTCAGAAATTTGTGATTGCATGTCTCAGGATTGAAAAGCATTTGACTGATATTGAGGAAATTGGAAGTGGCTCTTTGTGTTGTCCCCAGTGAGGTGGAAACCAGCTGGGAAAAGGCTGGATCTAGAGCCTCCACCTCACCAGCAGCTGGCACTGCTCTCCCTGCCCCAGGAGGGAGCTTCTGGCATAGCCATGGTGGGATGGTCTTGTACAGATTTTCATAGTTCATCTTGCAAAGGGAGGGCCCAGGTTATTTTGAGACAAGGGACTCCTGCCTGCTCCAGACAATGAGGCTTGCCTGGCCCAGCTACTTTTTTTTTTTTTTTCTTTTTACTGCAACACTTGTTATTAATTTTTGGAGAGTTCAAGAATTATGTTGTAGCAATCCAGGTATTAAATATTACTCTGATTTTTTATTTTTTTTTTTGCTTTTAAAAGAGTCTAGAAAACTTCTTTGGAACAAAATGTTTATTATATGCTGTTTCATGTTTTATTTCATGTTCATCTATTCAGCATTATGCTTCATTAGCTGCGGGCTTGTCATATGATGATGTGTAATCAATCAATCATGTACCATTTGCGGTTATTTTGCGCATAAAGCCAGATTTCTCTGTTTTAGTGTCCAGATTGGTATGCATTTTTCTTGTGCTTTTCCAGCACTGAACCGCAGATAAGACCAGTTGTTAGTCTCAGAGATACCTGTCTGCTCAGGAAACTGCGAAGAAAACAAACTGCCTCTTTAATTAGAAAAGCTGTGGCTGCTCCTGATTTGAAAGACTAAATATCCATTTTCTCTCAAATTAATATGTTATTACCCACGTGGAAAGTCTGATTGTTGTTGAGTGGGAATAACTAGTTAGTGCTGTGCGGGAGGAGTGGTTCTCATGGAGGTTGGGTGGCCTTGGGGGCTGCCACATGGGAGAGGGCGCAGCACAGTTTGGAGCCCTGTCGATGGTGCTGGTGAAGCCCTGGGAGCCCCAAATCCGGTGCACAATTGAAGGGATAGCATCGTAAGCCTTTTTTAAAGATGACATGTTAGTCATTCCTTATAGCTACTTCTCGTGAATGATTTATAAACGTTACGGCTGTTGGGAAAAGAACTGTGCAGCATAGATTTTAAGAGGAAAGGTAAGGTTATTTGGAGAAAAGATGTAAATTAGGAAAATTGCCGTTACTCCAAGAAATCCCTCCAACTCATGAAAGATGTGAGATTTCTACCTACTCCTTCCCACTGTGATTTTATTTCTCTGGGCGCGTGACATTTTTGAGGGTTGGAAAATATGAGTGTGGATTAGGAAGGAAGCTGTGGAGTTCCCTGCATCAGTCAAAACGAAATGTAGTTGTTAGCTCTACATGAACATGAGCTAATCTGGAGCCTGTGCTTCATACCAGTATTCACTGGCCAAGAGCAGCTGTGAATAGGCAGAAAATGATACAGTACCACAGTACCACAGCCAGTGCCCTAGCTGTAACGGGTAGTTGATCAGCTCAGAGAGAGCTGCTCTTCTTCCATGTAGCTGCATTCTTAGCACTGCTCTTTGCAATCTTGTGACTTTCTCTTTGTGCCAAATAACAGTTAATTATTTTAAATCCAAGTGGAGATGCATGGAGGCCTCACTACTCAAGAGTCATATGATGTTGAGCAAAATGCTACGATTTTGCTGCTGGAGAATGGGGCTGTGAAATACGGCATTATCATCTGAAGCAAATAACCCCAATGGTTTTCTGTTTGTGTCCATGTACACATGACCTCTTTTGACTTTGAAGTGTAGTTGAAAAGAGAAATTCATTTGCTATTTGAATTTCCGTCATGCCTACAGAGAGAGAGAGAGAAGAGTCCCTTTGGGATGAACCTGTAAGCAGTTGCTACCTAAAAAAGAAAATAGAAGGTAATGGTGAAGTAGAGTGGGAACAGGTGGATAGATGGACTTGCTCAAGGTCATAGAAAAGAGGTAAAGTAAGCAAGGTCTCCTGAGTTACGCCTGGTAGAATAGCTGCTAGGCCATCATGCCTCCTTAACATGAGAGTCAACTTTGCTGCACCCAAGTCGTAGGCTCTCCTAGCCTGTGAAGGCAAGCTTCTGCCCCACATCAGATGGCAAGGACTTGAGCAGGGTCTCACATGTAGGGCAGAATCCCATGCAGCACTCTCGGGACACACTGGTGCTTGATCCCCTTAGCCAGGTAGCATGCAATTTAGCCATTTGGAGTGTTCATACCACACTGCTGAACATGACACAGCAATATCTCTTGTACGTGGTGGGGAGAGGGGAACACACGGGAGCATGACATGGGATGTTGATTTGTATCTTAATTCGGGGTCCTCAGTTTCTTTCTAACTCTGTGGAGTGTGTGGTACTTACACTTGTAGGTGGGTGGAAATGTCAGCTGCTTGTGTTAAGCCTCAGCTGAAGTTTGCTGGTTTTCATAAGTAATTGGTGGCCACAGTGATAGACAGATGTAGAAGTAATCCTGGCACTGGCATTCAATGACTATCCGCCTGCATAAGGGAAATGCTGGATTTTATCCATAGTGATGTTAGTTTACAGAGGAACTTCTTTGTTCAAATAGTAACCGTTGCTCATTCTGAACAAAAAACTGGGCAAATGTCTCCAGCAGTAGCCTGTGCATGGTCAGGAGACCAGAAGATGTAATAGGACGAAAGGACATCTGTGTATGCTCATGTAGGTACGTGCTCACACACCATTTTTCCTAACATTTGGCCAGCTCTGTTGATACGAGCTGACCACAAGTGAATGGGACAAAGTTTTTGGCTCTCCCTGTGTGTGTTTTGCTTAGCTCCACTGGAAGAGCTTCTAAGAGCTATTTGCTGCTAATCATTCTCAAGCAACGAATGAATGGAAAAGTATCTTACTAGAATGATTTACTGTTCATCACGCATAATAAATGAATAGAGTTATTCACTGGCAGTCACACATCTCTGGCTAATCCTTTTGAAGGTCACTCGTACCAGTCGCCAGTCTCTCATCACAGCTACTGCAGTAGGGAGTGACGTGTTGAGGATAGGGAGTTGTTTAAAAAAGTGGGATCAGGTCTGTCCGCCAGTCTGGGTTTGCTCTTCACCCTGATTCCTACACCTCACATCACTGAGGACTGGTAAAGAAAAGACCAGAAACAGATGAAAATGTAGTAATAGTGTTTGAATTATTAAATCATCTCAGAAAAGGAAAAAGCTGTCACTGTTAATTGGTCTTTAGGGAAGTTAGAGCAAAACAGTTTGTTCTGGGATGTCCTCTTACGCCCAGATATTACACTAACCAGGTTGCAGGGCATCTGCAATATCTTCCTCTTGGTGCAAAACCATCTGAATGAAGAAGAACTGGATTGCAACATATTATTAGCATTTTTATTATGTGCTACTTCAACTTCTTCAAAAAATCCCCTGATCTGAGTTTTGTGTTGTAATTTCCTTTATCAGTTCCAGAATCAGACAACACCAGAGAACAACAGCGATGTCACCTCACTGAAGAGAAGTGTCCAAGGAAATTAAGCTATTGTAATGACCTGGGAGGTATACTTCGGCACTGCTCACTCCCTGGGACTAAAGGAGACCTTAACTGTGTTACCACCCACCTCTCACAGCTACAGCAGAGTTTGCTGGTGACTCTGTTCCCTGCCTGAGCGGGTCTGAGCACCACAGAAAGTGCTAAATGTCTACAGGTCATTTGCAATGTACTAAAAATACACTTTGCGTTTCAACCTAAGGGAACCCAGACTGTATCACCCATCCCAGGGCATACTGCATGCCGAGGAGTGGCTGAGGTCTTCAAGCACAGGGATGAGAGCTGTGGATAGCAACACGAGTTAACACATTGGCCTAGCTTGATAAGATTTTTCCCTGCTGAGAGGTCTGTGAGTCATCTGATGTAGACAGGTACAGAGCTGCTGGAAAAGGCAATATTTCTTTCCTATTTCCCGTAAGTGTGAGGTGATCAGACCACCTGAAAGGCAGAAAGTGATTAGGGAGAAACTGAGAAACTTGCTGTCCCAGTCTTCCTTTCAGCCTCTCTTTGTTGCTTTAGATGATCACTCATTTTTGGTTCGTTTCTCCTGGGCCTTGCCTGGCTTTCTTGGTGTCCGTACAAAGGCCAGTCCTGAGGCTGCCATGTTTAGGGCTTGGTCTTTTGCCTTCTCCCAACAGCTGGACCAGGTATTGATCCTATGTTCTGAAAGATGCTGATCTTAATTAAAGATACCAAATATTCCTGCTTGACAGCAGGCCACTCTTTAGATATACTGACAAAGAGGACTGGGTAAATGGTACGTATTGACGGCACGCACAGTGCCTCAGTCTTTATACAGCTTCACTGATAGCGCTGCTGCTGTCTGTGGGGCTGGAAGATCAGCCTGTTCATGGGCGTGAACCTGAAGCCCCGGGACTCCATGAATCACTGTGGTTATCCGCTTCTTTTCACTCTGGATTCAGAGAAAAACCAGGTGAGCACAGACTGCTGTTATCCATGTCAGGAGCCTTGATACACTTCCATTCTATACTTCAGAAAGTAAATGCAATGGTGTTGGCTCATATACCTTAAGGAGGAGGATTGACTTAGTCTACCTTGAGAGAAATAGAAAAAGTATGTGCAAGGAACATCATTCTTGCTAAGGCCTTGCTTAATCCACAAAATTATTCTCTTCTGTGGGTTAAAGTTAGCCCCCATGTTATCCCCTCTCCTGGAAGAGTTCCCCCAGATACCTCCTGTGGATATTTCAGGCATGGGCCACACCGTGGTGGTTGCTGACTTGCCTGCCTCCACTCCTGTCTCTGGGAGTGTGTTTGTATCATGCTGGCACATCCAAAATGCAGGCAGATTTCAAAGGGCTCATGTTGCTGCTCTGCAGCAAAGTTGGCTGAAGATTTATTTTTGGCAGGCTGTTAATAAATAAAAGGACGTTGAAAATACAGGTCACAGAGTACAGCAGTATCCACTCCTGTTCTCCGCTGGGCTCAGTGGAGTGATGCTAATCCGGCCTCTTTCTCCTTCCTCTGCAGCCTTCCATTTCAAAACCAGTTTTGCATGCAGTTGGGTTGTAGGGATGTGGGAGTTGGGTTTGCTCAATTGGCAGCTCTGAAACCTGACCACCCCCCACCCCCCCTTCAGAACCAGAACCGAAACCTCCTTCTCTGTTTCCTCCCACAGATTCCGGTTTTCAGCTGTGGGGAACAAACCTGTGTGCATGTTTTAATTTTTTCTTTTTTGCTTACAAAAAAAAAGGCACCTTTCCTGTCCCGAAAGTTCCAATGACACTAAAAACTACCCAGGAGCTCAATGCCACTAGTCTTGCTGCACACCCAGACCTTGACTACGGTGTCAGCCAAGCTGATCGCTGCAGCTGTGCTTCAGAGGCTTAGCTTGTTTGTTATCAGGGTTCAGCAGGCAAAGGGCACCCTGAACTTGGCTGCTGCTCTGCTCCACCTCTAAAATCCTCTCTCACCTACCTCCAAGATAAAACAATACAAGCTCCATGCTAGTTAAGAGCGCAGGTGCGTGTAACCCTTAAGTGGAGGAGATGAGAAGTTTGGAAGTAGGCTAGACTATTTTTTTTTTTATGATGCTTAATTGCTCTCTGAAAGTGCCCTCATTGTGTTAAATCACATCAGTGTTGTTCAGCTTTCCCATGGCACCTGGATCATCCTTCTGCTTCAGTGGCACTGGCCTTCCATCATCTCTCCCTTTGCTGCACCATACCATTGCTACTTCGTTTGTCATCATAAATTCATCTAGCTGTGCTGCTGGTGGGTTTCCATTGTCGGGTCATACCAGCTTTCCTCATAAGTTCTTGCTTATCCGAGACACACAGCTGGGGCTTGGGTTTTTTCCAGACCTTTGGCCAGTCACTGTCTTTGTGATGCTCTGATGGAAGGGAAAAGAGCACTGTAGATGTGGAAATAGGGATGCTTTGCCCGTCTTTCCCTTCATCCCCTCATCTGCTCAGCCTCACCCTGCCAGACTGGCCCAGATATTTCCCCTTCTTCTGACCTTCAGCTCTCCCTCTTAAAATCCCTTGTTACATGGTCTTATATCATACAGCAAGAGAAGAGACTAGGCAAAGGAAGATGTGAATTTTATCAGCATTATACCGGACTTTGGTAGGAAGAGGTGAGGGCAGGAGCCCAGGTGGAAGGAAACTAGGAAAAAGGGACAGAGAAAGGGAAAGGGAGAAAGTAATTGCAATGTGCCACAGCAGTGATGGATAGCAGAATCAAGTAGAGTCAGGTTTACAGTGCAGCCAATTATTCTGCCTGTAAAGTTACGAGAGCAACTAATACCGTCCTTTGCCCCAGGGTTTATTTCTCCTTACTTGTAACACCGTTACCAAGAGAGAGATGACATTGCAGAACAACTGCTTGCTTCGTTTCAGGAGCAAGGAATGGTGAGTTGTTACAAGGAGGAGGAAGGATCCTGAAGTGGGATATGAAAAAATGGGATTTTTTTAGCCTGATTGGGGAAAAATGTGATTGAAAGAATCTGAAGTGGACACAATAATTAATTCAAGATAATGATGTTGAAAGAAACACTGTTTCTCTGTGTGATTTCTGTAATGATGGAAGCAAATCCATGCCCAGCCCTAGAATGTCTTACTTAGAAACTTTCTAAATCGTCGGTTCCTGATAGTGTTCTTGATTTTTCTGGTTTTAATGAGGCATCTCCCACTGAATGGTTGGGTTTTGGTTTCTTTCTTTTCATGGCAGAGTGGTCTAGATTTTCCATACATCAAATTTTCAGTGGGAAAATGATAATTTACTCAAGCTTATTAAAGACATTCCTCTGCAAATTTCAGGGTGGTAACTGAGAGCCTCTGATTTCTATTTTGAACAGGGAGGAGTCAAGAATATTCCAGATATTCCTCAGCCTCTAGGCAGGATAAAACACCAGATTAACAATGTACTGAGGATGTTAATGGAAAAGCTGGAGGGAGAAGACAAGCACTGTGCTCGTTTCTAACACTATTTGGGCATGTAAAAAACATTTTGTGCAAATCTGAATTCCTCTAGGATGTCGTAGCCAGTGTCTGTCTTACTACAGACTGGATCTGTTGACCACATGAGGCCATGGGGCAGCTGGACCACCCATGATTCAGTGTAATTTTCAATCCTTTTATTATTTACCAGAGGGTAAATTTTACCATCCTAGCATGTAGAAAGTTCATTCTTCTCCAGACAATTTTACAACTGTCTCCTTACAGAAGTGATACTGGCTCTCAAATCATTTGTTCAGATTTGAAGTGATGCTGTAAGAGAAGAAATTTTATCAACTGAACTGTGCAGTGGCTGATGAATCCCTCCAAGTCAGTACAAAAACATTTGTAAATTAGTATGGGCTATGTAAGAAAATTAAGAGCAATACTGAATTACAAGAAAACAAGCTTTGCCAGATGTCTCCTGTGCTGTGGAGAGGATGCCTGCCTACCCTAGATTTTCAAGCACATGTCCAGTCTGGGGCTTTTCTGAGGTGTCCAGGCTGAAACTTAATTTTTGCAAATGCTGAGCCTCAGAAACTCATGGACTTGAAGACCAGGCAGAGTGTGTTAGGAAATAAGGTACTTTTTTCTCAACACTTTCCAAAGTTATGACATCTGGTTTTAACGCTCAAGCTTTTAAGTGCTTTTCATGAAAAAGTGCAAGAGGCCACCCAGAATATCCACCAGCACAGTGGTTAGGAAACTCATCTGGTTCTTCTGGTGTGACTCTTTCTCTGTTTCTGGTTTTGAGAAGAAATTCAGCCTGAAGCTGGAAGGATTTAATCAAATCCTATTGTGACAAACAGGATTGCATTACCAAACATTGGCATGAAGAAGGGGCATCTCAAGTCGTAATGACTTACTGAGACCAGTAAGTTGCTTTTTCTAGAAGGATCGCAACAGTCTTACCAGCAGCTGAAGCATCATAACTCTGCTGTGAGACACGGTATGTAAACATTCTGCAGCCATATTATAGATCAATAAATTTGCTGTCGGATGTTAGTGACCTGTTTTTTGGAAACAGTTGATTCTGGAAATCAAGCTACCTGCAAGATGACCAAATCTGTACAATGGATCAGCAGTGCAAAGAGAGAAAGTTAATCTCCGTGGTCCGAGACATGGCAATCGGGCTGAGCTTCCCCCCTGTGTGCATGCTGCTCCTTGATGGAAAAATGGGAAGAGGAAATAATGTTACACTGCAGTGTAACATTTACAATTTATAGTCCCTATAGTGGGAGAAACCAAAAGGCATGGACCGCTACCAGGATCTATAGTGTATTGCGATGGAGGCGAGCTGGGCTGGTCTCTGCATTGTTCTTCCCTTTCTCTAGTTTCCCTCTCCGTAAGTCACTCCTGCACACACATTACACCTACCCAACACATATGGAAATAATTAAACAGCTTTGGAGAGGAAGTGTTTCCTGTGATAAACCAATTCTGTCTTGGTACTTAAGTGCTGTGGCAAAATTGACAACAAATTGACTCTGACGGGATTAGGGGTCCCCAGTGAGGGATTGTGTGGAATCTCGAGAGACACCTGCCACCCCTGCGGTGCTCCCCTTGCACGCCTGCCTCTCACACCGCGTGGCTCATCATCCGGGCTGCCTGGCCGCATGCTTTGTTGTGTGAAGCAGCATGAGGGCAGCTTTGCAAAACAGAACAATTGTCATGTGAGGCTGGAAGGACTCACCGTGCACCAGCCAGCGTCAGAGCAGGGTCACTGGCCAGGACCAGTGCTTTTGCAGTCTAACTGAAAACATGCTATCAAATTGTGCTTTCTACACCTGTAGTGGTGACAGACTTTCTGGTTTTTTACTTTCTAGGTCAGTGTTGGTTACCTGGAGGTAACTGTACATGAAAACCAATGAGACCATGTGCAGGGAGAGCAAATTTCCTCATGGTACTAGCCTTTAGGTCCTGCTTTATGTACTTGTGTTCAGGCTTCTCTAACCAGCAGTGCTGGATTTTGGGTTTTAAAACCTTTTTTCTCCTTCTCTCCTCAAACACTGAGCTCTTCTAGAGCAGAACCCTGCTGTTTGTGTTGTATGTGTCTCCTTTATGCGGTGATGCAGGCTGTAACAAAATGTATTAGATTGCATTATAGAGTGGGTAGTTTTGAGTTCATATAACCAAGCCAGAGCTGGAAGGCAGTGACGCTATCTACAGCTTAATGGTGGCCACCTGAATGCACTAATCACTAGCCACATGGCATTGGCAGGGAAATAAAGGCTCATCACCAATCCCTGTCACAGCTGTGACAAGCCGAGGTGTTTTAGGTCAGCAGTGCTGGGAAAAAAAGTCAGGTTGCTCAGCCCTGACTATTTGCGGCGTATTGATATTGTAGCTTGTGACCAAGGGCAGCGAGTGTTCGGATCTGGCTAAAACAGCGCTGGTACCAAGTAAGATTTTGCGTGTTATGATCCTGAAGTTTGCAAACCTGCTGGTCCATCCAGGCTGTTTTATCCTGGGAGAGAAACCCCGGTGAAACGCCTCTGTTCTGCAGTAGTTATCTCAAACAAAGCTCTGCTCAGTTTGGCTGGGTTTTACCTCTGTCTGCAGCTGAGGAGGTCTTGATTGCTGTCATGGCTGCACTGAGTGTGGCTGGGGGCTTCTGTCCTGTAGTCCGTTCGGACCCGCGGAGTGAAGCTGGGACTGGCAGCATGATGTGGAACACTTACTGTGTGTGACGGCATCGAGGTGTAAGACCCTATCACAGACCATTTTCTGCTTCTGTTATAGTTTTATAAAGACTTAAAGCTTTAAAGGCTTAAGGCTTGTTGCTCTTACGTTTAACTGGATGCATGGCTAATGTTTTGCAAAGCTGGGGACCAAAATTGCATCTGTAGAGAGAGACTTCACCTGCTGAGCTGGTATTTTAGATGTTTAATGTAAACAAAAAGTTTGGGGCATGTGCAGCCAAATCTGGACCTTTGTTTTCTTTCAATGTTGTGCCAAACTAATGCAGTTGAGCATGCTGTGTATGAATTGTGGTCATATACTATTGCCAAACAGATTTTGTTTTGCTTTCCTTGCTCTGTAATGCTTCTGTCTTGTTTTATTAGCAAACTGAAGTCACCTTGGGTGTAGACAACCCCGAATGTGCAGGATTGGAGTTGACAAATCTGCCAGGTTTTCCTGGGATTGGTTATTGCTTGGTTTTAAAGTTTGTTAGAGAGAGATTCTAATAATAATTTTTAAAAGCTGTCCTTACTAACTGGAGGCTTTGCTGCCACCTGTGAGAGCTGGAGAGGCCCTGATGGCGGTGGAGGCTGCTCTGAGGGTCCCCGAGTCTGTGGTTCCTCCGTGATCCACCTCTCAGTAAGTAAACAACGATAACATGAATTAAAAAAAAAAAATCCTGAAAGCTATCAGCTGGGTGGGTTAAATCTGGTGGGCCTCGTGGCTTTGTTCTCTGGTGTCTAACTGGGTGTGGATACCAAATGTAGTGTTTCCTTGACTGGGACTGTGTTCTGTCACTGGTGGATTTTTCTGGCATTTGGAAAGGGTTGAGCTTGCTTTCCCTTCGGTTCAGTGAAGGCTACGTATTGCTTCCTCCTGTCCCTCCCTTCAGCATAGCTTTTTCTATGGAAGCTGCAGGGGCTTAGTGTTTCTGGGAATTGAAAGTGTGGGAAATAACAAAAATAAAAATGGTATTGAGGTGCTGTTGAGTGCCAACGGGAGGCGATATGTGGGGTTCATCTGTACCTTTGAGATCTCGCGCACTGTGTAAGTCCCAGCAGAAATATGTTGGCCTCTGTTGTGAGGGGCTGGATCTGCTGCTGCCTGCCCCTGTGAAGTGTGCGTGGAAAGGAGGAAGGCTCTGTGGAGAAATCTGCCGTAAGTTAACTGCAATATATGTTAAGGTTCCTTGAAGCTCTTGTCAGGTCTTGGATCCTATTAGACCCTGCTGAGTAGTGATCTAAGGAAGCCTTAAAGCCTTAATGGTGGTGGGATCTTGCTCTTGGTAGGGGGACATTTCATGTTAGATTTTATTTTATGTTTTTTAAGTTAATGCAATGGTGCTTGTAACCCTCCATCTCCCCAGGCATCTCCTGGGAACTGTCTGTGAGTGGGTTTCTGGGACCAAACCCTTCATCAGGGAGGGGGTGAGGTATTAGTATCATCCCTCTGCAGGAGAAGGGGAGGACTGGAGAGCTGAGATGAGTAGGAGCCATCGCAGGAATGCAATGTGTTGATGGATCTGTGCACAGTTTAACAAAAAAACACTGAACAAACTTGCAGAAATTCAGATGAGGGCCACAAACCATGATTGGGTTTTGAGAAGTTGTCTTCTTGTGGTGAAATCCAGGAGCTTAGCCCTGGCAACAGGGTCAGAGGTGGAGGGGAAGTCTGAGGACAGTGGTGGATGGTAACTGGGGAGAAGGCAGTGAGGGAAAGGTAGAACAACAGGGGTCAGTCCCTGGAAATCAAGTTTGGCAAAGTGGATGTTGGGCACAAAGGGATAAGAAAGCAATTGACCACTGGGATGAGCTGCTGTTCAAATTGTGGATGTTTTATCTTGTGTTCAAATAATGAGTACCTGCCTAGCCAGAGGATGAATTTTAGTGTAATCTGCCGAGATCAAAATCGGCATGTCGGTTAGTGAAGTCTGAGAATTTGTTGTAGGCTTGAGGTAAATGCCACAAGCTGATAGCACAGCTGGGTTATTACAGGTAGTTATTCCATAATAACATGTCTGTGCCATTCTGCCATTTGCACGGGGTGGCTGCGCTTACTCCAGAGTCTGGCTCATGCTAGCAGGAGGTGTACGGGCCGTGAAGTGGTAGGTCTTTGACAGGAGAAAATGCTACCATGTTTTTAATTCTTTAGTGAGTTCAATAGATTCTGCCAAAAATCTGTTGTTATGAATTACAAGTTTGTGGCCTTCTGGTCAAATTTCCAATTAGAACAACACAGGTTTTTGAGAGTGTTTTGCATCTTAAAGTCCTTATGTCTGGAGGATGAGAGGAGGACGGTGTGGACCAGAACAGCCCAAGCATTCAGGTCAATTCATCGTGTAGTTCTTACTTCTCCTCCCAAAAGAGAAATTGGAAAATTGAAAACATGTTTGCAAAGTGTTTCTGGTTTTATTTTTCATGCTTTGAAATCAAATGTGCACTACAATTTAAAAAAACCCAAAACTTATCTCCAGGTAAACTTTCATTTTGGTGTTTCGTAAACCCTTCATGTAAGTGGAGATGAGGATTTCTGTTTTAGGACTTTTCTCAGATAAAGCTATTGAACTGCTGGTTGGGGGTGTGTGTATCTGCATCTTGAGAATGGAGAAATCAGATTTTTGAACCGCTTTGTTCATTTTAATTACTGGCAAATGCTACAAATTTTTCTCAAGGTCCACCCCCCCAAACTGTTGCTGTAGAAGGGGCCTGATAAGAAGAAAACTTATCTTGGCATAGACTGCTTCTGCCTCTATAGTGTTGAAAAGTTACCTTGCAAGACTTTGTTGCGTTTTCACAAAACTGGAATGAAATACAGTCAAAATACTGATGCGTTGTGCTTTCAGAATGGGTTTGCTTGACTACTAACTTCTTTTTTCCCCTCATTTAATCAGAAGAGATGATAAACAACTGGGAGTACACCAAAATCTATCATGCTGCACAGTCTGGAAAAAGCATAAACAAGAAGGCAATTAAGGTCTGGTAGCCCATGCTTTTTAAGAGTAGTTTGGCAGGAAAGCTTATTTAGATAGAGAACACAGGGTCTGTGGTGTTGAATTCAAATAACTTCGGTGCCACCTGCAATGATTCGGTCTCAGGGGGCTGCTCAAGAGTAGTAAGCTTCAGCAGTGCCCTTTTGGTTGTGTCCCTTGGTTATGGCAGTGGCAGAGGTGATCAAGAATGTACAAAGCCCCTGGGTGGATCTGAACAGTGAGTGTCTTCTGGCCTTCGGGAAGCTGCCTGTCCTTCACACGGAGCTCTGAGAAGAGAGAGGGCACATAGGTGAGCAGTAGCCCTGGAGAAAAGGGTCTGTGTGCCTCAAGCTCTGGCTTTAGATAAAATATCCTTCTCCTTTAGCTGAAGTTCCCTTGCTCAGTATGGGCTCAGTCAGCAAGGTAACTGCCCACCATAAACTTCACATAATCCCAGTTTCAGAAGGCAGTGAAATAAATGATGGTGCTAATGGAGACCATCGTTAGAAATAGCCGTGCTGTCCCCTGGCGTGGCTTGGCAGGACAGGGTTAGCCCTCGGTCAAGAGGAATCGAATTAGGCTGTAAAATACTGAAGCAAATCAACCAAGTTTACAGAGCCTTTCCCTGAACCAACCTTTCCTGTGCTGTTGCCCCCAGACCTCCTTCTCCTCTACCTGCTGAGGAGCCCCTCTCCCTCAGGGCCTGGTGCCAGTGCTGTTGAGCGATCGACCTGGGTGTCTGTCAGCAATCCATCGCTCCTTCACAGGCCATTAACTGCCCAGAAATCCCTCGGGCTGTCCTCCCTGGTACAGTGAAGAACAGCTGTAAGTGCAGCCTGACCTTAAATTACAACCAGAAGCTTCATCACAGCTTAAAACCAGCTATAAAGGGGAAAGGGCTGGGTGATGGATCCGTCCTCTGCTACCAAGTTAATGCTGGGGCTCTCTGTCCTTTGTGTTTCAATTAGTGCCTCGGTGTGCATTGCATAACGAGACACTAATGCACTATTAGAAATGACAAGAAGGTGGTAGCTCTGCTGGGTGGAAAAACATGTCATTAAAAAAGGCTGACAGCAGCCAGTGACAAACCACAGCAGGGAGTGTATTTAGCAACCTGGGCTCCCTGCTGTGCAAGGAGGTTAAGAGGAAGGAGAGAGATCATTCATAAAAGAGCAAGAAGGTCTTGCTTGCTGGTAAGTCATTTCTGTCATGCTGCTTCACATAGAGTGTGCTAGGGAGCAAACCCAAACCGCAGTGGAAACAACAAACAAGCGTGTGGGACTGTGCAAACCAGGTAATAACTACTCTTTCTCTCCCTACTGCGCTGTATTTGAGTAACATGCACATCTAGTAAAACTTAATGTAGTTAATAACTTTATTTTTACTAGTTAACTGTATTAGATGCCAATGATACACAATGAATGTTTTCCATTACTCCATTTGTTTGAGCAGGGATTGCAGTTTTTTGCAGCAAGGCCATAGTTATTAACTGTATTTGAGATCACAGCATAAACCTGGGAGGAAACATCTTCAGTCCCGTTGCTGTACCTGTTTTTTCTCTCCCCTACAAGGTTTGGCTTGGAGGTGAAAAAAGTTCCAGGCTTGCTAAAGCAGCTCTGATGGTGGCTGTAGCAACCATGGATTTGAGGCTCAAACCCATAACTGTCACAGCTAGAGCCCAACTTGGGAGTGCTCAGTGCAGCATGGATAGTTAGAAATGTCTCTTTCAGGATGTGCATTATGATTTTTGTCTTGAACCACTTGTTGAATGGTGCTTCAGGAATGAGTCAGTCACATACCGAATGAGTTCCCTGCGTGGGTCCCTCTGTGGCATGGGGTGAATTGGGCAGGACATTATGGCAAAAAAAAACCCTACAACACCCACCAGAAGGGTCTTGAAAATACCTCAAAGAGCAAGTTAGGAAGTGACATATTGCTTTGCAAAAAGTTGAAAGCCTGGTAGGATGCTTCTGTTCAGATGAGCAAAAAGCCATTGCGGTTGTAAAAGAAGAGGCTTGTGTTTCTTGCAGTTCTGCCCTCTGCACATGCGCCAGCTGGTTAAAGTCCATCCATAATGCTTGTGGAAAACTTTGGGGAGGCAGCAGCCAACCCTGATAGCGGTGTCCCTCTGCAGTGTGGGCATATTTGCCTGCTTTTGTCGTTCAGGCTTCTTTTGTGTTTTCCTAATTATCAGTTTTCATGCTACAGTTCCAGTTCCCATCTTTATTTCTGCTTCCGGTGCCTTTGGTGTTTTTTTTTTTTTTGTTTTGGTTTGGTTTTTTTTCCTCTCTGCTTCCACTCCCTTTGGTCCTGCTCTGAGTTTGCCTCCCGTGAAGCAGGGATTTGTCCTTGGGTATTGCTTGACCTGCTTTGCCAAGGTGTTTATCTTCTGCAATGCAGATACCAAACTTCTCAGTTTAATGTTTCCCCAGGCAGTTTGTTGGCTGAGGCAGAATGTGGGGAGGTTCCTTGAGGAAATACGTTTGCCTTCCCTGACCCCTCCAGAAATTTGGAGAGAAAGTCAAAGGGTACAGAAAATTGAACCAGGAGGTGTGTGGAGAGGGGAGAAACGAGAAACTTCTGCACTAGCAACAGGCACTGCAGCTGCCTGCTGCTTTGTGAAACTTGACATGAATTCAAGTGGATATTTATTAATGATGAAAAGAAAGCCAAAAAGGACTTGGTTTTTCTGCTCTCAGGCTGAAAAATTACATGGTGACATAGAAGAAATGGAATCATTTGCATCCAGTGGTGACTGAACAGGAAGGGGAGCCTCTTATCTCATGGGGTTTGGCTGTGAAAGCATCTTGTCACCAGCAGTCAATTCCTTGCAGGAGTCTTTAGCTGTACACTACAGATAAAACCCCCAGCTCCACAATATCATTTTTCCTCATGGAGAAAGGTTACAATGAAATTATAGTAAATGATATGGTATGTCTGCAAATTATTGGTTTGAGGGGCAGTTGTTTCCATTCCAGTTGCTACTCCATCACTCAGCACTTGAGTTGCATAATTCTTGTTTCATTTGCTGCTGCTTATGATAAGGGAGCTCAGACCAGCAGCCAAGGCCGGTGCCAAGAGCACCTAATCAAATCTAGTCATGCAGATCCCTGTCCGTAGGCTGGGCAAACTGCAGAGCATTTCAGGGCTGCAGCAAAACCGGACTTACTGTCCTCTTCCTGGCTGTGACAGCAGCAGGAAGAAATGGATCCCCAGCAGCATTGCCTCTGCTGGTACAACGCCGCTCCACCCCCATCGCCCTGCCTTCTTACAGGACATTGGTAGTGATGGCCCAAGCACAACACCTGTGCTGTGAGGCTG
This sequence comes from Falco punctatus, assembly GCF_963210335.1. Classification (NCBI taxonomy): domain Eukaryota; kingdom Metazoa; phylum Chordata; class Aves; order Falconiformes; family Falconidae; genus Falco; species Falco punctatus. Next base: position 27,137,550 of record NC_137592.1, on the reverse strand, counting down.
TTCTTCCCAATTGTTCCCTCACCAACAGTGTGCAGAGTCAGTGAGGGGCTGCTAGGGCCCAACGCCTGGGCAGCTTGCTGCAGGTGAGGCTTTCTTGGAGAGTCTTATTGAGCAGAGAAAGGAAGGTGTGTTCTTTCCTCTCAGATTCTTCTGACTTTGGTGGCAATGCAGTTGATGGAAACGGGCAGTTCTGGGCTTAACTCACTGCTTTAATGTGTGTTTACGTTGTCCTACAGGTGTATTTTGAGGCAGGGAAGGGTTGGCTGTGTGCTACTGCTGTGTCCTGCTCTGGGGTGCTGGATGCACCAATGTCCTTCCCAAGGGCAGGTGAGGGACAGGGCTCTGCCTGAAGAGACCTCAAGGAGGCCACCTCCAACTCACTGCCTGCCTCTCCTCTCTGCAGACGTAGCACAGTGGATGGGCACGCTGCTCTGGTAAGCTGGGGGGATGCTCCAGGCACAGCCGGGCAGGGGAACACGGCTCCTGAGCTGGGGAGAGGTCCCCCTGTGGCTGCGGGCAGCTCTCAGGCAGAGCTGCCTGACAAGAGAGGAGGTGACCTGGAGCTCACCCAGCTCTCTCCCTCTCCCTTCATGGTGCACAGGACACCAGCAGGAGCCAACAGAGCCTGACTGACCTGTTTCCTGTTGCTCAAAGTCCTTGAGAAGGAGCTGAGCTGCTGCCATGCCTGAGTGTCTGAATTATATTCCTTGATTGGCCCCCTATACTCTCTCAGAGGGAGTGAATACATCTCTTATGTTGTCATCAGTCCATTCGGAGCACTTCGGAAGGGGGATCTCTGTGTATATCTGAGCCACTCAGTCGCAGCTATGATGAGCAGCGAGCAGAAGCCTACACAAAGCTTTAATCTTTCTCACTGCAGGCTTTGCTCACCAGGTGAAAGCCTGCTTCTTGGGGCTGTGGCATTTTTGAGGTCAGATCATGAGCTCTCCAAGCTCGTGCTCTTGGAGACTTGGTGCTCCTCAAAATTTCACCTTTTATCATTACCATACAGGGGAACTGATCTGTAGCAAATGCTAGGTGCCACTGAGCAGAGCAGCATGTGCAGCAGATTGGGGATGAAAAGGGATGCACCTGACTCTCGGCTGTGCTTGTGACGCATGTTTTGCCTAACCACAACCACTTTTTTTCTCAAGGCCATTGTTGCAATTTTAACTGGTGTGTTCACAGCCTGCTCTGCTGACGTATTCTTCTGAACACTGTTGTCTGTGCTCTGCGCCAGCCTGAGGTGCTTGACACCCTCCTGCCTCACTCCAGATGCTAGCAGGAAGAGTTTGGCAGTGAGAAGGGAATCGGGGCAGAGCCAGAAGCTGCAGAGTTGTGTGTGATGAGGCTCTGTGTGTTGGTTGTCCTACGTGTTTTCCCGAGTAAGGTGTCAAATAGAGGATAAATACTTGTTTGCTGGTGCTGCTCCCTGGGAAGAGCAGCTCTCTTGGTAGGCTGGGCGAATGGTAGTGATTTGGGAAAGGGTGTGTCTGTTGCAAGAGCATGATGCCCCAGCAGTGGGTCATCCTATGTACCAGCCCCTTCTGCTCCGATATATTTCCCTGGCTGGAGAAATACTGTCCCTCTCCACCTACTACCTGTCGTCTCCACAGATCTTTTCAAGCCCCTGCAGTGAGGGCTTCTCCATCAAACTGTTCTTGGTTTTTCACGTCCTTGCAGCAGTGCAGCTCCACCCCTGAAAACACCCACCAGGAGCACCCACAAATGACAGACTGCTGCTGTGTGAGGCTGGTCAGGAAAAGAGCAATGCCCTCCAGGAAGGAGACATAATAAGGGGGTTGAAAGACATGGCTTGTTGAGGTGGGTGAGTATGTCAGGGCTTGGGAGTTGAAACCAAATCCACCCTTCACTTAGGGGTCCTCTTATCTTCAAAACAGCATTCTGGCTTTCACTGGTTTGTTTTACATGAGTGGAGGATGCTTTGATTTCACCAAATTAATTTAGACTTCTTTAGAAGCAGCATAAAATCTGTGACATTGGGTTGCATGTGTGCAGCTGTAGTACAGCAGCGTTGTTGCTTGTGTTTGAGGATCACAACTTCAGGGTGCCAGGCACGGCAGGATAAACACCATCCCTTCTCCTCCAAGCAAAATGCTACAGGAAAAAAGCAGCTGTCATAGTTGGCAGCTGCTGGAGAGCTATCTACAGACTACATGAGAAGGAGAAGCAACTAACCTGTTGGCCTCAGTTTGTAGCACAGCTTACCATATGTTGGAGCTGTGATGTGCACAGACAGTATCTCACCTCCAACAGAAACCACGTGTGGTGCCTGGAGCAAGGCGTAAAAGGTGTAATTGCTGGACTTGCTGTTCATAGGAAGCATGGTAATCCCATATATGATGATGCTTGAAAATATTTCTGCAAATTTGCAAAAGTACAAAATGCTTATGACCTTGTGCCTGCAGATAGTCTTATGCTTTAAGGCATATTTTATTTTAAAGATACGTACTTCTAGAGAAAGAACTTGGCATGCATTTTAAAGCCATAAACATTAGAGCTCTCAGACAAAGTGCTGTCTGCCTTGGCATCCATATCTCCTATATCTGTTTCATGTTGCCAAATTAGTTTGTTGCCTTTTGCTGTCAGTGAGGTAAACCACTGCTAATTTAGTCCACAATAGTGGTTTTTTTTCAGTTTTGTGCTATGGAGCCAAGTGCTCTGCTGAGATAAATCAGCACCCACCTTAGTCATTGGCCTGGGCAGCCGTGGAATAAGCCGGCTGCTGCCCTGCTGAGGAGTTACGGCTGTCCTGCACCCATGCCTTGTTTGGCCTGTGAAATTAGAAAGTGAGGCATGAAATTAGCAGCTGCTACAATTCTTGCTCATTTTGCTGACAAAAATGTTGTATGACATTAGTGAGGTGTTTCCTGCAGTCCAGGGTGAGAACCTGCAGGCTGGTTTCTATTCTGGTTTAGCATTCAGGGTTGGGATTACACAGAACTGCAGAAGCAAAGTGTGACCTCATGTCTGGGCTCCTGCACAGCCTCAGATAACTGAGGTGCTTCTTAAAAACACACCAAAACATTAAAAAAAAAAAAACACCACCACCAAATCAACAAAAAAACAACCTTGCATGTGCCTTCTTTGGGCCTCCATGTAGGAGCAAGGCACAGGTTTGCTTAACTGCCAAATCCAATCAGAAAAAATAGCAAAGAAATTTCATATTTAAAAACTATGGAAAGTTATTTCAGTCCAGCCGTTTTTTCTTCAGCTGAGTGTATATTGTGAAGGAAGACCCCTAAGAGGTGGAGAATAATTTCCATCCCACTAGGGAGATGGGGAGGCTGGAGCAGAGGAGAGGGAACTGCCTTTCTCCATGGTCACACAACAGCCAAGGCTGCAGTTGGAAAGTAGACCCAGACCTCTTAAATTTTGTTTTCTTGCTGTTTCTATTTTAAGGTTTTCTGTCACTTCCTGATGATTACCTCCCAGTCCTGCCATTTTAACAGAGCTAATATTTTAAAAGCTAGAATAAAAAGGAGATGGGGAAGGTGTTGAAGATGCCGGGTGAAGTCATACATGCCCTCCTTTCAGATGCAGATCACAGATCATGTAGGAAAAGATGTTTCTCCTCCTAAGGTCAGGCCACTGATGTATCCTGTAGGTACAGCAGGCTGGAACTGCCACGGTTCCTGCTCCCCATGTCTGGTTTGTCAGCTCTGTTTCCAGTGCAGTTCACATGAAAATCCCATAGTCAGGACCAGGCACTGATTCCAGCATGTTTGGATCTGACAGGTTTCAGCAGTGGGTGTGAGAACTGGGATGAGGTTCCCAACAGCGGGGTTTCCCCCGGTATGGAAATACGTGTATAGTGACCGTAGCCTTGCCCTGAGCTGGCTGTTGCTGTCATCCCAGGGATGGGGACTGAAATGTGGCTGGGTGGCATTTTTGTGTAACCATTTGTTTATAAACAAGAAGAAAAAAAAGGCAGGGGGAAGGGGGGGGGGGAACCAAGGGGGAAAAAAAAGAAACCCAACTCCAAAAAACTAGGAGTGAAAAGAAATTTCAAGTCAGCTAGATGACTTTGCTAGTCAAACACGGCCAGCTGTTTTGAGTGAAGTTTTTCTTGGGAAAAATCAAGCATTTTATCTCAGACTTTTAAGCAAAACTCTTTTGGTTCACAATGGCTTTTGTTCAGGAGTTGAACTAGTTGCAATTACAAATATATATATATATATATATATATAAAAAAAAAAAAGGCGGAGGTGGAGAGAAATGAAAGAAAATGCTGAATGTGAAGTCACGTGAGTGTGAGGGGTGGGGAGGGGTTGGTAAGAGCGATGATATTTTAGGTCAGGAGTGATGTAAATTGTGGTCTTTCCTTTGGGTTTGTTGGGGTTTTTTTTCTGACTCTTCCACCAGGTTGAAAAATGTCTCATTTTGCATGAGTATAAACTGTAGCAATCTCGGTTCAGAGAGGATTTGTACAAGCTAGTATTTGTCAGAGGAACATGAAAAAAGCTGTGACATCCCTAACTTATGCCAGGGCTTCACCTGACCTCCAGCATGGAAGGTGATGGATGTTTCTTCCTGTAGTTTCTTGGAGATTAATTTTCTACCACCTGCCTCTCGTATCTGATGAGGTCTCTGATGTGATATAAGAACATAGCTTTTTCAGGCTGAGCAGATATTGCTGTTGATAAGCAGCTATTTTTAATTTATGTATTATATATATAAATACACATAACATAGCTAATATATGAATATACAATTATAAATAATTTATAGTAGTATTTTAATAATATAATGATAGATTTTTTATATATATAAAAGCAAAAAGTACCTCTTCCAGGTGTGGGGAAACTACTTTTGCCTTTGGTTCATTTTGAATGTATGGCAGAGACTTCCAGGAGTTACTGAGGTGGCTATTCCTCAGATCAGTAAACAGATAAATGGATCATGTCCTCTTTGCTCTTGTATTTTTGAAATTGATTTGCAAAATTCCACTTTCTAATCTTCCCCCTTAATCCAAGCTCATCAGTCTGTTTCAGGCTGGCTCCTGATTCTTTGAATGATCAAGTGGGCTTCCTGTCTTTGTTCTCCAGCTAAAAATACAAACCATTTGACAAAGCTGCAATTAATATTTTCCTGTCATCTTGTCCTTTTCTTTATCAAACCTTCAGATCAAGTGTGGGTATTCAGATGTGAAGAAGGCACTGCATGATTTTATCCTTTCGGTTTGGTGGCAGTTAGGTAGGGAGAAAAAAAAGTCTTCAAAAAGAAAAAAACTCAATAGTGACATAATGTTAGCAAGTATTTTAATTTGATAATGTGGGTTTGGGGTTTGGAGTTTTTTCTTTCTTTTCTTCCCCACCCCCCCACCCCCCCAAAAAAAAAAAAAAAAAAAAAAAAAAAAAAAAATCAGAAATCTGAATTTCTGGAGGCTTTTATTTCTGAGGATGATGAAAATTAGCCTTCTGGGAAATGATTCCTCCTCAGTGTAGCTCTTTAATTTGCCTGTCTGAGCCCTTTAATAATGTTACTGCATCCTAATTGGAAGTCATTTGAAGGCAGACTAGGTTTTGATTGTGATTGATTTAATAGATCCTCATTGTAGCCTGTCTTGAGAAACCTATCTTGCCCTGGAATAAAGTTATTAATAGGCTCTGCTGTATATTGCTGATCCTTGGCGGGTGTGGAGGTACAGTCCTTATGATTTAATTTGGCCTTATAGTGTCTTGTGATGATTTATTCTGCAGATTGAGTGCTACCATGGAGGAAATGACAATGGTTTCTTCTGTGGGACATCCCAGTGGGGTGCCAGGGACCATGATGCCAGGATCTGTTGCTCCTTTGCCCTCAACCTGCTGCCACGATGGGGCTCCAGGGATCTGGGGAGCCCCGATGCTGCAGCCTCCTGTAGCCCTGTCTTTCATCAAGCAAGAATTTGCTTAACTGGGATGAACCCAATTATAGTTGTGCTTATGCATGTTGCAGCCAGGACCCCCTGAAGGTACCATTCCAGATGTGTTTAGCTGATATTGCCCCCCTCTAGGCCCTTTTGCATTTTTTAGTGCACCTGTAGACTTCCTTGGGACAGCTTCTACCAGCAGCAATGAAGTTGGGTCTAAATCAGCTTCAAAGGGTCAGAATTTGGCCTTCTCTCTTTATATGGAAAGAAAGTTGGAGTCACTCAACTTCCCTTTCTTCACACCCTACTGGAGCACAAAACATTCCTGCTCAGTGGCTCAGTGAAGCTACAGTCTAATGTTGAACTGGATTCATATTGGTTTATAACTGGAGTCTGAATACTGGCCAGAGCCATAACACGCTGTTTCTGACAGACTCACATTTTGAAGCTTAAGACGAAGGCATCTTTTAAGTAACCCCATTACTGATTCAAGAGCAATGGATATTAAAATGCCAATCAGTTTCTTTTAATTATGCTTGTGGCAACCTGGGAGAGCTGCTGATTTCATTTTGAGAATGCTGTCACTTTTTGACAGGTTAGAAAGAAGCCTGAGCTGGTGAGACTCCTGATCTGCAAAAGCACCAAGGTGAAGGCAGGCTTGGAATAAAACTGACCCTTAGCATGCTGTAGCTTATTGCTCCTGGCCAAAACCAGCAGTGGCAGTTACCTGAACCGATACAGTCTAATGGTAAAAACTTGCGCTAACCTTTCGTACTGTGCAGCAATGGGTATGGCCCAATTCCCCCTCTGCTTGGGGTGACCAAATGTGCTGCCTGTTTCATGCCACAGCTGACCTTGGGGGGTGCCACCCACATGACTGCAGAGCAGCTCTGACCCTTGGTGTGAGAGCCAAATACCTGTGTTTTCCCTCGTGTAACGTGGGATGTGCTGTTTCAGCAATGTAAAATGCTGCCTGACCTCGTAAGTACAGTGTGCATCAGCTGGCTGCTTGAACATCTTGTTGAAAATCATTATATTGTATTTTCCAAGCAAGTAAGCTTTTGTTTCTTGTGATGTAAGAGGGCAAACAAGTTGTGTGAGGATCCTGGCTCTTACCTACAGAGCATTGAGGAACACGTCCTGGTCCATGGGAGCTTTACCACTTCAGCAGATGTAAGATTCAGCTCTGTGTGTAAGCTCTGATGCACTTTGTGCTAGCGGATGCAGAGAGTTTTCCCTTGTACACATGATGAATTTACACTGCTTGGCTATACATCACTTGTACTCGTTCCTCTTCCAGCTGTCACAGGGCTCTTGTGCTGTGCCAGCAGTACCAGCTCTTCAGCATACTTCTCCATCGTCCCTTTTGAGGGGCTTGCATCTGTCTCCCCTCCCCCTCCTCTTTTGCATTAGCTCTTGTCTCATTTGTAATGGCAGTAAATGAAAAATGCAAAGTGCTGAGTCATGGGGTTATGATAACAAAAACGTCATTTGTGCTGGACAAATTAATATTGTGTTGCCTGTAGCATGATGACTGACCTCCTGTTCAAACGTCTGTCAAAGATGGTAAGTGTTCTGCATGCTGGTGTTGTCTCTGTCTCCTAAAGCATGTCCTGCAGCATCAGCTTACTGCCCATGCGCCTGGAGTGGTCACAGCAAGCAAGCGTGGGAGCTGGGGCAGTGCACGGATCCCTGGGGCTCACTGCTGTGGTACTTGCTCAGCCTCTGTGGATGGGTCTTGGATACCTCTGCTGCATCTGTGCTGCCCTCCTCTGCCTCTGTCCTGGGAGGAAGCTCCGTGGTCTCTGTTGTCCTGGGGTTGAGTTGCAGGGTGAATTCCAGGACTTTGTGCTCATCCTTCTGGCTGGATGCAGGAGAATGGGGGAAAGATGCTGCAAGACTACCAGCAGCATTATGGTTTGTTTTCTGTGAAAACAGTGGCTGGCTTCACATGCTCACCACCAGCTTGGTACAGATGCAGTGTCTCAAAACATTGCTCTCCGTGTCCTTGGGCATGGGGGTTGTGTCACCTCTAGTCCAGCGTGTTCCCTGGTACTAGATAATAAGATGACTCATGATGGAGAGCTGATTTTACAGCTAGAGGGTCAGGATGCTCAGCCACGGACCGTCTTGTTCTTACATAGCTCCAGCTGCTTGCTTGGAGCTACAGTGACTCGGTCAGTGTGTACTGATCATACAGCAGAGCCAGCAGCCCCATCACCTCTGCATGATGCCACAGACATGGGTGTCCATGGGGACACTTGAGCTGTGAGGGTGTGGGGATGCAGAGGGCAAGGGCAGGGGAGTAGGGAAGGTTGGGACATGAGTGCTGGGGGTTTGCTGTGAGTGGTCAGGGAGTGGGTGGAGGTGGGAGAAGGTCAGGGAAAGGGTGATACGTACCCCTACCGAGAGAAGTACAACCTCAGATAAGGTGCAAGGGTTAACGCATGGAACTGGAGCTGGCAGGCCTTGTCCAGCCATAGGAAATGCAGGTGAGCCATAGTTAATTAAACCTGGGGAAATGGCAGGTGAAAAACTAATGCCTCTAAGGCCAGAAGCTGGCTAAAGGTGCAACGGTGGTGTGGCACAAGGGCCAGGCCCTGCCCCACCTTCCATGGTCCCAGCGCAGCAGCTTGGGTGCAGGGGTCCTGAGCCCAGGGCAGGCAGCTGGGTGAATGCTGTGGCTGGCCCCAGCACCTTCCGGGGCGGGTGGGACACAGAGGGCTCCTGGGGGTATGTTGCAGTGGGGCTGCCAGCGGAGCAGCAGCGTATGCTGCTGGTGCGGATGGCTCCTTCTCCCTTTCTGTGGGTCTCTGGTATGCTTGTTTAGCTGATGGATTTGGAAAGTCTCCTCCAGGGCTGGGATGTGGCCTGGTGAAAGAGCCGTTGCTGGGGTCAATCGCCGTAGCCAGGAGCAGGCTGTGAGCACTTGGTCACCTTCACTGGGTTGAGGTGCAAGAGAGCACTTGGTGGATTTGCTCTGGGAAACCAAGCCGGCATTCAAAGCTTATGCAAACAGTAAACATGGAAATGCCCCATGCAGATATTCATGCAGAGGAAATAACATTAGAAAGAAGCTTCTGCAAATGCTCCGAGTGCCAAAATGTTCCCATGAACCAGCAGAGGTTTAAGGCAGACTGAAATTAAGAGCTTGTTCCTCTCACACTTGCCTGACTTGTGAAACAATTCTCTAATGGGAGTGTTGTTATACTGTATGTTTGTCAGCAACAAAACCAAAATCTCTAGCTTCTCCTAGTTAAACAACGAGTCAAAATCTTTCTGCTTTTCCAAGCTTTAGCCCCCTTTGCCAGAGACACCCGTCACATGCTGGGTCACCACCAGATGCTGTGCAAGCACCTAACCTTCAGGAACATCCTCTATTCCCAGTGACTTTAAGGATGTAAAATCACTGAATGTCTTTCGGTCAAACCTTTTTGGTGGTGGTTTTTGGATTGTGTTTTAATGGGTTGGTTTTTTTTTTTTTTTTTGTACAGGCTTACTGTGCAGTTATGGACTGTGACTTCCAGTGTGGCTGTGCCCTGGATTGCCCAGTGCTGGGGGAGGTTTTCTACATGAATTGCTCTGTATAAATAAACCCATGACAACAGTGAAGAAAAATGCAGGCTTTTGCTGTAAAAGTGCATCAGCTACTTCTTATTCTTAAAGAATTCTTCCACCAAATCATCACAAATCATCATTCTTTCCTCATTGCTGTATAGTCTGACAACAATATTTTTTATAGAGACAAAAAGAAGATGCATAGAAAAAAGCAATAACTGCACAGGATTCTAAAAGTCTGTTGAGCAATTGCCCCCTGGAAAGAATAGCTTTACAGCATATGCACATGAGTTTTAACCCTTGGCTGCCATTTAAACTAAGTTAGTGTATCTGGTATCACTGTTTTTTTTTTTTGCCTGGTTCTAGGAGGCTGAAGATCTGCTTTTATCTTCCTGTAGTGTACATCAGTGCAAGCTGCTTCATTGCACTGCAATGTCCTAGAGCCAGGGGGCAAAGCTGAGGATGGGACGGTGTTACTCAGAGGCCAGAAATGAAGGCTGTGTGGGTAGCAGCTCTGGGCTAAGAGCAGTAGATGCGGAGAGGATCCTGGTGCAAAGTAAAAAAACCGAGCACACAAAGCAGGGCCTCCATGACTGAACGTTGGGTGAGGGAGAAAGAGCCATTAGGCCATCATCTAACAGGTCTGGCACATCACAAGCAGCTGGGTGAGTGTTTGGTATTACCTGTGGCTGTCGGTGCACATAGTGCATGGCAATCTTTCACTGCTGAGTGTCTGAGACTTTCACGTGTACTTGGCAAGAGGTGTTTATGCGTTGCCTCCTGACCTCGCCTTGCCTTGGTTCAGCATTTCTTCATCAGCCCTGTCTCAGCACCCAGAGGATGCTATCACACTGCACGGTTCCTTTGTTCAATCTACTGCAAGATTTACTAGCTCTTCAGCTACTGTTAAGAATGGTGCATTTGTCATGTGCTGTTTAATTAGCACGGAGCATGAATCACAATAAAGGAGAGGAAGAGAACTGAGGTAAATGTCAGTTGATATACCAACAACGTGGCTACGAACATAAAATACCTCCATGTACTAGCCACACAATACCAAGGTCCCTTTTAACATAGCGTATGGCTGAATAGATGCGGGGAGAGCAGGGCTGCACTGATGCTGCCTTTTCCCTGCAGGCAGAAAGATCAATGGATTACCTGACCTTGGAGGGATATCTTTTTTTCCCCTCCAGACTTGAACACCCACTGTTATTGCAGAAGATCAAATAAAGAGCACGTTGCCTGTCTTGCAAATGCCAAGCCAAGGGCAAAGCCTGCTGTCATCTTCATTGATGTGTGTTGGCAGTGTTTGATGCTGGCTGGATTAGCTTGTTTCGTTTGCTCGCTGTGTGGCTTTCAAAGTGATAACTGCATTGAAATGACCAGGGTTTGGTTAATACTGATGTGCTTGTTATTCTTAAGTGTTGGTTCGGGATACAGCTGCTCTGAGGGGTGTACACCAGCCCTGTGTTAGCCGTTGGGCTTACTGCCCATGACACAAACGTGGTCAAGAGAAGGTTGCTGCCTGATGCTTTTCAGGCAAAAGCGAGCAAACGTTACATCCCTGCATTTTAGAGATGATGCGTTGAGCTGAGTGCCCTGATGTCACATGGCAGGTCCGTGGTAGCTGTCTCCTGAATCCCAGGTGGGCCCCATGGTTATTTTCTGTCCAGGCACCTGGCATGTCAGGTGATGGGGATGTCTTGTGGCTCATACTTTGGCTTGTGGCTGTGCTTGGAGCCTTGCAGCCTTCCTTCTGACTGCTTCCAGCACCCGGGTCAGGCCTCCTGGCTGTGATTGGTGGTGGGTCCCTTTCCAAAATGTTTTTGCTTATGGGAGAAAACCCCCTCTGCTCACCAGCTGGGGACCTGAGCACCCATTGATCTTTGTGATGTGTTGTGTCAATTCAATACTAAAAAAACCCAAAACAACCAAACGACAAAACTTACCCCAAACCCATTCAGGTGAGATTGGAGTATATTGAGCTTCTCTGTGCCATTGACCTGTGCGTTAGCTGGCTGCCTACAGTTTTGCTCGCATATGAAAATCTTAGGGTTTGCACAGAGGCTAAATTTGCATATGAAGAAAGGCTAACGATGCTGCTGCCTAGCTGTGTGTTTTAAAGGGCATTAGGAAACGTTGCCTTTTAAAATGACAGACAGATACTGTGAGTAAACTAGCAATATTTCAGAAAGGTGCCTGAGTAAGTGAGACCTGAATATTTTTCAACGTATCTAACCATACTAATCTTCTCTTCTGATTAGTGCACTGTTGTACTTAAGGCACAGTAGTAAATTGACAGAGGCTTAATCTTGCCTTTTTGAGGAGTCAGTAGGCCAAATTCTGCTCTTCTGTCTTAGCGCTAATACTGCAGCCACTTACCTCAGTACAATTATTCCCTGGTTCGGCTTTGTGCTGCACGGTTGGAGACTCCTGTGATGTGCCACCACCTCAGTGAGAAGTTAGGAGTAACTTCACTGGGTGCCCACCATGGTACTCCACGTGTGCTACCTTCTTTAACAGACCAGTATGTGCTAAGCAGGTCAGTGCTTGCTTCCTACCCCTCTCAGCAAAAGGGTAGCATGCTGAGGTTATTTTTCTCATCGTTTAGCCTCACCGAAGACCTTTAAATTTATACTGGTGTAAATTGGGTGATGCGGAGTGTCAGAGAGCCTGAGTTGTCTGATTGCCTGCTGCAGCGTTTCCCTCTGAGAGGGTAGGTCTCAGGTCTTGCTCCTCCACCCTGACCATAAAACCGCCTCTTTCCATAAAACGTGTAGGAACACAGTCCCCTTGAAGGCATCTGCTTTCTGTCAAATCCGGCTGAAGTCAGCCAGCGGGGAGAGTAGGAGAAAAACATCATAAAAGCGTTGCCTGTGTGCACGTGGAGTATGGTGGCAAAATGCTCTTGTCTTACAAAGCCTGGTGGCACTACGTGTGGAGGAAGGTAGCACCGCCTGCCCCCGAGCAGTCTCTGTGCACCTAGCTCTCTTGTGGGCGTGTGGAAATCAGTCCTGACTCAGCTATTCAAAACAAACCAGCATGTTTTCATAGGGGAGGCACTACGTGGTCATCCCAGCCTTGGCCTGAGTTCCTCCTGTGCTGCTCTGTCCTAGGCAGAGGTCGAGTCCTTGCCCAGGGCCCCCCAGATCAGGAGCACCCATAGCTGTGGGGCTTTGCCTGTGGGCCACTTGAGGAAGCTGAATTGTCCATCCTATGGTGGTGTGCATGAATAGTGTCATGGGTCATTTTCCTCGTTTTGGGACTTGATGTCCTGCCAGCTGTGATTAGGGAGCTCAGCAGGTGGTGCTGGGATGGGGCTCCTGGCACAGCTTCTGCCCCGCCGTGTGACATTTTGCCTTTTTGCTGTGGTGCTGACGGGACATCTGATGCTTTGAGATGATGTTCTCCACAGGTTATGGTGGTGGCAAACACTCAACCCAGCCTGAATAGTCCAAATACTGTAGCATACTGCAAAGCACTTGAAAAATGACATCATATGCAAAACAGTGGCCAAAATGGGAAAGTTAGACTTTGCTTTTGGCAGGCAAAGAGGGCAATGAAACAAGGCACAGAAATGAGCTTTTAAAGAATTTTCTAAGCAAGACTGGCTGGACAGCTGGTTTTGCCAGGGAGGATCATCTCATATGCTTCCATTTGGAGTACTAAATAATCTGATTTTAGGGTGAAATTGCTTGCTTCTGTGCATCATACTCTGTTCTGGTCCTTTTAATGCCATCAGCAGTGGGAGAAGGAAAAAGTTCCATCATAAGTTCTTCACTTAGGCTGCCTGGTCTCCTCCGCTGGGGCAGGCTGGCACTGTCCTGCATGCTGGTCTGTGCCCACGTAATGACTTGCTGAAGGATGTCACCACTGAGCAGCTCTGTTCACAGCTCCCTTGGGGCTGCTAAGTCCTGCCCCTGAGGACCCCACAGAAGGTCAGAATTACCAGCAAGCAGGTGCCTTACAGCCTCCTCTTGCCTGTACTTCTCTAGTCACAGCTCAGCAGCGAGCCAGAGGAAGACTCAACCTGTTCTCTTCTAAGGGAAAGAGTTTTCTATTTATGCTGCATTTTTCATGCTTTGTGTCTCATGCAGAAGTTTGGATATATTTTTTCAAAAAGCTTTGTTTCTAAGCCTCTGTGGCATCAATCAGGCACAAAGAAAAAGCTTCCAGAGAGTAGTGGATGGGAGGGTGGGAGTGGGTATGCGCTTTGGGGTGACACAGACTCCTGGACCCTGACAGTGGTTAGCTGGCTAATCATGTTTGGTGGTGGCGTATTTCTTTCTTGGCAATTGTGATTTTCATGTGCTTTCTTTTCCTACATACTTCCAGTTAACTATCATTATTCACACATAACATGGGCACGTGCAAACTGCATAATAGATTTTGTTGAACAATACCAGGCATATGGCTAAGGCTTTTATTCTGTCATTGCCATAACCCCATAACCCACTTCCCTCCAGCTCTTCCACCTCACATCACAACTTTTTTTTTTTTTTTACTGTGTAAGAGATTTGGAGCAGGGAGCACATGTGCTTTTTCTGCTTCAGGAGCCACCTAACACATTTAGTGGATACTGAAAAACAGTTGATGCCCAGTGATGTGTAACAAGGATTGCCAGGGCTCTGAACACCACAGAAGTGTTTGGCCTAAGCGTCTCCTCTTCCTGTGGGAGCAGTCACTTGCAACAGATCTTTCCAAGGCTGAGACACATCCCTCCCTTGCAGACAACAAATTTCAGTGCTCAGAGCATCTGGCATGAACCTCCCAGGGATGAGGGCCGGGCTGTGGACAGCCACGCCACGGCAGTGCGCTCGCCAGGTGGGTGCCCTCATTCAGGAGAGGAAGGACTTTGCTCCCCCCAGGTGAGCTGCTGCCCCATGGGGCTTGTACCCAGGCCAGCAGCACTGCAGGGGTTTTGCATGAAGGACACAAGACTCTTTGGTGGCTGGGCTGCTCCAGGTGTGGCACATCCATTACATGTGTGGTGGTTTAACCCCAGCTAGCAAGTAAGTATCAGGCAGCCGCTCGCTCGCTATCCCCCTGCCCTCGGTGGGATGGGGAGGAGAATTGGAAAAACCTCACGGGTTGAGATAAGAACAATTTAATAACTGAAATAAAGTAAAAGATTATAATAACAACAATTACAATGAAAAGGAGAGAGGAATAAAACCCAAGAGAAAAAAAACCCCAGAAGTGATGCACAGTACAGTTGGTTACCCCCCACTGACTGATGCCCAGCCAGCCCCGAGCAGCAGCAGCGATTGGCAGCCCCTGGCCAACTCCCCTTTTTGTTACTGTCTGTTGTGTGGCCATGCCAAGAGCTGCTCCACCTTTAATGCCAGTCCCCTAGCTATGGCTAAGTGGGTGGATTAAGGGAGGAGTGTGACCGGGGTGTACGTTACTGCAGGATAAAGTTATGGGACGAAATTAGCACTACGGTTAGGCATCCCAGAAGAGTTTCACAAATTCAAGTGACCATCTTTCCACTCTGCAGGCTCTCTTTAGCACGTGATCACAGGCGTGGTAAGTGAGATATCCTGTATTTACAGTTGCTGTGGCCACTCTGCCATTTGGTGCTATAGTTAAGGCTTGAAAGCCAAATACCCATGTGTCTCACAAATGACACATCTGCTTAAGAGATTCTTGTTCTGAAGCTGAAAATGTAAATACTTTAATAAAAAAGACATAAAAAGTAGTACATAGATGTTGACAGGGTTGGGCGCCCACCCTGTCTACGCGTGTAAGTTACGTTTTCACTTGTTTGCTGGGGCTTTACATCAAGCAGTCTTGAACTTAGAGACTGCTGAAGTCACTGCCGTGTTCCCCAGACCTCTCCCAGGCTCTGTCTTCAGACTCGTTTTTTCATCCCAGGGGCAAAATAGAGTAGACACTTAGAGGCTGAAGTGCTGAAAAACTTCCACACTGATGGGATCATAGCTGCAACAGGTGCCCTCAAAGAGAAGCTTTGGGCCACTCATCCAGGAGGTGCAGCCCACGCTGCCCAGCCAGGCAGGAGAGGGTTCATGGAACCACCACTCTGTTTCTGGACTGATGGCCTCAGAAGGGCAGTTTGTGTCCTTGTAAAGTGACTGGGACCTCTGCAGGGGCAGCACTGTTGGGACCAATGGTGGCTTAGCCACCAAGACCTGGAGGCTTCTTCTGGTATGGTATTTTCCCTACCCTGCTGTAGCTCTGTTGCCTGATTTACCCGTGGTCCTCATGGCCACCATGGCCAAGCTACCAGCATGGCTCACCCAGCTGCAGGGGTGGCAGGGCATGGTAACAAGGAGTACCCACACCCCTCCTCCTCCTCCTCAAGGCAGTGGTGATAAGGGAGAGCTTGTCTCTTTTATCTCACTTTCTGTCATCTTCCCAGCAGCACTGCCTTTTTAAAAAATAGATTAGAAACAGTTTATTGTCTGCATAAAAAAGAAATGGAAAAGATTGTGAATTCAGGGGCTCTAATCTTACACATTTCTTTGGGTTTGTGAAAGCCCCCACCCTACAGTGAGTCAAAGACTGTCCTCTCCTGGGCATTTTCTTCCAGGATAACAGGGATTTCACTGGGAGGTGTTGTCTTGGGGGCAGCTATGCCTCTGAAGTCCTCTTGTAAGAACTTCTCAGGCAACTTTGCTCTCAAAACAAATGAACAAACAAAACCCCCCATCCTTTTCCTTCATGTTACAGGGAGGTGAGAGGAAAGGATAGACTGCCGGCAGATTCTGGGGATGCTGGAGCCATACGAAAGGGCAGCACTCATGCTTCCTTAGTTACTCCAGTGCTAGCCTTACACGAGTGTGACTGCTCTTGAAGACAGCAGATCACATTTTTATGGCGATGCCATTATATTTAAAAACAATGGTGTAAAATTATGTGTTTGAACTTAAGAGCTCAGGCTTATTTTGGTTTTATATATCTTTTTGCCTTTTATGATTTCATGGATCATATAGCAAATTTAGTTTGACTACCTAGTAAATATAAGTAGGCCTGTAGGAATTGTACCGTTTGGCTCTGTTGAACGTATTTCAGAGAGACTTTTGAAAATAACCTGCTTTGGCCCAGCATAGTTCCTGCTGATGTCAACAGCAGAAGCCCTCTCCAAATTTCATCAGCAGAGGGGATGAGGCACTTCAGTGCTTTTGTAGATCCTGTCTTTAAAACATTGATGGAGAGTAAATACCCACAAATATTCCTGAACTAATTTTTTCCCAATGTTTGCGACATGATGATGTTACAGCTCATTTGAAAGAACTCGCAGCAAAGTGCTCCCATTCTCCAGACTTTCCTCCTTAAGTATTGTTGAACTTTCTTTTTTTTCTTTCTTCCCCCTGCCTCCCCCCCCCCCCACACACACACACACTTTAACCCATATCTTGTTCTTTCTGTAAGTCAAACACAGTCTTCTTCACACCATGCAGCTCCCACAATGGTCAGGTGAATTTTTGTTTTTCATATTGCTCCGATGATTCCGCTGAGGGGTTGAACAGCTGACACCTAATACATAGCACTACCTTGCCAGGTATTGCACAATAAATGCAAATATGGCTCAGAGGTCAAAGCAAAGTGAGGTTCTAGTGGCTTCAATCAATAGGCCTTAGGAGGAATGTGGCATGTGTTATAACTCTCTAGAATCCTTTATTTCTACTTGATGAAGCAATAATGGTAGAAATAATTTTAGAGACTTCCTCTCCCTTCCCAAGTTAGGCTGATACGCTGCAGATCCGGGCAACAGGTTTTGAAAGGGAGTGGGTGTAGATTTGGGGGATATTTCTGAGTTAAGACAAAAGGTCTTACCGTTTTATTTTTATTTTATCCTGCAGAAATATTTGTACTAGCCTTAAAAGGACTCTTCTCCTTGCTCACAAGTTGCATGTAGAAAAGCAGCCTAACTTTTTTTTGCATCAGTGGTCTGGCCTGCCCAGCATGGCCAGCTGAGTGCTCTGGGGGCATCAGAGCTATGCTGGGCACTGGGTGAAAGCAGTGCCGTGGAGGTGGTGTTATGTCAGTCTGGCCTTCTAGGGTCCGGGACCAGCTTTCCAGTGTTTGCTTGTGATGTGCTTGGGATAGTTACTTTTTACTCCAGGCTGTTATCTGGGTGAAATCTTGCGGCGAATGAAGAGACGGGACGCAGCTTGATGCAAGCAAATGTCAATTTATTGTACAGAAGCACGAGTTTTTACAGAAGCTGCACGTTTTAAACAGATTGGTTCTTGAAGCTAAGCCTTGCATACTAGGCAATCCCTGATTGGTGGTTAACTACCATCAATTAACCCCAAGGTGTTACCTTTCCTTGGCGCCATCCATCTCCCACTCCCCTGTGCTCTGTAAAGATGTCTCATCATGTTAATTGTTGTCTAGACAAGCTCGAGCACATTCCCCTCAGCTAACTGATTGCCATGCATGGTCCTAGTTTCCAGCCCACTCCTGCAAAATCTGGCACTGCTCAACCTAAGAGGATGTACCCTTTAGGTACCCTGAGATGGACAGTCCCATGGTGCTATATAGTCTGCACCGTTGCGTGGTCTAATCTGTTGTGCAAGCTTGGAGCTTGTGCTTGGGCGCAGGAACGCATCTGCTAGAGCAGGGCGGCAGAGGAGGCCAGGCTGAGGGCATGGCAGGTGGGTGGGAATTGGCTGTGTTTCTTCAGCTGATCTGAGCTGGTCCCCTGTGGGGACCATCTAGCCCAGCATTTGGTTTCAGAGAGCAGCAATAGGAGAGGCTGTTTAGGGAGAGCAAGAGTTTGGCTGCCGTTCACATTCCCAACCCTTGTACCCTCCCAATGTTCACAACCGTTGGGTTAGAGCTGTTGAGGCTATTGATCCCTTCAGGACCTAATACGGGTTTCTCTGCGCCGTGAAGCAAGCCTCAGGTACCTGGGGCAGTACAGGCATTGTTCTGCACAGTCATGCCTTGAGTGGCTGGTCTCGAGCTCTCTGACGTAGAAGTCAGAGCTATATATTTGCATTCGGAGCTCACATCTTCCTCGTGTTAAGTGTAGTCTCACAGTGAGTGTTATCGGTGTTAACAATCCACTTCTTTCTCCCATGGTTAAGTTGCTGACAAGTCCTCCTGCTGGTCTTTCAAGGGAAATAGAATAGATTAAACTTTAAGTATTTTAAAACAACAAAGTCTTGGAATATATGAGAGTTGGCAGCATTATTGCAGAGCATGGATTTAACTGATGTGAAGGAGTGTGATGGGCTAGTGCTCTTACTTTCTGGCTTTGGTCTAGGAGGTGACAAGGGGTGAGACAAGTGTTATTTGCAAGCACTTGTGAAGTGGGAACTGGCATAGCTCCTGATTTCATTGTTTCTGCTGTTTCATGTCTCCTGGGTGATGAATGAAACTGCTTACAAATATTTGTCTCCCTTCTGCCACATCCTTACCTTCTGCAGATGTTTCTGGGGCTCTACCCCCCCTCTACAAAGAGGATTCACAAGTCATCCTGGGGAGCTGTGGCAATCTACTGCATGCAGAGCTTGGGGCAGCTTCTGGGAGCAACACAGCTTAAAATGTTGGCTGAGGTATTTAGGTGAGCAGAGGGGTGCAGTTTGCTTAGACATTTGGCATCCAGGACGTTTTATGTGAACAAACAGCACATACAAAGAAACATTCGCTTAAGACTTCAGTCCTGGCTGTCCCTCATGGACCCTGGGCTTGAGCGCTGGTTCGGTGTTCCTGGAGGAGCAGGGTTGAGATGTGTACGCCAACTTTAAAGCAGAGTAGAGACTTACCTCCAAGTTGGGCTGTGCTAAGACTCTTTGAAGTTCAAATAGTAAGTTAAGCTGTGTGCACAGATACAGCCTTTCTACATATTTTGCTTGTCAAATCAACAGGGATTAGAAATGGTAATGTTATCTTTGTAATTCTTGAATGTTTGTTTCTTTAACCATCTTTATTCAGGCCTGATTGAAGGACCCTTTTAGGCTCCTTTTGACTTTGGCTGGTTTTGGATTACCTTTGTAATGCAACCTCTGCGTAGTGGGGACCAGAAGGTGCGTGAGATCCATGAACATGCTGGAGGCCTTACTGTGCACACATGGATAATTGCGAAGTGAAAGGCCACAAGAAGCTCCAAAAGCTAGTAATTGAAACAGATAAACCTGCGAATCCTCTTATCCTTCCCTGGCTGAGAGCGAGCAGTGATGCCAGTGTACGTAGGAGGTCTGTGACAAAGCTATGGCTTAGCCATAGTTATCCTGAGCCTTATCTTCGTTTGGAGAAGAAGGATTATTTTGCAAATTGGCAGCCTTACTGCCTGCTACAACTAACTCCATGGGGTGTCTGTTTGGGCTCTCACATCCATCTAATGAGTCCTGCTCATGTTAGTCTGTCTAAAGGGAGTAGAGGAAGGTTTATCATCAGTACTCCTCAGCAGATTGAATATTCTGCTTCAGGGTGATCTGCTGTTACTGGTCAAGTGGTAAAAGAGAGGAAAAATGCTAGGGAAAGAGGGAATGGAGAAAGGGAGAGGAAAAAGACTTCCAAAACACCTACTAAAAGCAACTTACAAAATCAGTTTTTCTGCCTGACAGAATACACTTCCACTGGAAGCAATGATGAGGGACTACTTATTCATGGCCTTGTCTGATCCTTATTTCATCCCCTGTGTGGTACGGTTATGTGCGCCAAAACACATGCCTGGTTAGTGCCTGTGTTCAAACTAGGAGAACTTGGAACCACCCTGAACAGTATTTTATTTGAAAAGAAAAAGTTAGCTGCTGTCAGTTCTGTTTTCTTCCCTGAATCCCAAGATACTGGTAAAGTTGACAAAAAGCATCACTGAACAATATATTAATTTATATTGGTGGAGAATATAAACCTAAGCATTATACTGAGTATACTGAAATACAGTGCAAGGCAAGCTAACTGACACCACTTTCAGGAATATTAATGGAGAGACACAACCAGAAGGGTAAACAGAAACAAATAGTGTAGGATTTCCTATCTGGAAACAAGAATTATCACTTACTGATGGTCCACAGAGTTGGCTGAAGTTCTTGAGTTGGCTCAGCTCCTCAGTCTCCAGCTGCTAAACTACTTTCAGAACAGATTAAAAAGACGTTGGAGATGTTCCTTATGTTACTCTCCATACAAACAATGGCTTTTCCAGTTTGCTAGTGAGAAGCTGCAGTTGACAAAAGGTTGGTAGAGGGACAAGTGATGAAGCTCTGGAGATAGGTAATCCTCTTTTGTAAGGACTTGGACTTCAAAATCAGTTGTGGGTTGTTGTTTTTTTTTTTTTTTTTTGTAGGTTGGTGGAGTTGGAACACTCCCATTGGGAATGAAATTAGTAACTTTTTGCATTTCCCATGCAGGAAGACAGGGGTGAAGACCCCTGGAAGACCTGTGGCTCCCGTTTCTACAGTATTGTGCCTGGTTTCTATTACGACTTTCTTGAAATCGAACTGTTTTCCCAAAACATTTGGGTTAGGGAAACTCCAAGGGAAATTCCAGTTCAGCACTTTTTTCCTGACTAGCACTGGTAAATTATGCTAAGGAATTTTAAGCTACACTGAGCAATGTGAATTACTTTATTAGTGTGCCCCAATCGAAGAAAGCATGTTTTACAGCCATTTGTAAAGTAATAAACACAGGGAAATGCAGACGAGCCTTACACAACGAATAATAATGTTATGGAAAGTAGCAACACTTCAAAGGGTTTAGGGGTAAGAGAACAGAAGTTCCAATCTGATAATGTGGCAGAAGCATATAGACAGGGAGGTTAAAGAGTGGAGAGTGGTGACTTACGATCAGAGAATCATAGAACGGTTTGGGTTGGAAGGGACTTTAAAGATCTAGTCCCAACCCCCTGCCGTGGGCAGGGACACCTTCCACTAGATCAGGCTGCTCCAAGCCTCATCCAACCAAGGACAGGGCATCCACAACTTTTCTGGGCAACTTGTTCTCGTCTCCCACCACCCTCATAGTAAATAATTTCTTCCTTACATCTAATGTAAATTTACCCTCCTTCAGGTTAAAGCCGTTCCCCCTTGTCCTATCTTGACATACCCTTGTAAAAAGTCCCTCTCCAGCTTTCTTGCAGGCCCCCTTTAGATCCTGGAAGGCTACTCTGAGGTCTCCGGGGAGCCTTCTCTTTTCCAGGCCAAACAACCCCAACTCCCTCAGCCTGTCTTCACAAGAGAGGTGCTCCAGCCCTCTGAGCATCTTTGTGGCATCCCCTGGACTCACTCCAACATGGCAGTGTCCTTCTTATGTTGGGGGCACCAGAGCTGAATCCATCACTCCAGGTGGGGTGTCAGGAGGGTGGAGCAGAGGGGGAGAATCACCTCCCTTGCCCTGCTGGTCACGCTTCTTTTGATGCAGCCCAGCATACAGTTGGCTTTCCGGGCTGCAAGCACATGTTGTTGGATCATGTTGAGCTTCTCATCAACCAACACCCCCAAGTCTTTCTCCTCAGGGCTGCTCTCAATCCATTCTCCACCCAGCCTGTATTTGTGCTTGGGATTGCCCTGATCCACGTGCAAGACCTTGCACTTGGCCTTGTTGAATTTCATGTGGTTCACTTGGGCCCACCTCTCAGGCCTGTCAAGGTCCCTCTGGATGGCATCCCTTTCCTCCAGTGTGTCAGCTGCACCACAGCTTGGTGTCATTGGCAAAATTGCTGAGGGTGCGCTCAATCCCACTGTCCGTGTCACCAACAAAGATGTTGAACAGCACGAGTCCCAGTAGTGACCCCTGATGAGCGCCACTTGTCACTGGTCTCTACTTGGACATCGAGCTGTTGACAGCAACTCTTTGAGTGTGGCCGTCCAGCCAATTCCTTATCCACCGAGTGGTCCATCTGTCAAATCCATGTCTCTCCAATTTAGAGACAAGGATGTCATGCAGGACAGTGTCAAATGCTTGACACCCCCTCCTCATCTCCCCAGCCTGTTCTTCTTAAAGACCCTGTATCCTTCCATTCCTACACTTCAGTCACAGGAGCCATGCCACCCAGTCTCTGTGATGCCAATAAGATCATAGCCCTGCAGGCGTGTGCATGTCTCTAACTCTTATTTATTCCCCACACTTTGTACGTTTGCATAGAGGCATGTAAGTTGGGCCCCTGATAAAGCTGACTTACTGGCTGGAGTGGCTGGAATTCCTTTGTACTGCTCTTCAGGTGCCCTTCTGCTGACCCCTCTCCAGGCCCTGTGCATCTGTTTCTTGTACTGGCATGAAACTGGTAGGAATGGGATGGACTGAGATTCCCTTCCCCCGGCAACTTCAGTTGATGATGCTGGTGGGGGCACAACAGTGAAACAATCTGTCTGGTTCTGTTGATCTCATTTAAAGAAAATTTGTGGAAAAAGATGGTCAGAAAAATGCCTAGGGAATAGTTCTTATGTTTGGAGAAAATGTATCCAAAGAGAGTTTGAAGAACTCATCATACTTCACTCATCAAAAAATAAGATCAAGAGTTTCCTGGGTTATGATGTATAAACCCAGTACATGGGGAATATAGCAGTTATTGAATCTAAACAGCTATTGAATTTAGTGGAGAAAACCTATAACAGAGACCTTTGAGTGCTGAGGCCATTTAAGCTAAAAGTTAAGAAAATGCTTTTACTGCTCTGTGTTGATCAGTCACTGGGAAAACTGCTAATGTCAGCAGTGGAATCTCATCTCTGTGTGTCTTCATAACAGGACAGGCTGTCTTTTAGGAAACAAATATATACCAATTATTCATATGGATTACTGGGTTCAGCAGAAGAATAAGTATCTGAATCTGAAAGGGCTGTGATAGCTTACAAGCTTGTTTAAATGATCAGATGGTTTTGTTAGTCTTGAATCCTAACAAGTATGAAATGGAATCACAAAAGGTAGAGGAAGTGTCCAAGGCACCGTTTCAGCTTGTTGTGACATTTCTTGCCATTACAATATCAGATAGCAGTCACAATGGAAAATAGAATAGATAAGTAATATAAAATCTTTCCCTAAGAGCAAAGATCAGGGAACAATTTCCTGGCTTTGGAGTCCTGTTCCCTTTGAAGGCTGGTGGAAGATGGGACCCAGGCTCCCACCTGTCCTGGGAATGGGATGTGGGCACCTGAGTTGTCACAGTGCTGTCACTGTGATGCAGAGCCTGGTGCTGAGCAGCCTCATGTCAGCGTCACAACACGAAGGGGCCACTTCTAAAGCAGCAGGAACAAGCCTTATTTTTGTGTAGCCTCAATACACGCCAGACATGCTTTTGCTGGTAAAGCTCCACACTGATCGCTAGCTTCCATCACTGCTGGTTAGACAGCAAGCAGCGAGACAAATCAAGAATAGACAGTAACGGGCGATGGAGATTTAGCCACTGTGACCTTGAGACTTGCAAATGAGCTATTGCAAAGGGTCAGGAAAAGTGCTTCTGCCTCTTGGGGAAAGGACATACATGGCATTGTTTTATGTCTCTTAATAACTTGCCAATAAATTTTATTAACACTAGCCTCACAACGAGGTCAATCAATCAATCAGTTTCCACATTTGCAGCATATTTACAAGAAATGCCTTAAGGCACTTTCCAAAAATACAGACATCACTGTGAAATCTTTAAATAAACAAGGGGGCTGAAAAGGGAGGAATCAATACAATTTTTATATCTGTATTAATATTTCATATTATATATTATCTGTAAATGAATAGTCAGGTTTTATATAATATCTTACATATAACCTTATAAAAAACATACAGCTGTAATGCAGTCCTCTACTTGCCCTTTCTTTCCCATCTGCTAAAAGGTCATTGTGTAAATGCTGGACTGCACAAATCACGCTTCCTCCTGACTGGAGAAAGCAGCAGAGCTTTTTGTTCTCAAACCTCCTGATAATGATGCAGTAAAAGAGCTATTAAGTGTTTAAAAATGCTGGTCAAATGGACAAAATGAGGTGTCAGGCTAATGAGCAGTAGAAACATTTAGAACCTTTAGATTCAAATTATCTGTACAGTGGTACTGTGGTGGGTCTTTAACCATGGGTGGGTCCCCAATAAAATTTGGGGAAATCAGCCAACTGGGACTTGCAATAATTCAGATTCTTAAAAAATGGTGAGCTATCATACAGGAGTGAAACAAGAAACTGAAGGAAGAACATTGGATTCAGACACAGTATGACTGTTTCTTGTGAGGTCTCGGTAATATCTATCATTGTGCATATTCAGATTTCTGAAAGAGGCAGGAGACGATAATTGAGCCATATGTAATAGTAGCAGGGAGTTGTATAATAAATTCTATGCTCAGTCAAGCATTGCTTAGTTTCTGTCTGAGTTTCATTTCCAGCAATTGCTAGACAGTCAAGATTGAACTCCAGACAAGCAGAGGTGGGACCTGGATTGCATCAAGAATTATGTGTTAGTCATGAGAATTACAGCGTGATCTATTATTAGAGCATCAGAAAATAGCCCTGTGAAGTAAGGAAGAGGCTTAAAAGCATAGAAACAAGACCTGAGAGGGATCTCGCTGTGTCAAAATTAAGGGAAAATAGTAATCTTCCCTTGTGGCAAATAGATTCTTAGGGACATAGCTTAGTGGTGGAGTTAGCAGTGTTAGGTTTACGGCTGGACTCAAGGATCTTAAAGGTCTTTTCCAACCTAAATGTTTCTGTGATTCTATGCTGTAAAACGTTGCCTCACAAATAGGAAGGCTGCCCTATATCGAGATGCCTCTGGACCGCCTGCCTCTTTCAGAGTTCCCCTCTCCGAGGGGCTTGGCTGTGGGTTAGTTCCCTACCCCTGGGCTGAGCTGGAGGCCTCAGCTCCATGTGCTCGGAAGTACTTCCTTAGCCTGCTGTAGCCCTTGGCCCTGCCTGACCAGATGCCCTTTTGATTCAGGGCCAGATCCTGACCTCTGGACTTTCTAGCTTCACCTTGGAGCTGCCTTGTCACTATGGACTGGCTTGGTGGTCTGGACTCTCTGCAGACCCTGGTTACAACTTCTGGATAACAGGCAGCAGGGCTGGAGTCCGGGGCGTGTTCCGCTGGTTCTGTTGGCCTCAGAGGATGTGTGGCTCACTGCGTGCGCAGGATCCTCCGGCACAGTGCCACGTACAACAGCAGCAGCGCACCAGGGCACGTTGGACTCACCGTGAAGTTGCCAGCTCTGCTAACACTTGCACTTGCACAGCTCAGCACAGAGTGCCTCCAGGGCTCCTTCCCAATTTACCACACTCAGGGCCTGTACCTCTCCAAAACTCACTTCCACTTTTAACATGAAACGTTTTGGTGGGGTTTCGTTCAGGCTTGCAGCATCACAGTTAAATTCCTTGTCCTTGGAGGCTGGATAGAAAACCTTGACCTGGAGTGAAGCAGTCTTTGAGTGTTCAAGTCACACGCTTGAGTGTAACCAGACCACATATCCCAAAATTGAAGGCTGACCTGGCACAGTGAACTTCTACAGTGTACCTTTGTAATTTGGAAGAGTACACTCAGTTGTGCAGATACGTGTTGGTGTTTGGGGGTCTTTGGTGGATTTGGTTTTGTTTGGTATTTTTTTAAAGTAGAAATGACTGCAACATTATCATCCTTTCTTACTTATAGGGACTTGTAAATTGATTTTTGACAGCTTTTGCCTTGGAATGGGCCAGGAGTTGGTTAAGAATTTATGGGTCAAGATTTGTAGACAGTCCAATATGGATGCCTTTGTAGTGGGTATCTGCTATGGACCTCCTGATTAGGAAGAAGTAATAGGTGAGGCCTTCAGACAGCTGAAAGAAGCCTTACATTCATAGGCCCTTGTCCTCATGGGGTACTCAGCCCAGTATCTGGTGAAATGGTAATACAGCAAGGCACAAGCAATCCAGGAGTTTTCTGGAGTGCAGTGATGAAACCTCCTAGCACAGGTAATCAGGTAGCCAACAGCGAAAGGTGATTTCCTGGGCCTGATACTTATAGACAAGGAAGAACTGGCCTGGGACATAAGTGAAAGGCAGTCTTGGCTGCAGTAACTAGGAGATGGTGGAGTTCAGGACCCTGAGAGGAGGGAGCAGGGCAAAGAGTAGCCCTGGATTTCTATATAGCAGACTTCGGTCTCTTAAGAGACCTGCTTGGAAGAATTCCGGGGGGGGGGACAGCCTTGGAGAGACAAGAGGTCAAGGGGAGCAGGGTGATATTCAAGGATCACCTCCTCCAAGCTCAAGAAAGGACCATCCTGAAAAGTAGGAAGATGAGAAAAGGGCAGCAGGAGGCCTGCATCAAGGAGTGAGGAGCTCCTAACTGAAATTGGACATAAAAAGGAAGTGTACAAGAGGTGCAGACGAAAGGAGGTGACCCAGGAGTATAGAGTTGCTCTCTCGCTCATGCAGGGAGAGAATTAGAAAAGCCAAGGCCAGCCTGCAGTTGAACCTGGCAAGGGATGTGAAGGGCAGCAAGAAAGACTTCTAAAGTTACATAAACAGCAAAAGGAGGAGTTGCGAAAACATGGAACTACTGCTGAATGGGGCAGGAGAATTAGTGATAAATGACATGGTACTGTGCTAGTGATGCATGGCATGACAAGGCTGAGGTATTAAATGTTGTCTTTGCCTTAGACTTGACCAGTAAAATTAGCCTTTGGGAGTCTCAGGCCCCTGAGACCAGCAGGAAAGTCTGGAACAAGGAGGACTTACCCTCAGTGAAGGAGGATCCGACTAGGAAGCACTTAAAAATACTAGACATGCACCCATGAGGCCTGATGTGTTGCACCCAAAGTGCTGAGGGAGCTAGCTGATGTCATTGTGAGGCCACTCTTAATTATCTTTGATTATGTTGAGTGATCATTATGACTGGGAGAGGTTCCTAAAGACTGAAAAAGCAAGTAACACTCCTGTATTCAAAAAAGGCAGGAAGGAAATGTGGGATACTGCAGGCTGGTCAGCCATACCTCAGTCCCTGGGAAAGTGATGGAGAAGATCTTCCTGGAAGGCATTTCCAAACACATGAATAACGAGTAAGTGATTGGGAGTTGTCAGTATGGGTTTACAAAGATGAAATCATGATTGAGCAACCATGTTGCCTTCTACAGCGAGATGACTAGCTTGGTGGACAAGAGGAAAGCAGTAAATTTATGGGGTTTTTCTTTATTGTGAGGGGAGTCAAACACTGGCACAGGTTGTCCAGAGGGGTTGTGAAGTCTCCATCCTTTGAGATACTCAAAACCCAACGGGACACGGTCTCAGGCAGCCTGCTGTAGCTGACCCTGCTTGAGCTGGGGCTGGGGCGTTGGACTAGATCATCTCAGGAGGTCTCTTTCAACCTAAACAGTTCTGTGTGAATTTATACACCCTATGTAGATTTTGCTACTGAAGAACCTCTTAATCCATATTGCACCAGTCACCAGCGACAACAAATTAAATAAAAAAGGTCATTTTCTAAAGCTTTGGTAGAAATTGCATTGAAGTCACTAAAAAGTCCCATTGATTTCAAAGGGCTTTGGCTTAGTCCCAATGCTCCTTATTTAAATAACTGTCTAAATGTTCTGATTTTCATGAATATAGGGAATGCAGCTGCTCCAGAGGGCTTCACTTGGCTTTGATCAGGCTCTAATTACTTGTACTTGTTTAAAATGTTTCTAAAAAGTTTGAAAATTTGGTATTTTTTTTCCCCTCACAGTCAACAAACTCAGTAATTCCTGGAGGGGTATGGTTTAAACTTTCCCCAGAGCTCAACCTTTTATATAAAATAACTTTAGACAAAATATTGTTATAAAATACGACTCTGAGTATGAAAAATCAGCCACATGGTAGAGAGATTGTTCTGTAATCACAGAAACTGGCCAAGAGGTTTGGTGTCTCCGGCTTGTAAGGGCAAAATTCTGCAGCAGAGTGTTGGAAGGTGTCATCCAGCAAACATGTACCAAGTCAGAAATCAGAGACAGGAATGACTGGAGATAGGGAGAGAAGCATTGGATCCCTCTTTCCTATAAGCAGCAGCTGTGTGGGACACAGTAATTCCAGTGATGGATGTTTTTGCCTTCTACTTAGTCAGTAGGTGCAGGTTGTGTGAATGATGATGTTTCTGAAAAAGACTGGTAATATAATATCCTAGGCTGCCTAGAGATTTGAGATTTGTTATTGAAAAACTCAAATGGGAATCCTGAAACTGTTTTCTGAACCCTGGAAAGCTTAGACGCCAGAGGGAAAGTGATAGCAGTGACATTCTGGTAAAATGTTCATCAGCTATTGTCATACTTTGTTAAAATCAATGAGTTAAATACCCTCAACAATTATGCCAGTTATTAACAGCTTAGGAATGTGTAAATCTAATTCGTAAAGAAGGTCATCTGGGCAGGGTTTCCTATTCTGCTACCAAAAGGTGTGTAATTTCTGTATAAATTATTTTGCCTTTTCTGCAACTGAAATTATCCATCAGTTAAATGATTATAATAAAAAACCCAGGCCTTTAGCTCACAGGGATAGATTGTTATTAGCCATACCTTGGTTCCTATTAAGAGCTCAACATTTTAGCCATACCTTGGTTCCTATTAAGAGCTCAACATTTTTCTTATGTAAGTACAAGATACTGTTACTTTTTTTTTTTTTTTAATACTTCATAGACCTACATTCTGTTTCAAATTATTACCACATCTTAAGGTTGATATAGCCAGAACACCTTGTGTGGTGTAGATTTCTTCTTTGAAAGCACTGGTAAACATGGCTCCATCTATATTTCTTCCCTATCTGCTGCAAAAGCAAAAAAAAAAGCTCTGATGGATGCATATGACTATGGGGAAAGACAAAGCAGAAATATCCAGCCTGGTTAAGTGCAAACAAGAAATATCAAACCAGACAGCTAGCTAAGCAGACAGGCAGATCAAAAGGATAGGGATGACCACAGACATACACTGAGAATTATACTTGTCCCTCCTGAGGATACCTGGATGTGTAAGAAGTGGCATGAGATAATGGATAGAAAGGTACACCTGCCCTCTGTCACCTGTTTTACTTTCCTAGTGAAAATTCAGGGTATAAAGATAACCTTAAAATAAATACTTCTGAGTTTCTTTGTAACAGCAATAAATGGAAGTAATAACAAGTGCCAGAAGAGGAAATGGTTGGTTCTTTAAATGGTCAAGCCAGACTCTGGCTGTGATCAGAAGGGACCAGCCAGAAGGGTTGTGAGCGACACTGAATGCTTCCTTTTCCCCACAGACCAGTTACTACAGAGCCGTGCCGTTAGCCCAGGGCAAATAACTCGCCTGCAACCCACCCTGAACCCATGCACAGCCGCACACTGAAACTTGGCGTAGTATGTTGGCACAGACTGAGAAACAACTTGTGAGCCTCCTCAAGTGAAAGCATATTATCCTGTGACACAATTCGTTCTGCTTGAATGAAAAAGACAAAATTCCAGCATTCATCATTTCCACCATTGTAAACTCCAACAAGGCTAGAGATGTTTCAAATTTACATTAATGTAAAAGAGGGAAAGATTCAGACCACGAACCTCACATTTTTGGCTCACAGACTCTAAGTTTGTTAAGAAGGCGCAGATGTAATGACTGATAAAACCAAAACCTACGCTTTCTTGCTTTGCTATGCAGGAGAGGAAGCGGTTTTTCATCTAAAATGCGATACCACAAAGAACTAACTTTTTCCATGTCTGAGTTATACAATGTTCTTTGTAGCTAGATTCTTGGCACTCATCAAAATATGACTAATAAAAAGACTGCGCTTGAAGAGATATGTACAGGATCCAGCTACTAAAATGAAGTCACCTTGATCTTAGTGTGGGCAATCCTTATCAGAGCGCTTCTGGGTTTCTTGATATGAAGTGTTATTCATCCTCTGTACCTGGCTTTTACTGCTGATGGGGTGCAGTAGCAAGATACTGCTACGTAAGGCAGCTGTCAGTACCTTCAGCTGCAACGAGGACCTGAATCCGTGGGGTACCTACCTGCTGCTGTAGGTGTTCATACTTCATTACACCCGTTCACTCCAGTGGAAGGGTTGGTTGTAACTGCTGGTCTGTCTTTTCACGAGCAATCGGGAAGTCTTGAGGGGTTAAGCTCTCGCATTTAAGCAGAAAGTGGATGCTGTACCAGATATTTCTGCTACGATCCTGTACCTGAAGATAGTAGCATACAGAGCAAAGTTTCCCAGGGAGGATGGACTCTGAGATGTGGGGCCAAGGCCTTCTTTCTGCCCTTTGGCTTCAGGAAAGGGTTGGGGGTGCATATGATTTGGGGAAGGAACCACAGAGCAGGGACTGCTCAGGGCTCTCTCCCAGCACCCAGAACTACCGTGTTTCACCTTGACTGCTTTTAGCAATCCCCAGCTGCTGTGTATTCTTGCTTCTGATCCTCCTTGAGTGATGTCCTCTTGCCACGTGCTGTGATAGACTGGAGGAATTGTGCTCTTTCAGCTTCTGGTCTGGCACAACCACTTCGAGGGACTGCAGCTAAGCCATGGGGCAGAGATGCTCTGCAGGTGGCCCATGAACCTGGCTGGAGCATGCTGAAGCTGCCTTCTGGCCTACGTGACCGATTTTCTTTCACATACAAACTAGGCTGTTGAGAAAGGGAAGGAGAGAACGTCCTATACACCTGGGCCCCTTCTAGCGTGGAGGTGGGCCATGCATGGTCCTGCCAGCCCCCAGGTCCCACAGTTTAGATGAGGCCAAAGGGTAGCTAATATTTAAGTCTTTCATTTAGTTTTATTCAGTTACTGAAAACCTATTAGGTCTAGTTTTAATTGGAGTGAGGCCACGTTGCACTGATCTGAAGGGGTAAAGGTACCTCTTAATGGTATAAATTAGTTTCAATTTTAAAGCACTGCTTTAATTCGTTCTTCAGTGTGAAGAGTGAAGAATAATTGCATTGGCTTCTTGTTATCACTGCTTGATGTATTCAGACCATCTGTGTGCACGCTGGCGTATCTTGGCAATGGCTGGAGAGCATTAATGCATGGGGCAGAGCTGGGGAGCCGACCTGAGGTTTACGGAGGGTACCAGAATTAGGGTTTTGTCTCTGAACATTGTCTAAATTATGTTTTAATTGATGTTTCAAAAGAGAAAGTTTTGAAATACGTGAATGGAAACTTCCTAAAAGCAGAAGTCCCTTGTTTCTCAGGTAGTTTCTTGCTCTTACACCAGCCTGCTGAAACAGGGCATTGTAAGAGCTCCCTCCCAGTTTCCCTTGACTATCCCAGCTCTTACAGGGGTCTGGTGATGTTTGGTATTTCAGTGCGCTTTAAGATCCCTCATGAAAGGTGCTGTATAAATGCACCTTTTTACACAGAAATAATACCATCTGCTAGGGTTGTGTGTGTGTATATATAGAGAGATCTATCTTATTTCCATGCCCTGGCTGCCCATCTAGGATGTAAAAAGATATTATTTTGCCTCTGTGTCCCTGGGCAAGGCTGGGAGAGTGGGTAGAGTCAAATTGCCACAACTACTTGTATGATGCAAAGAAAAAAAACCCTCTTTACAAACAGCACACAACCCCCCCCCTCTTCCAGGTGCAGGTTTTGTGCAAATAGGGACTTCTCATGCTAGCGTCAGGTGAAAATGATGGATTGCTGGTGGCTGGATTGAAGCAGTCTGGTACCTGAGCTATTCCTTAACGATGTGCTGCGGTCTCCTTCAGCTTTTTCTTAATGCTGGGGTGACTTTCCATCTTGAGTGGTGTCTCTCTGTGTCACCAGCTGGCACTGTAGCTGGTCTGCCATGTTATCAGGGGGCTCTTCCAGCTGTGCGGAATAAATATGTGGAAGTGCACATCTTCAAGACATACTGATGTACAAGATGTAGCTGAAAACAACTCAATGGAGCAACCACTGCTGGCCACAGCCTGAGTGTGTGCATTAGCATTAGGCCTTCATGTGTCAGAGAATGGTCTTGAGGTGATGGGGAAAGGCAAAGCAGCAGGGGACAGGTTAATTGTTTGGGTGCCTTTTTCAGTCCTGAGTTTCTACAATCAAGAGACCTAAGGGTTCCTAAATGTCTGCTGGTACTTGGCTCTGAGGAAGTCGGGGTAGTGGGATGCAGAAACCAAGGGCTAAGTTTCTTCCCATTGCTCTAGGGTGAGTGTGACCAGAGTGCCATGGAAAATGCATGCTCCGAGGGCATAAAGGGTGTAAAATACAGCTATTTACATGCAGGAGGTTTCCCATCAGACTGTTCTCTCTGTCCCCCAGATTTCTGCTGACTACGTAGTAGATAAGAGTGTAAGAAAGAAGCCATCAGATCTGGGTTATCTTCTTGCAGGGAAAGAGTGAGCACAGATTTAGGAGGCAGACTACACCCTGCACTACGATTAACCACGTCAACGAGCAAAAAGTCCACTTGCTTATGTTAACAGCTTAGCATCCTACTTGATAAAGCATGTTTCACTAACCATGTTTTCTGTTTCAGTCTTTACAAAGGACGTAGGGCCTTGAACGTGTTGCTAGAGAAGTCCCATCCTGCTGCTGCTGTAGTCCTTTGGCCCTTTCAAACTGGGATGGGAAGCACGGCATGGGTCTGAGTCTCCCAGGAGTGGGTCTGCTGCTGGATCACGGGTTCTCCAAAGTCCCTTGTCTTTGGGTGCTCTGATGATTTTGCTGTTTGCTAATTTTTGTGTCCTCGATCCTAAACCTAACAGTCTTTATAACATCTGGCGTGTGTAATGTGCTGTACATAGAATGCAGGAATCATTTGCTTTTCTGCACTGGCAAGCAGCCTTCCCTTAGGATGAAGGGACTGTTATTTAACAGCCCATAGAAATACATACAGCAGCTGGAAAAGGAGTAAATAAGGAAACAGGAAGCAAAGCTTTTTCAAGAAGTGAAGAGGCAGGACTATTATTTAACACTGAGGGATGTTCTCTGTCCTTCAGGATGCTCTCATGGGGTCTTCTGAAACTGGGCTAGCTTTTCTGTTCATTTTAACAAAGGCTGGATGGGCTCCGGTGCAGTAAGTCCCCGAGAGAGCTGACAAAGGCTACCCAGGCTTGTCAAGGAGGACATTGCAAAATGGCATTTTTAGCTGTAGCTCCTGATTTCTTTCAAGCTGGCACCACACCTGTACAATGGAAAGAGAATCAGCCAGCAGCTAAACTTGTACTTCCTTCTGATATATCAATACATTTTGTTAGAAACAATCAGTCATTTATAATCCTTATACGACAGCTGCAGTTTCTCCTCTCAGACTCGCATACTGTGCCATTATAAATAGATTGTCATATTCCTTGCAGCACTAAATTGCTTTCTGCATTCCCAGTCCCTGGGCGGACTGATTGACTTGGGAAACCTGCCATTTTGGTAGCCCTCCAGAAAAAGTGATTACTTATTTTTGCATCTGTTGCCAAACCTGTGTAAGTGTGTTACCATTAAAAAGTCAGTATTTAACCACAATTACCATAAAGGGGTATTTGATATGACAGTTCTTTCCTGCTGTGTTATGTTTCTCTGTACACAAAGAGCAAACGGATGGTTTTAATTAGAGAAGGAGGGCCTTCCTAGCGATATCTGCACTGCTTCGAACACACAATGCATTCTTGTTTCTTTAACCAATACAGTGATTAAGGATTTAAAAGTGTAGCCCGCAAGAAAGAAAAAAAAAAAAAAAAACAAAAAACAGGGAAGTATACCTGTTGTAGGGAGCCCACAAACACAGAGAAATATCAGGGTGTGCGGAATGACACCTCCTGCAAGTAAATGTTAAGCACCTAAGGGTGATGCTGGAAGAGGAGCAGCCGTGCGGCTGAGGGATACTTCACTGGAAGAATAACAATATTCATAGCATTCACCTGTCCTGTGGCCCAGTACAGTAATGTATGCATGGCAGTGTGCTGGGCGCTCCAGAATCGGGGATCTGTCTCTGCATAGAACAGTATCGATTGCCACTATGACCTGATCTAACCTTGGTGACTCAGTGGAAAACTCCCCATTGAGTGAATGGCTTTGGATCATACTGTAACCCTTTCAGAACCTTCCAAGACAAGACAAGGTGCCGCAAGCCTAGCCCTGAAACCCAGGGCACTTTGTGCCGTGGAGTTCTTAAGGAGGCAGTATCTGTTGCCTGTTAATAGCATCCTCTTAGGCACTGGCCCAGATCAGAGCTCCTTCAGTGGCTTTTTATGCACTTAACATTGAGTGCTTGTCGATTAAAACCCAGTCACAACTTCTGAAGCAGGGACCAGTCCATCCTGACCAGGTCCCAGACTGATGCCCCCTCCACGCTCGTTCTCTCCCTCTTTCTATCTAATCCCACAAACAATGCATTTTTTACTGCGTGGTGACAGAGCTCCAAGGGGAGAGGTGAAGAACTGCTCTCATCCCTGTTCCCTTCTTCACCAACTTTCTTCCTCATCTAGACTGCATACAGCAGTTAAATGCCCCATGAGAAGGTAGGAGAGGGGCTGAAAAAGGGTCTGAACCTCCCCTTCCCAGTCAGCTGCTGTAAAAATGCAGGTAATATACGAAGGCTCAGGGAGGAACTGACATCCCTAAAGTTTTGTTTGTGAGAGATGATGACCATAGAAGAAGGCCTGCTGGCTTCATGCCTTAAGGAGAGCAGAAGATGGAGGAAACATCTAGTTTATAGCTGAGGCTTAGGGTGGATATTATCAGGCACCCCTCGGGCAGCTGTCATCATGCAGACACTTTCTGAGGAACCTGATAAACTTGCAGTTCAACAGGGATCTCACGAACGTATGTTCCTCCAGGTCTTGGTGGCAGGTAGAGACTCTTTCGGGGGCCACGGCTTTAAACTTGGATGCTTCTCCTCTGCTGAAATGCTTTATTAAAACGAAATCTAAACCCAGAGACCTCAAAGTGCTTTTTGGAAGGGGTAAATATAATTATTTCACAGCTTTGGATGAGGGCAGGATTTCTAAAGATAGCCATATGTCTAGCGTCAGGAAAGGAAGCCTGTGCTATTCCCCCCCACCCCTGCTCCCAGTAATTAAACGGGTAGGTGCTTGAGGGTTTCAGTGGAGATTAGCCTGAATCCCATTGAGTATTTATCTGTACCTTGAGGTATCCAAGTAATCTGAAAATACAGCTTTGGGGATTTGCCCAGAGCACAACAGAAGGCAGCTTTTGGATCTGATAACAGAATATGGCTTTCCTGATGTGCTGCTTGCTCCACGAGCACAGACGGGCTTCTGCTCTGCTGCTTCTCTTGTCCGCGCTTTCACGAGGGGTCCTGTTTGACATGTATTTTAGTATTGGATTATAAGCAACAGGCTTATACTTTGGGACTGAAGGTAGAGGAATAAGGGACAGAAATCATTCATAGTAGATACAAAAAGGTGTAGATATACAAAATTCTATTGCTTTGATATAAATAAGAATCTGAAGTTCCTTAATGGGCTGTCTAAGTACCATTTTACACCCGGCCTGTGTAGTGTTTTAGCAGACTCAGTCTATTTAGACTGAGCAGAGACTTACTGCGTACTAATCAGAATACTTACTGATTTAGCACATTTAATGTTTTTCATCTAGCTAATAGGAATCTCTTTAGTTGTTCTTTTCCTCCAGAAATACCTTTCCTAACGTCCAGTGCTCTTTTTTAATATGCAGGTCCTCTCTCCTGCATCTGAAGAGCAAGATTAAATGGGATGCTTATGATACTGTGTATAAATAAATAGCTGTACGCTATTAAAAGCAGCTGGCTAGTAAGTACTGTAAAATCAGCATCTTTTTGTACTTTCAACCTGAGCATAAATGAGCTTCATGGCTTGGCGTACCATCAAATCCAGGTCTTGGATAACGTAAGTGCACTGATCCTAGAGTTTGCTCCAAACCCAAGGAAAATAAGAGATCACAAACCATTACATATCTGCTGTATTTTTCCTGCACTACCTTACTGCTGAGCTGCAGTGCCTTATGAGCACTTCCTTCTGTCATTCCCTGTTGCCAGACACCTACAAAATGCCTGCAAAGCCTTCAACATGAAGTAGGAAATACGATGCCTGTCTCCAAGTTCTGAAGATTGTTTACAATCCAAATATTTGAAGATGTTGCTAGTTATATGGTAACTAGAACCTGTGTAACTCAATGCTTTAATTAAAGGTGTCTGTTGACTGAAGCGTGGATGATAGCTGATTTGAAAGCTATTGCTGCAGCTAGGTTTTATCTATCTCTTAAAGCCAACACCAGAAAACATGTAATTCAGGGTAAATATAAATTTAAAAAAGCTAGTTGCTGGCTGGTTGCTGTGCAAATGCCATCAGCTATTAGTAGACTGGCATGACAGGAGGAATATCTCTGATGGAGAAAACTGCGCCCTCCAAGAAAACCTGCTTCTTGCATTTTCTTACGTTTTCTTTTATTTTGTGACTCTCGATGGTTTTCCCAGGACTCTCTGTCCACGAAAAATGCCATCTGAACAACTTTCTGTGGACTCTTCACAGCTTCTGACCTTCTCTGTGGTTTGGCCAACATTGTTGCTAGTGGCATTGGATTTGGAGACTTGATTATTTATGTTAGTGAGAATCAATGTGGGCAAGCAGGTAATGTAGGACTTGGGTTGGCAGTGCGAGGGAATGAGCTTGAGCCTTGCCATCTTTCTTGTTCCAAATAAATGTGAGCAGAAATATTCTTTGAGGGGGATTTTACAAAGGCATCAGCTGCTCTGGAGATAATATCCAAACCTCTGGACCTTTTGAGGTTTGCCCATCACTTCTTACAATCAGGAAAGAAATGCATGACTCTGTGAGGAAGGTATTTTAAGCTTATTTTCTTTAATCTTCTGGGTTCTGTGGTTGTGACTCCCCTGAGGTCATACAGATATTTTTAAATGAATTCTCACTGCTTGAATAACAGGGAAATAATGTCTTGGTTTTCAACTTCTGTATTCTTCAGCTTCATAACTTTGGGCACTCCCCAAGTGAAGCTGAAGTCACTGGGCTGTTTCAAGAGTCCTTTTGTATTTACATTAATAACAAACCTTCCCCCTTGAAGAACATTTGCCATACTTCAAATGTTTATTGTTCAGCTGGGCTAGCTAACAGCTGTATTGAGCAAAGCCCCATGTGACAACCAGTGCATTCCTAGGTGATTATAGTATACTACCAACGACTTTAATATGTACGTTGTGGTAGCATCTGCACGGTCCGGAGCACAGCTAAGGGGAAAAAAAAGCGCCCTTGCAATCCGAGTATGAAATTGTCGCATAGGGATATAAAAAGCAAGGAAGAGGTTGTTGCACCCCCGGTTAAATGTTTTCTGTCCCTCCTTGCACTGAATTTGTACCTGTTTTCTGACAGGCCAGTGCTCAGCCTGTGCTTGTGTGTACCTTGGCAAGGAGGCTTTGGAGCTGTTTTCCGCAAGAGATAGCTCAGAACTTTTCTCTGAACTGCAGTTGCATCAGAAAATGGAGTTTGTCAAAATCGAAACATGTTATGGGAGCGCACCAGCACTCAGGGGGCGGCAGGAGGGGCCACGTGGTCACTTTGACATCCTCGTTTTTTTCCAGTCGGTGCCAGACTGCATTGGTTTGATGAGAGGAAAGCATTTTGTTTCAACCTGCAGCGATCCTATTACTTTTCACTTGGTGTGTTTACATTGAAGGGAATGTTAATATTAAAACTCATCAAAGGCAGCAGCGCTTTATATTGTCATATCGTTGTAGAAAATGGATCCAATTTATAGCCCTTTGTAAAATTTTTGTTGTAAGCCAC
This sequence comes from Falco punctatus, assembly GCF_963210335.1. NCBI lineage: Eukaryota > Metazoa > Chordata > Aves > Falconiformes > Falconidae > Falco > Falco punctatus. The sequence continues at coordinate 27,099,544 of NC_137592.1, read as the reverse complement.
ACAGTGGAGCCCCCACAGAGGGTGCTGGGGCCTGCAAGAAGGAGGGGAGCATTTCCCCAGTACGGCAGAGCAGGAGCCTTCCACAGCCATCCTCATGCCCTGGGTGCTGCTCGCACCCCTGAGCCACACTGCACAACCACCTGCAGCTGGGGTCTCACTTTGGGCTTTTTAAAAAAATGCTTAGGTTTCTCCATATTTCTGCGTGCCCATTTCCCCTTCTTGCTCTCCCCCAGCGTGCAAGCAGAGGGGTGCAACGGCTGCGTCTGAGCCCTGGGGAGGTACAGCCATACCTGGGTGCTTTTTGGGCAGGACTGCTCCCACGGCAGGGCAAAGCTGGACAAGCCTTGGGGCTCAGCTGCGATCCCATAGCAGGCAGCAGAGGAGCATCAGCTGGGGTGGAGGAAAGTATGGTTTGTCTCCTCATTTCTTCCTCATTTACCGCCCCTATCATGAAGATGAAGGCATCAAAGCAGACCAGGGTTTGGCTTTCCTAATAACGGAAATTCTTAAAATCATCCATGGTGGGATGTGATGGCAAGCACTGCCATGAGCGGGGTCTCACTAATGTCATCCTACAGGCAGACAGGGAAGAATGTATAACTGTGACTTGTTAATAAAAATAGTTTTTAGTGCTTGGAATTGTTTCAAACATGTTCCATTTGGATGGATTTTTGTGCTAAGAACAATGCTTCTTCCTTACCCCCAAAATCTTCCAAAATAAAAGAAAGGGCTGCGTAGCTATCGATTGTCTGTTAGCAGTTCCTGAATAAAGAAGGAAATTATATTCAGGCAGGCCTTTTAAATTGATGTGGAAATCTCATCTGGACTTGTCTTGCGTGAGAGCCCTCCGCTTTGCTAGCCCTCTGTGGCACACAAGCTGGCTGTTCTCTTCAGGTAGACAAATAATAATCTCAAACGTGAATTAAACTGACAGTCAGCTGCTTAAAAAAAAAAAGCTTTTCTAAATCGCTGTGTAAGAATGAACATTTCCAGCAAGTCCGCAGAATGTTACAGGAAAATTGGATGAAATTAGCTCCTTCTGATTAACTTTCATGCAGCGGGCTATCACAGTGCCACCTAGATACTTCCTGTTAATATGGTTTATTTAAGGGGGAGAATAATGATAGTCTTGCAAAATGCCTGCTTTTGCAAGATTTTCAGTGTAATTTTGATGACTCAGAATGATCAGATACGATTCTTTTTGAATTAAGCATGGTCAGTAACTGCTACCGTATCTTTGAAGGATATTAAAGATTTTAAACATTTTCATGGTAATGTTTTTGTTAGGAAATGGGAAATAAGACTTTTCAGGCTATCACACTGTGCAGAAGTTTGGTGCAGGTTTTGGTTTCCTTTTTCTCTGATGCTGCAAAACCAGAATACTCCTTAAAATAATGTTTTATTCATTTAACATTTTAAAAAGTTTCCATTTGGAGAGAATGATCTCTCCAAGGCCTAGATTACACCCTTCCTCATCAACTCAAAGAACTGTTTTTGTTTGGGGGCAGTTACCTCGGTAGGTTCTTTGGGACTTGTTTTCATGAGATGGAAAAAAATGGGAACCGAGCTCTTAACCACGATGCAGCCCAGCTCCCTGAACCCCAGGGGAAGAAAATAAATTCACTTTTTGTGTACAGTTCTTGGTCTCTGTCTGTTGGTACCTTGCTAAGAAAGGTCTCTGGATTTCTGGTTGCTACCTTGATGTAAGTGGAGGTCTGTTTGATGCCTCTCTACTTTTCTTCTTTACCTGTGGTGACTTTGGAGGGCATCTTCTCTGGGACAGCGGAGAATGAGACAGTTTTCTCCTGAATTGCTTTCCTTCTCTGTTACTATCTAGGCTTAATTAGCCCAGCAGGATCAAAGGGAAGGCCATTTGTGTTTCCCAGTCGGGCAGGATGCAGCCCTTAATGGCAGGGTCGTGGTTGCTGGTCTCACTGTGTTTCTGATGCAGGGCAGGGAGACAAGAGATGGAAACGGCCGTAAGCTGAAAATTAATGTATGAGCCCATTGAAAGCTTGGAAGAAAGACTTCAGGCCCTTTGCCGCCTGTGAGATGGTTTAGATATAAGCAAATCCATCAGGCCTTTGGCTAAGTGAGAAAGTGCTGTTATTTGGAGAAAACACTCCATTGCAATGGACCCACGAGACTGTCGACCCTGGGGAAGGGAGCAGGGAGGCCTCTGCGAGTGCCTGATGCCCGTCGGGATGCCCCAGGCATCCTCCCGGAGGCTGCTGCAGGGGAGGCACAGCTGCGGCCAAGTCTCAGCTCGGTGCTGGACCTTGCCCCGCGGCTGCTGCAGCCTGTGTGTATTTTCTGTCTGTAATATTTAGGGGAAAGCGTGCATGCTGATGGAAGTGGCTAAAAATGAGCTGGCTAAATCTGCTTGGACCTGCAGTGTATTTCAACTCTGATCTTTGATAGCTCTTGCTGCCGCTATCTTGTGTCTTCCTTTATCAGAGACTTCCAGTCTCATGTCAATTTTAAGACATGGGCTGTGGGCCTTGGGCAAATGTTCACTGGAGATTAGGAGGAGACTTTAATGAATGCAGCACAGCAGAAGCACTCGCACAACAGTGGCTTTTCAAAAACCTTTCCCAGGGCAGTTGCAGCAAATCTGGGGCACACCCTGATTTTGTTCACTTGAGATGCCAGCTGCAAGGCATGTTGTTCCATGTGAATTTTCTTTTGCATTTCTACCCGCTCAAAGTGTCTGCTCGGTGGCTGCTGGGGGCTTGAAATGAATTTGGGAAGGCATCCAAAAAATGGTGGGTGGGTGTGTTCTGTGGGTGAAGGCTAGTGGATGGAAATCCTTGTCAAATGAGGGGATACGAAGAAAAGATGATCCCAGAGCATACCCCGCAGGGCAGGGGGAGGGAAGGAGGATTTGTTTCCACGGGGTGCTTCAAGATGCTGACCCAGATTGATGCTGCGGTGGTGGGTGTTACACAGTGCCAACTGTGCATGCAGCAGCTCGGCAGAAAACAGCTTGTTCAGCACGAACATTTCATCACATCCCTCCCAGGGTGGTGAACAGACTACCTGGAAGTCCCTGCAGCTTGACAGCTAGATTGGGAATTGCTTCCCACCTCTCACCCCTCTATAATTACTAAAACTCTGTAGAAAAGCTGAGCAGGGGGGTCTGGCTCCAAGGTCAGCTGCACCTTTGAGGCAAGCCCTGCTGTGAGTGGGTGGCTGCACTGGGTAACCCCCGGAGATCCCACCTGAATCACTGAAATCAGGGGGGGTGCAGCGGTGTGAGGGTGGTGTCCGTGTCAGACCCCTGGGGACACACACATTAGTGCAGAGCTGGCTGCAGGTGTCTCCAACTGCCCATAAACTGCCTCCTTCAGAGTTTATCCCTTTTACCTGCATCCTAATCAGTTGCTAAACGACCCATAAATGATCTTAGTGTTTCCCCACCATCAGTCATGTAAAACTATTGATATTATTTCATGCCTGGTACAGTCCTTTAATGGAAATGATGCTGTTCAAGGACCCAGGTGATGCAGAATTTGGTCTGATCAAGAGCTTATTTAATAAAAGATTTGTCTGTCAAGCATTAGCTTCCTCTTTATGCTCAAGTTACAGGACCACAATGTCCTTTCAGTTTCGCGTACCTTCAGAGATCCAAGCTCAGACCTGTAGGAAGCACCAGAGAAAAGAGGAAGGCTGGACTTGGCTGCTAGGGCAAGCCTAAGGGCTAACTCAAGCCTGCTGAGACCCATTTCCACTGTCATGGGCTTATGTTTCCCAGTTTTGTCCCCTTTTCTCTCTCTAGAAAGTGGGAACAATTGTACTGGCCTATCTTATCAAAGTATTAAATAGCTCAAGGATTTGAGGCTTAGAAGGAGCTTGGAGAGTGGCAAAGTACAAACTGTGACAGCATCCTGTAGTCCTCAAGGAGATTGCATTTGCTGTGTCACACAGCAAGGTCACCGGGAAGGTCATAGCAGTTTGGGTTCTTGCTCAGCTCTCCTCCCCAGGATTTGGGGGGAGACTCCCCGCCTGACCTCAGCAGTCTGCAAGCCCTTGGGTCTGTGGATGTAACTGCATGTGGCCATGAGGCTGCAATTTTTCAGCTATTTCAAGTCTTTTTAGGTTCTATTTCTGATGAGGTAGCACCAGAAGAGCCAGCGGTGTGGCTTCTTGCAGTGGACCGCAGAAACATCACTGCTTCTCCAGTTTTGGCAAACGAGTCATGACAGATGTTGTCCTAAGTGAAAACTGCTTCTCCTTATGCCCCATTAGGAGCTGTGATGGAAAGCTTCCTGCGGATCCACTTCTGTGGCGACTTGGCCAAGGAGGAGTTGGGTCCCTTATGTGGGGCAGCTTCAGGCTGGCAGCAGTGACCAGGTTTTTGGCCCCATGCTGCCCCCCGCCCCCCCCCTCCACGCATGAGATCACATCACTTTAACCCTTTGTGAGGGGAGGGGGCAGCTCTCCTCGCTGCTGAAAGCCAACACATTAGTGCTGCGTAATGCCAGCCACGTGGCTGCCCTCAAACAGGCTCGTGGTGGCTGCCAGCATTGATTTCATTGAAGGGAAGCCCTCAGTTTATCGGGCCAAGCTCTTTTTTCTGCCAAGATCTGCTTGGCACAGGGGAGAGGGGCATTTGTCAGGGACTACAGCTATCTCTGAGGTTTGCTGGTAGTTTTTAAAGCTGCCACGGTCTGTGAATGGCCATGGCATTCACTTGGTGGTTGCAGCTACCAGGTCACCCAGGAGGGACTTGGTCACCCCAGGCCCTGGAGGGCAGCTGGGCTGCTCCTTCCAGCCAGCCCGGTGGGACGAGGGCATGATTCTGCCAGCACTGTGTAAGAGAGGCTGCCTCTCCACAGCGGGCACTTAGCGTGCTCCCCGTGGTCAGGATATATCCCCTTTGCCTGGCTCAGGCTGCAGAAGGGCTGGGAGCATGGAGAAGAGCTGGGTCTGATACATCATGCTTGCTGCCTCTTCAATATGATCTTTCCCCTGCCCCTGGTAGGACAATAAATGCCGACCGAGGCACGTCTAATTCTTCCCTATCTTCATCACCCTGTACTTCTTTCCTTATCTGAGTGGCCAGAAATAACCTCTGCCTCCCGTCCTTTCCAAACAGTGTTCATGCAAGACTGGCCCCGCGCTACCCACATAGAGTAAAGCTCACAGCTTGGATTTTGTCCATGGACAAAAGGGATTGAACTGCAGTGAGTGGGGGATTTCCAGAGGCAGGGTTCATCCGCAGCTACTGGGGATTTTCCAAGAAGGATGATCCAAAGCGGAAGCCTTGTGTAGACCTCATGGCATCTATTTGGGTAGGTTGCATTGCATGGCCCATGTATCACAAGGCGTTACAGGAAAAAGTTGGTGTTTTGGATTCAAGAGGGTTTTTTTTTCTTTTTTCTCTTCTTCAGTCGATTTCTTCCTTGTATTGCCTTCTTGTTTTGATGTGCTTCCTCATGTTTGCTAGATGCTGGCATGAAGAGGGTGACTGAAGCAATGGTGTAGAAATGCCCTGTGTGAAAACAGAGACCTTGATATGGATAAATAGAAAGGGGACAGATCCTCACTGGAAGATAAATGGGTGCAGAGCTTCTGCCTACAGATGCAGCCATCCCTGTTTATGGTGCTCTGAAGACCTGACTTGGAGAGAGTCAGCTGAGCTAGGGAGCTAACGTTCTTGCTAGGGAAAAGTATGATGAGACATGGATTCGCATGTGCCTGCCACCTCCTACTTGCTTTCTTGACTAACTGGGCTGTTCTCCAGGGTGGAGGACATCTGATGGACTCAGAGGTTGTTCCCCTCCATAGATGAACCTTCCCTGAGGTGACTGTTCAGGCCAGGGCGGCTCAGGCACGGGGTGTCCCATGACCATGAGCACATCAGGGAGGTGTTGCAGGAGTGGCAGGGGTTTTACGCCAGCCAGGGCTCTGAATAGAAGGGAGGTGATGTGACAAGAGCCTGTGTGATGCAAGCTCCACAGATCTTCTGCACATCTGGTGTGTGAGGTATGAGGAAGCATGGGGAAAATTCTTGAGCTTTGTAGACAGCTTTATTCATATCTTCCAGATAAGGGTGGACTGTGGTGGTGGTTGCAGGTAAATCTCACTCCTCCAGGTGACTGGGAGTCCTTGTCACACCTTCTGATTCGCATTAGCTGTAACTGAAAGCTTAGGTGGGACAGAGGTGCCACTTGGACCTTGCACTGGGTCTCTGCACAACAGGGAGTCTGATAAGTCTGCGTTGGCGTGCTGCGTGCAGGAGGTGGGGGGAGAAGGTGAAATGAGTATTTGTCCAATTTGAGCTTTAAGCACTCAAGGAAACTTTGCAATTAAAAAAAGAACTAAAGCCTCAGCCCTCCACCCTGTCAGTTTCTGTGCATCCGTATATTTATCTGTATATAGAGATCTATTTTAGAAGGCGGTTCAGTCACCTCCCATCCTCTATCTCATCCATTCAGCTGGGGGGTGCTTCTCCGGGCATAATGGTAAGTGGGAGAATGGTAATTCAGGCCACACCGTAGGGCTAACAAAAGCGTCACTTGAAAGTCAGGGTTATAGCCAGGCTTTTGACACAGTGATCTCCCAGCATGACACTTAGTAAAATTTTCTTTTTGCCTTGCTCCTGCATGATGTTCAGTTCTTCCATTCAGCTGGAGACCGGTGGAAAATCTGTGGTATCTTCACTAGGGCCAGCACGTTTATTTCACTGCCAGACCTGGAATACAGATTCTTGAATGCTGTGCACCACTAATGCACCATTGAATAATCCTTGTAATTATTTCCCAGGTCGTTTCTTCTCAGGATACACATAACCTGAACGTATATTAATGGCGCACGTAAGCTGCAGGCAATGGTTCTGTAATCAACTTCAGCAGGCAAGCCTGGATCAGCAGCTGGATAGACTGGTGCTGTTGTGCACATCACTGCTGGCTGCAGATCCGCCCCATCCGTGGCAGCTGGAGAGGGGGAAACTCTTCCCTAGGATCAGGGTCACCCGGCAAGCATCAGCACCTTGAGGGTAACAGGAGAGCTGAGCAATATTAGAGCTGGTCACTTGCTTCCCTGAGGCAACAGAATGTTAAATGTTTGGTCCATCAGAATGCTTGAGGCATGTGCTTATGTGGAGCAAAGCCTTCCATCAGTAGGTTGTTACTGCTGGCTCTGGTAGTAATGGCAACATACCTGCCCTTCTTTGGGATTAGTAAAGGGATTTCTTGAAGCTTCCACTATTTCTTTGTAATTAAGGGCATGACCCTCAAGTGGCATAAAAAGGCAAAACTCCGTTGGTGTCATTGGAGTTGTTCTGGCCAACGTGACAGGGACACTGGCCTCATTGTTACCGTTGGCCTCGGTTACTCAGTTTTTCAGGTTTCCACTCAGAATTACTCAGAGCAGTTTTTCAAATGGGATATGTGTGGTGACTAAGCTGGGTTAGATGAGTCTAACATAGTTCATTATATCTTATGCTAACATGAGTTGTTATTTTTAATATACTGATTTATGAAAAATATATATAGGGGGAGGGTGAGTATTTCACTGTATATGGATATCTCTCCTTGTAATAGCACATCAACTTTCAGGCAACTGATGCTTACTACTTTGCATGCAGTTACATAGAATTGGATTTAGTGCTCTGCAGGGGTATGCAAAAGGATGTGCCAAGGGAACTGGGAGGCCAAAAGGCTTTTTAATGCCCTGTAATATTTAGCTCCCAATGTCTGTGCAAAAAGGAGCAGTCTGAGATGTTTGGCAACACTTGCCCCCAGTCGTCCCAAGAAATACCGTCCCTGATCTTCCTCCTGTACGGTGGGCGTGCAGTACTGCATTACTGATGGGTTATTGCGCTCTGACTCTGCGGGACCTGGAACGCCAGTGCCTGGCTTTACACCCTTGGTGTAACTGCTCTCTGGTATCCATTCAATTCTGAGAGCCTGCAAGCCTGGAAAAACAAGTCCATTGGCATTAAAAAAAAGTGTACAAATCCTCTGTTTTTCTGCCAACAAAGAGGTATCTTCAGAGGAAAACAAAAATAAACCCGCTGATATGGTCTCAGATCTGAGCTGAAAAGTTGAGAGACCCGTATCCTGCCAGTGCTTTTATGTTTATGCATAGTGTGCGCTCAGATCCCTTCTCTAATCAGTGGGCTCGAGGGGTACTGCACTGCACCAGGAAGGTGTTTGGCAGCCCAAGGAGTCTTGTCCTTGTGATGTCTCAAGTCCCAGGGGGGCCGCAGCGTCTGTATGCTATGGCCATGTCCTATAGCACATCCACCTGACTGCTGTTAAACTGCGGTACTGTGAAACCCTTGGGTACACGTTATATCCTCTCTTGGTGGCGGCATTTCAGCAAAACCTCTCTTCTCCCACCCAGCAAGGGTTACGTCCAATTCTCTTGGAAAAGAAAATCCTCCCTCTGCAGCCTGGCAGCGTGTGAGCAGCATGCAGGTTGGACAGTAGTCACTGAAAGTATTCCCTTCTTTTTTAATATGCTGCACCACCTTTCCAGTGAATTGCCACCTCTGTGGCAGTTTTGATTTCTAAATGGTTAAAGCTCGTGAATCACCTTTTGTTTCCCTTTTCCATAGCTTGATAATGAATGTTTTTCCCTTAAGGTGTTTCCTGTACTGCAAATGTCTGACCGTGACTGATCAGCTCCAGTCATCACCACCCCGAATGACTGCAAATTGTGCAATATAGTCCCTTGATGAAGAAGATGAGTGAGGTCATCGTTTGGACCCCAATGTGACTGTTCTCACAGGCATTTTTTTCATTAGCAAGGGAAATAAAGTCATGGAGGAGTAGGAAGGCTCCAGTACTGGAAAGATCAAACCAAAAGACCAGGGAATGGCTTGCTGAAACCACCTGAGTTTATCACTTTTTCAGTCAGCTAGCTAGCACGTGAACCGGGGAAGTTAGGTCACCAAATGCTTGTGCTTCTTGCAGTGTGGGAGTGTCCCAGAAAAATTAGGAGACAGCAAATGTGTGAGGAGTAACAACACTCTGGTTTATACAAGGCATAATTAACACATGGAAATTCCTTTCAGAGAGAGTCTCAAGGTCAAGAGGTAAATGGGATTAAGAGTGAATGGAACACTTAGAGGGCTAATGAGACTGCTCCTCACAATTCTGTTAGAAGGAATCAAAAGCACTAACGTGTCTTGCCTTCAGGATTTGCCAAGCCTTGGATATTGTAGCTGTTCCTTGGCTGTCCACTGAGGGGTTCATTCAATCTTTTGCTGAATCTCTTTGCTCTGAGAGGTTCAGTTTCAGAGTAGGTGGGTCACTGGCATTGCCTGCAATGCCAATTTGTATAGCACAGAGGGAATCACCAAAAGCATTTTGTGTCTGTGTCTGTGTGTGTAAATATACCTACACACACTATGTAAATTGCAACTATTTAATATGCATTGTTGTTCAGACCTCACTAATTTTTATGACTGGAAAGTCTGTAGGCATGACATTGTCAAGGAGAAAACCTTCATTTTTCACCTTTTTGCTTGCAGGATCCGTTTTATATACTGACCTCAGCAAATGTAGCAAGGAAGACAGCAATATCAAGGAAAAAAATCAAAACAAAGCCTCCCAGCTGCTTACATATGCATGTTCCCAAATCCTGTACTGAGCTAACTTTGAATTTTGCAAAACCTTTTCTTTATAATGGGCTGAACAAGCAATCAGGGTAAAAACCCCTCCTTCTCCCTCCCTCTCCCTGCTCCCTCCCCAAATCTGCACTGTGTCAGATCCTCACACCAAATTTTGCAGTTTAAACTAAAATTTCTGAGCTCTTCGTGATATCCATGATTCTTTGGAATACCTCAGTGGAATGTGCATGTCCCAGTCCTCTGAGTAGTGGCTCAAGGTCCCTGCCCTGGTGGGCAAGGCCGCAGGACGTTGATTCAGCCCAGATGACAGAATGCTTGGAAGCCCCCGTCACGCTCCTGAGCCCAAGCTGAAGTTTTATTTATGCAGAGTTTGCCAGAAAAAACATTAGTCATGAATGAAATATCCATAAAATCACACAACTGTCCTCCTAAGCTTTTATTTCATCTATTTTGAAAGTATCTATAATGTTATTATACAACATATAATGCAGTCTTTTAAGAAATGTTGTGGATGAGAAACGACTTATATTTGCAGTGACAAATGGAACAGATGAAGAGACCTGTTGTTTGTTGTCCATAGCGGCAATTGCATACATCCTTCTCCCAAAGAAGCAATTCCTTCTTTGCATGTTGAGTGCTAATTGTCTGTGTTTTCTCTGTGTTTAACAGAAAGGACATCACTTACTCCCGTGGCATTTACAATTAGTGCTAATCGCAGGCAGTGTAGTCAGATGTAGGTGGTATCTAAATCAAAAGCCACAGGGGTGCTGATTTTGTTAAACCTATAGGTGGGAACATCCCTTCCTTCACCAGGAGCAGCGTTTATCCCTGCCACAGGCGCCCTGCACTATCCCAGCCCCTCCTGGAAATGAGAGTGTGATCCAAGTGTTGGAAGGGGGCCAGTCAGTGGACAGGACAAATAATAGGATGCCTGTGAGCTGTAGGACCCCTCTTCTTTTCTAGTCTTGATGTCCTGATGAGAGAGCAGTGGGAGGACAAGGGCAGAAAAGAAGCAGTGCTCAGGCTGTGCTTGGGATTAGAAATGTGTTCCCTGGCAGGGAAAGCTTTGGTGATTCATTATCAGAGCCTCCATGGGTCTGAAACAATTTTGCTGCACATTTCTCAATCCCTGTTCTGCTCGTCCTGCAGATAACTAGGCAACAGGCAAAGACTCTTCTGAGAAAAAAAAAAATAATGTTAGAAGTGAAACAGCATCACAGCAGCAGCTGGCAGAGCTGCTGCAGATAAGGGCTTGTGACGATTTCCATTACCCTGTTGTCTGAGTGCTTACGGTTCAGCCATTACAATTAGTTTGGAGCTAAAAACTGACGTTGAGTCGCTCATCTCTAACACTGAACACACACAAGGTATGTTTTATTTAGTGTAGGTTCCCCATTCTTGGCAAAATTTATAGTAAATAGATTTGCCCCCATCTGTTAGCTGCAGGCAGGCTTACACACGCAGTTTGCAGGTACGGGGCACAGAGGTACAGGGGAAATTACCCAGGTGTGGACCCAGAGCTTGTTCTCTGTCCTGAAAATGGGCACGCTTGCCTTACGGCCGGGCGTATAACACACCCCAGAGCTTCTCCATGTATGCCAGTGGCACACAAGCACACTGGCATGCTCAGCTGTGCTTACTGGTGCTTCTGGACAGGCAGCTGAGCTGAGTCGTGACATCTGCTGGCCCCTGTTTGTCCGTGATGCCAGAAAGAATTTTTATTCCTTTATTTATTTTTTAAAGACAATGCAAACCGTAAGTTTCAACCCTTTACATTTTTAGTTTTGTAACCTGTTTAGTCAATGATCTGCGTCCTTAAAAAGGGTAATGAAACTCCAGTACTCGTCCCTTTCTGTCCTCCGACAGCCCCTTGGCAGTGCTGCTGCTGTTAATAGCTGCTGAATGGCGATGTGAGGCTGCCCATGTGGGCAGGAAAGTACATCTTCAGTAATGGAACGGGAAAAGTCCCTTTGGAGTGCTTATTTCTGAAGAGGTCATTCTGCACTGTAGGAAGTAAAGAAATAGAGAAGATAAATCTTCCTGAACGTGTGTTGTGCCTGTAGAGACACGCGGGGATCTGGTAGCCGCTTGTTGTCAACATGTATGTCTACTGCAACGCCTCTGGAAATACCTCTTGGAAAAATTATTCTTCCTTAGTGATTTTCTGTGGTGTTTCTGAAACACCGCGCTTGTCTGATCACTGACTTGCCCTGGCCAAGCAGTGAAGCAGAGTGGGGCTGGGATGTGAAGGGGAACTGGGGTATCTTACACCAGATTCAGGGTGTAAGATACTTCTTTGGGAAGGGGAAGATCCAGAAGGGAACAGGGAGATGGTGGGAGAGAGTTTTCTTTTGCAGGAGTGCAGGGGTGGTAACTGCCCCTTGCTGAACATCGATCTCATCACGGCCGTAGGCTCAGCAGACCCACCTCTGTTGCCCCAGCTGAAGACCATAATCTCCTCACCACTCCTACTGTGTGACTTAACATTCATCAAGAAAGAATCTTTCACTTCATGATATCATCACTTTTTATTTTTACACTCCTTCAATTAAAACTGTGAGTAATTACTCGCACTGTTGACTTCGGCATCTCCTCTTCGATCTCGTGCGATAAGGAGTGGACAGGGGGGTGACTCAGAGCACTGGAGTGATCCGGGGGTGGTGTCTAATTTAAGCAGCAACAGCTGGGTGCCTCATCCGGGTGGTTTGGGTGCCTCATCTGGATGGCATGGCTGCCTAGAAAGGAAGAGGACTAAAATCCTGAATGAAAGTCCCTTGACAAGATTCAGAGCGGACCCACATGATACCTGGAGTGACAGTGTTTACCACAGTATCGCTGCATCTGACAGGCAAAAAAAAGCTGTTATTTATTTTCTTGCTGGCCAGATGGGATTAGTCATATTTGAAAACTACTTCAATCAGAGTAATAGTAAATGCACTCACTAGGACAGGAAAAATCCTTTTAATTTTTGAGGAAATCCACTTGATTTGCCTGGTGCAGCACAAATGATGGGCACAGCTCAGAAATATTTGCACAGTGCTCTGTCCTGGCCTACAGGTGACTGTTTTACTTGCCTTTGGTATTGAGACCATTCTCTTCTGCTAGCTTACAGCCACTTACACTGGCTTCTGCAGCATTTCAAGGCTGTGTCACCTTATAAATAACATACAAACTCCTGCAAGTTTACTGTATCTTTATTATTAGATCTCTGTAATTAATGGCCTTATTTTGGAGAAGAGGGAGAGGAAGCAATGTTCTTTGAGTGTGTTTATAAAAGCAAAATTAGGCAAGGCTTTAGGAAGAACAGAATTTGGAACGAGTGGTGAGAAATACCCAGGCATTGTTTGTGCCATTGACCCATCTTAGTGTGTTGCTGCTGATGCAGGATTCACGTAGAGCTGAAATTCTGATGCGTGTCCTGGCATGCTCTTACTGCTTTGGTCTCAGAGCTGAGAGATGACCCTCGGGGTCTGCTCCTCACCCTTTTACATCCTACACAGTCTGTTAAGTCACCTGGGATCTCCAAGCCACCAATGACCCCGCTTTGAATGGGATCTTATCTCTCTGGTCACTCTGGAGCCTGTAGGGCCATTTCTGGAGTATGGCACCATCTGACCGGTCCTCTTTTCCTCGTCTCATGTCGGCAGTGTGGAGGACTGGTCAACGTGCTGGCAATGCTCTGAGGACGTACAAGGTCCATTACTATGAGCTCACTCCAAACTGTTCCTCAATGCAGAAGAAGGAGGCCAACCTGGGGCTGGTGCGGTTGTTCTCATGTGGGTGGCATGGGCAGCACTGACTCAGGTGCGGAGGACTGGCACTACCACCGTTTTCAGCTGTAGTGACTCAAAGCATGACCCGTGAGTTACAGAGATCACCTACAAAAGGCCATCATGCTGAACCCATGGAGCAGTATGCTGTTGCATGCTAATGATGCCTGTAGTAGGGACAGTCTGTCCCACACCTCCCTGAACACCACATGCCCCAGTTCAGGTGCTGCTTTGTGAAAGAGAAAGGGGCTGTGATTAAAGCTTGCCCGTATGGTTCCTAATATCTGCAGTTTGCTACTGAACAGAGGAACAAAGGCTGAGCTGACCAAAACCACCAGCAGACACTGAAGTGAAGCTACAGCTGGGCTCCTGCAGAGACGACCATAGGCAGGGCAGAGCTGCATAACCCAAAACTGTGGCATGACTGTCTTACTAAGAGATGTCTTTCCAATACTTCGTACCTACTCCAGGGTGAAGTGCTTCAGGGATCTGGAACCAGGGCCACTGCTTGCTGGTAGGGATTTTATAGCCAGCTCAGGAGCAGCCATGTGGCTATCTAGAACGTGATACTCGTAAAGACGGAAGGAGCTCAATTAAGAGGTCAGGAGAACTACAGCAATTGGACTGGAGTAAGAAAAAGGACTGGTCGGCTGTTGGCTGCATGCCACATTGCTTTCAGTGGGTGGCAGGGGGAAAAATTATTATTGGTCCAACAGACAAATTAATCTCTCAAAGAGGTATCTAAGTAGATGGTAGGTGTGGTGACAATCCTCAGTGGGCTGGGGAGGCAAGCCCGCAGCGTGTAATCTCCACTGCTGACATCTCTTGTGTGAGTCCCTGCACTGTGGTTTCACAATCCATCAGCTGCAGGATCATCAGCGTGGGAAAACAGAAGTCTTGAGAAATGCCTGGGACATTTATATTAACCCTAAATAAACTTGGGTTTATTTTTTCATACCTTGCTATGTAAGAGAAGGGCACTGTGATTTCCTATTAGGAGCAGCCAGCCTAACCCGAGCGTGGGTAATCTACCTTCTAAGCAAGAACAGGCATTTTGCAAAAGATCTATATTTACGGCCAAATCCCGCTTGCTGTACTCTCATAAGTGGGCACGAGGGAGCCAGCTTCCTCTTTTCTCTTGATTACATCATGTTGTTTTCCTTCTACCAAGAGTGGTAGAAGTCCCTTAGGAAGTCCCTCAATCTCATGAGTCAACTGAGCAGGATTTACCTTAAAATTTGTATCAGTTGCAAGCACTGATGATACTGATGAGCTGATTATACCATCCCACTGCTCTGTTACTGATTTAGGTGGGAAGAGTGTAGTCTGCCAGCTTAAAGTTTGGTCTCAAGCATGAACCGCAGGCTCAGCTGGTAAGAGCCAAACTGATCTGTAGTTTTCTCCTACCATCTTTAACCCTCAATGCCCTTCCCTCATCTCCTGGCGTCTGTAATACATTAACCTCACAAAGGAAGAGGGGATGCCTGAACCATGGCAAGAGAATGTGCTGTTCCCCTTGGAACAACGTCCTCTGCAGAGGCTCAGCAAGGCCAGCACAGCGCGCTAAGCTGAAAGCGGTGGTGACCTCCCAGGGAAAGAACTGGGCACCAGCAACCTGCGAGCTGGTGTCCCCCATTGCCCCGCTCACCTGCAGGGCTTGGCAGGGGCTTGGCCTCCTGCACCTGCTCCGGGAAGTCCCGGCAGCCCCCGGCATCGTGGTCAGGCCGAAATTAAGGGGGATGCCAGGTGTGTTGCGGGACCCAGCTGGCAGCTGTGAAAGCAGAAGGAAGCAAGGAGTGGTTTTCTGGTGGAAGGGGGGCTCTGGAGGCAGGAGATGCCTTTAATTAAACTATCATCCCTTTCAAAGGCAAAATCTCTTCAGTGAAGGGTACATAAACCCGCATGGGGCTCACTGGCCTTTGGTACAATAGACTGGCAAGAGAAGCACCCTCTGTACTTAAACTGGCTTGTTGTGTTAGTGTAAGGAAGATGGTGAGCGTAATTATTGCTCAGCGCCTCGGGGAAATGGAGGAGGAGGGAGGCACGCTTGTCCTGTGACCCAGAGCACTTTGGTTGTTTACTAGTGAGATGAAAATTTGAAGCCCATTAATACAAATTGCACTTTCCCCGTTGGCTGGCTTTGGCTGCACGGGGGTGACCACCGGTCGCCCGACCGTGGTGGGAGGCATGGGATCAGTGAAGCAGGCGGAGGGTGCCCCGGAGCCTCTGCTATACCTGCTCGCCCCGCGCTGGTGGTAAAGCAAGCTGTGGCTTGCGCTGTGGTAATAGTCATAAGTAGAACAAGGTCAACTGCCTATTTCAGTCAACAAGACAGAAATAGAGTTGATCTCAGTAAGATCCCAGCTCTTTCTTCCTGTTAACTTCTCAGTTCCAATTTTAGGATTGCTGTAATCAAGCTGAGGAAGAGGCCATTTATCCCATGGAGGGGAAGTTGCTTGAAGTTCAGGCAGAAGGAGAGGAGCCGCTTGAAAATGTGCGTTGAGAGATGAGTCTCTAGCCCACGGGGAGAGTCCGTGTAGTTCAGGAGTTGTTCCCATCCAGTCGTTGTTGTGGCCACACAGAAGGTACATGGGTCAGAGGAGGACCTGTTCTCCTTCCCTTCCGGAGGCAGCTGCACTGAGGGAGGAAGGTAGTTGGGCTGAACCATCTAGTCCGGCCGAGCAAAAGTTTCCAGGTTCACAGGTCTGCACATCCACTGAGCTGTTAAAACTCTGGCTTTGCGCAGAGCCTCCCCTGCCTGCTGCCAAGGAATATTGATGCTCATTTCATTGGAGGCGAGATGCTGACAGCTCTGTCTAATACAGACGGAAATGGGGTGGGGTGGAAGCTGGCACTGAATGTTAATCTTAAATGAGCAGCAACTTACAATACAAAGCCTCCACTGTAAACAAATTAGTTAGGATGTTCTCTTAGGACAAGCATTCGGAGTGGTTTTATGATGGTTCAATTAGTTTCCTCTGAAACACCTGCGAATGCCAAAGCGCAGCGCTGCTGATGGCTGACTGATGCACTTCACTTGCAGCCTGTCTGTGCGCATCCTCTGTCCCCTCGTCTCCCCTGGGCTGGAGGGGGGGCTGGGAGCCTGGGGGCCTTCTCCCCGGTTAAGCAGGTGAGCGAGCAGTGTTGTTCATGGCCCTGAGGAAGGCTGGTGCAGGCTCAGGCAGTCTTCGAGTGAAGGAGCGGAGCCGGTGGTTTCCCTGCGTGGATGGTGCTTTGTCAGTGCAGCCCCTCTGCTCTGTGCCCCTGGGCAGGGGCAGGGGTGCCCAGCCCGGTGGCTGTTCACCGTGGCCCCTCTGCTGTTTTGGCACAAGTGCTGGTGCAAACTCCAGAACTGATCTGGTGTGAGGAGAGGTGAAGGAAGGGGGATCTGTGCCTCTTCTGCTGGTTCCTATCTGCGTGGGATGAGCTCCCCACGCCACGTGTCTGCGCACGTGCAGGCCAGCACAGAGCAGGCAGCGAGGCAGGAGCAAGCAGCCAGAGGTGACGCAGGCAGACAATGCTGGGTTAAAAAGTTACTTATAAACCAGGACTGCTAGTGCCAGTTATCTGGGCTGTGATTTGACCCTGGTAGTCTGGTCACTCATGGTAGTGAGTGGGACTGTAAGAGCTCAGATCTACTGTAGACAGACATCTGCTGTCTAGCAGGGTTTGTCTGGCCGTGCAGGGTTGCACTTTTTCACACCCCTGACCTTCAGAGCTGGGCTGGTGTTTGCAGCCAAGCAGAACCACAACTGCAGTCTCGGTGGAAGGTCTGATGTGGAAGCTTGCTCTGGAAGATGAGAACCTTCTCACGTAAGACGGGAGCTGCCCTTCTTGAAGGCAGGCCGTACGGGGGCTGCTGCTGAAGCAGCTACAGCAGCAGTTGAAACAAGCATCTCTGAAGATGTGTTCTGGTACACTTCCAAGTATGGATAAGCCATAAAGGTCATACTCCCATCCTGCTTCCCCTTTTGTTTATGGGTGTGGAGGCAGAAATACGTAAAGACAGTATTCTCACTCTTGCGGCTCAGGATGGAGCAGCCTCATCAGCTGCAAAAGAAGAACCAGGAGGGAGAGCCCACAAGATCTGCCCCTTCAGGCGGCCAGGCAGCCATCCTCCCGAGCACAAGCAGGAAAGGGCTTGGCCTTACCCAGCTTTGCAGAGGGGCACCAAGGCTCAGGTTTGCCTGGAAGCATGTCTACAGCATCTCAGCTGGGGACCTGGCAGGACCCTCCAAAGGCCCTTGTCCTGTGGTGCCAGTTGCAGCGTGCCCTCGCCCGCCTGGTGCACGTCTGCCTGCAGTTCCCAGCCTGCTAGGACAGGACAATCGGATATTTGCCTCTGGGAAGGAGACCTTGTGCCAGTGCACTGAAAGGCAGCGTTCACTCCTGCTGAATCAATAGGTGGTTTGGGTGCGATGGAGAGCAGTGTTTGGCCCAGCAGCTGTCAATAGCACCGCAGCTTTCTCAGCTCACAGTTATTGTCAGGGCAGCAACTATTCATGCTCTTATTTTCCGATGGAGCTGATTTGAATAATTCACCTTCTCTGATCTCTTTTTGAAGCCAGGAGAGACTAACCTTTATGACCCTGAGATGCTGAACAGAGCTGTAGGAGTGACTCCAGCTGGACTTTCTCCAGTCCTCTTGCTCTGCTCCCCATCACCCGTCTTTCTTTCTTTTTGGCTCTCTGAAGGAGAGACAGAGTGAGGGATCTCACCCAATCTCTAAGAAAAGGAAGTAAGACCATGTTCAGCCTGAATGCAGTTTATAAATAAAGATCTTCAGAAAGCAGTTCCCTTTTTCTTTTCATACTCTCATACTCCTTCCCTCCCTGGTGCTCATGTCCCCTCCTGTGTGGCACAGATGTGCCACCGGTCCCTTCCTGTTGCCGTGCTCCTGGCATTGCTTTGAGCCGGTGCTGTGGGGCTCCAGGAGCACCTGAACCCTTCTAGTGACTGGTGTCTGCTCTGCTCCCTATGGTACATGTACCCTGGGGAGGTCAGTAACTGCGTGCTGACCCAAACAGCCACTGCTGATAAAAGGACTGTGAAAAAAATAATCATCTTTGTCTGTCCTGCTGGGGTTCCTGGCCAGGCTGAAGCCAAAGACGGTTGGAGAAGCTTAAAGACAAATGGGCAAATTGGATCCAGGCAAGTTTGAAAAACTAGCTGACTTTACTGAAGCAAACTCCTATTTAATCATTCCTGTATTGCTTCAAAGGTGGTATACACTGCCGGGCAAGTGGAAATATGTTTGTTTTGAAGCCTTGGGTAAATGTCCTGTAGGGGAATTAAAATGTCAATCTGTAGCTGCATTTGTTTAATGAAATTGTGTAAACAAGGTTGTGAGCACAGATCATCTTCTCACCCGAGCACCAGGTCTTGAAGGTGTTGAACCACTTCCCGCTTCTCCCAGCCCACAGCTGTCCCCACGCTTTACTGGCAGAAGGTTCACAGGGATGCTCATGGGGCTTCTGGAGGCAAATTTGCCCAGGCTAGCTTGTCCCCTACATTAGCTGCTGTCCAACCTAACCCATCCCACCTGCATCCCACCTCAAGGTGCTTACAGGGTGGTCTCAGGGCGAGATCTGTCACCAAGCTCCAGGGAAGTCGAGGATGTCTGCAAGGGCTGCAGGGCGAGCGTCTGACCACAGCCCCACAGTGGAGGCCAAAAGCTGAACTGGAGCAAGCATGGAGGTCAGCAGGTGTGAGTTGACTTTGCCTGTCTGACCGCTTGCATTGTTGCTTTGTTTAAGCAACGCTGCTCACTCCTGTGCCCTCCTTGCCCAAACACTCCCGTGGCATGCCCTGGGGAAGGGACACGTGGCATCACCCGTGGCTTACCAAACCCATGCAGGCTGCTTACTGTGCAGCATAAGCATCCACGTGGAGTTACAATGCCATAGGTACTGCATTTTAATTTCTCACCTAGGTCATGTTATAGCAGCTTCCACAGGAGGGATAAACCATAAAAAGCAACCCGGAGTACAAGGATATGTCTTTGTGTTTACTACTGGCTCTCATTTTCCTTATAAATTGATTTTGTGCACAGTTTTAAAACCAACCCCTTCCTTGGAAGACAAACTGTTTGAAAAGGGTTATGTTTCATCTCCTACTAGTTAGTAGGGAAGTTTGTGTTTTACTGAGAAAGGTGCTTTTAAACAGACTTAAAAAACAACCAATCAATGAAACCTAAAAAGAAAGAGGGGGTATCCTTTTCTTGCAAAAGGCTAACAAAAACTAAATCAAGTGGTTTCTTAGCTTTGCCTGTGTGATGAACTGACATTTCTAATGAGGACAGACAAAGGCGATGCCATGGGGTACAATAAAACCCATCAAGAATCCAAGAGTGCTTAAAAAGTCAAATGGGCAAACTTAAGTAGTGAACAGATAGAAGTTCGGTCTGGCCCCAGGGGGATCTGCTTTTAGCAGTTCATGTGATACCCCTGAAGTGCAAGATATTGGTTTGCAATTTAAATACTGCGCTGGTTAGCACCTTTGCTTTCCCCAGGTTACCCAGTTTTCTGCTCCACAGTGTAAGCTGTTGTGTAGCTTTGGGCAAGTCATTCAGCCTCTTGCTTGCCATTTCTGCTGGTAAAATTGGCAACTTTCTCTGCTCTGTTTAAATCCTAGTCTCGGGAGGGACAGACAACTGTCCTCTATTGTCTTTACACAGCCTGTTGTCGTGAACACCTAACTTTGGTTGTTACTCTCTTCCTAAAACCGACGTAATGCTACTACTGAGAGGGCAGCGCTGACAGCAGCGGGCACAGGGGTGCCCAGTCCTGCAGTCGTACGGACCGTGGAGTGTGCAGTGGTCGTGGCAAAGGCACGCACCGTCTTGTACATCAGGTCAAATCCTTTCTTCACACATCGCTTTGGAGGAGATTTGAATGTTCAGGGGCGGTCAGAACAGCAGACTTGTCTCCCTGCTTGGACAGCAGGGTGGGTGCTGTACATGGCTGTGTTGGCAAAGGTAATTGTATATATTTTTTAAATCCTAAACAAAAGAGAAAAGGTCCCTGATTGTAGAGTGGAAGATAAAAAAGGTTGATGTGGAAGAAATCTTTCAGTAGCAAGGGAATCTTTAGTTTGAGAGCTCTTAAGGGATGCCTGCATTATTGGTGAGAATCTTGATGGCTTCTTTTTCATATCTGTTAAATATTCAGTGTGTGTTTTTAGCAATCTTTACCCTTTTTGTGTGGCTGAACAGGTTTGATAGGATTTTATGCAGCTAGTATACTGTGAGAGTTTGTGAGGACTTGCTTCAATTCTGAAATGATTTCTCTTCGTCTGCTTGTGGTTTTCTACAAATATCTGAGCAAGTGCACTATGATGGCAAAAGCATTTGAGGAAAATTAATGTCAAAATCCCGTGTGCTGCTACTGCTGGAAGTGGGAATTTAACTAAGATCTGCCAGCTTTCATAGTAAGGATTCTTGTGTGCTTTTCAGAAAATAGAAGTTTAGTTATTAGGGGGTAGATAAGTTGTGTCTCTTAAGGGCGTTAAATTACAGAAAGCAAAAGCATTTAGAAAGTTGTTCATTGAATATGCTCAGAAAAAAAGTCAGAGTGGGTTGTGGTTGCTGAGAGTGGGAAAAGGGCCAATCTTATGTCATGGGCTAATAAAAAGTATTAAGAGTGAAGTCAGTAAAAGTTCTGTAGGAAATCCTTCTAAAACTGGGAAGCATAGGAACTTATAGTCAGCATTCTTAGAAAAATACAAATTTAAGTCAAATATGAGACAAAATTACATTTGGCCTCCCTTTGTATTGTAAGAAAACTTGGCAAAGGCTGAGTATCGTTCAGAAGGGAGCACTGCTTGCCGTGGGTAAGCTCCGCATGGCTCTTCTGCGAGGTGAGCTCCTCCACAAACAAGTCACGAAACATTTCCTTGGCGCACGTTGTTGGTACTGAGAAATTTGTTCAGAAAGTAAAAGATAGCTAAATCAATGATTCCAAGTGTTTTCCAGCAAATGTTTGCTTTAGGACACGACTAGCTTTGGGAGGATGCCCAAGCACAGAAACAGGGTTTCCAGCTCCCCTGGGTGGAAGGACCATTTCAGGCAGTGAATTGAACATAAGCCCGTGGAGAGCTCCTTCTCCAAGCCCCAGTGTGGCTTGAGAGGGCAGTTTTGAGGGAAGCATGAGCTAACCCTCCTCTCTGCAGCGAGCCCAGTGCCAACCTCAGTGAGCCACGGACAAAGAGGAATAGAGAGCTTGAAAACACTACAGTGGTGTCTCACACTGGCACCTCCGGGGAACTGAACCATGTTTGTGGAGAGAGTCCAAGACCGGTGCATTTCTCCATTCATCTGTTTGCTGTCTTGCTGGGGAGGGCGACTGTTAACGCAGCAATTGCATGCCGCTGTTAGAAGCCTGATTTGCCTTTGTGCTGGGCATCATAGTGACTTACAGTTTGTAAGCCTTCAGAAGGCACTGCCTCCAGAATGTGGTCTTTGCCAGTGTGAAGATGAAGCCACTCCATGACTTCCTTGCTCAAAGTCTTTGCCCCCATGTTTGCTCTCAGTGGGAGCAGATCGCTGGAGCTGAAGCTGTTGCATGCGGGAGCCATCCCCTGGCTCCCCTTTCCTCTCCGGCGCGCAGGAGAGCTGGTGCCCACTGTGGCATCGCAACACTGGAAGCCCAAAGCCTGAATTTGTGTTGGATGAGTCACTGTCCTGTGAGAAACATTTAGGGGAAAGCTGATTAAAGGATGGTTATGAGGAGAACTCGACTTGCTGTTTAGGTTAGAACTATTCATTAAAAAAAAAGTAATTCAGTGCTGCCGAAATCTTGCTGCCTGTTTTCATGAGATTTTTTTTACTCTGAATTGCTGAATGCTGATATTGCAGCATTTGACACTATTTTTTGTAACAGTCCCAGCTGGATTGGTAGTCACAGCTTGAAAATCCCAGTCAAAAGATGGATTCACCACGTATACTCCAGAACCAAAATCTTTGGGGGCTGATTTAGATGCAATGTTATTGTACTGATGACATCGTATCTGCTCTAACTTCTCCCTTCCTCCTCCAGCTCCAAGGTTTGCATTCCTAGCTGTAGATGAAACTCTCCAGCACTCCCACCATCAGGGAGGACATGGTGGGGTGCGTTCTTCTGGCGATGCCACTTTCCCTGTCTCTGACTGGGTGGATTGATAGGTGATGAGGTGGGGCTGCTGAACGAGGAAATGCTACAGTGGATTGCACGGTGGGGAAGCAAGGGGTGCAAACATCTCGTGCTGCTGCCAGGTGCCCTCCTGGTGTTTGATAAGCTGACCCATATGGCTCAAAACTCAGTTTTCACCTTTTTGCCTCGTAGCACACCCATAGCAAGGGTGAAAGCTCATTATTTCACCCATGTCGAGGCTTGACAGAAAGGGTGAAAGGGATTTACACTTGCCCTCTTCACTGGTCCCTAAAATCTTGTCCTCACGCCTGTATTGCTTTCCTTTTCACACTGGGAGAGTCCAGGCTAATCCGAACGCTGACGATCTTTGCCGGACAAGGATGGACGGGCAGTATGCCAGAAGCTGGATTTGATCTCAATTTGCATAACGCCGAGCAACTGGATCCATCTTTAACATGGAGCTCAGGCAGGCGGAGACCCACTGAGCCTGGCCAGCCCCGAGCAGCGTGCAGGGGACGTCTTCTGCCCTCCCCGCGACTGATAGCTGCTGTGCAGGGAAGTTACGGATTTTCTGCTCAAAGTATTATACTACTAAGTGGGCTTACTTTTGTTAGAGGAGGGTTGCTGGGAAAAGCAGCCTTCCGTGTTTCGATGCTGCTTGGACATCATCAAACGGCTTGTGGCAGGGGCTGGGGAGGACACGCAGGACTGCCCCGCTGCCCCCCCGGGAGTGGGGGGCTTTGCTCCTCGGTGGCCTCACCGGCCCTTTCCAGTGGGCTGTACAAACAGCCCTGCACGTGGAAGTGATGTTCGGGGCTACGTGCGCCAGTGCTCGCTGTCAGCTTGCTTTGGCAGGCAGTCTGGGGATGCTGCTGGTGGGGGGCAGCGCGGCCCCCCGGGGTGCAGCTCCCTGGCGCGGTGCTGTGGCCCCGGAGGCGGCGGGCCCGGGGCCACCGGGACGTGTGTGGCTTTGTCCGAGGAAGGGGCTGCTCTGGGGACGTTTAGCACGTTTTGTCGGGTTTGGGGTTTCTCTGTGTGTGCGGCTTTCCTCCGCGGGTGCGCAGATGGGCAGCAGCGGCCAGGCCAGCCCCTGGCCCCGCAGGTGCACACCCCGTCCTGCAGGGGGCGCTGCCTTGGGGGGCGCGCGGCCCGGCCGCCTCCGCCTGTCAACGGGGAGCAGCTGCTGCCCCAGGGCGCGGGCCGGCGCCGCGCCCTCCCCATTGGCTGCCGATGACATCACCGCCCCGGCGCCCGGCGGGCCGACCCCGCCTTCGGCCCCGCCCCGCCGCCCGCCGCCGCGCGGTCATTGGCCAACGGGGCCGCCCGTCACCGCCTGCCCCGCCCCCGGCGAGCCGTACATTTACGCGGTAGCAAAAGAGAAAGTAACGAGGATGGTGCGGACGGCGCGCGGAGCGCGGGGCTGGTGGCGCGCGGGGCAGCGGGCGCGAGGCGCGACGGTGGCCGCCACCACCACCACCAGCAGCATCAACAACAACAGCGGCAGCAGCACCAACAGCGGCAGCAACAGCACGCACCGCGGGGCACCGGCCGGAGCGCACCGCGCCGGTGAGTGCGGGGAAGCGGGACGCGGCGGCTGCGGGAGCCCGGGCACGGCTGCCGCGGCGGGGAGCACCGGCCCGGCCCGCTGCGCGGGGGGCGGCCGTCCCGGGTCCCCGCGCTCCGGGGCGCAGCTGGAGGTTCCGCTTCTCCTGCGCTTCGCTCCGTGTCCCCGCCGCAGCCCGGGGCAGCCGGCCGCGCTCCCCCGTTATTCAATGGATTTTAGGCGCGTTGGGCGAAGGCGCACGGGGCTCGTTTGTCCTTTTCCCGAGCAGCGGGGAGGGGCAGGGGGGTGGCGCTTGGGAGGGCGAGGACAGCTGGGACGCCCCCCTGTTCCCCCCCGCCGGCCGGGACCTCCGCCTGCACCGGTGCGCTGCACTCCGGCGCTGCCCGCGGGTTTGCTCCGTGCAGCAGCGGCTGCCGGGTGCTGGCAGTGCCCCCCGGGCGGGGGTCTGCGCTCCTCGGGCTGGGGCATCCCCGCACCCCTTCCCGACGGGCCCGGTGCGGGGCTGGGTGGGGAGGCGAGCCGGTGGCACGGGCAGCCCCGGGGCAGCCGCTGGAGTTGGTGAAGTCGCTGCTGGGATGCGCTCCCCGGCGAGAGCCGAGCCGCCCCCCGAGAGGCGGGGGAGGGGGCGGCATGGCCGGGCTGCCTCCGGCCGCTTCACTCTCGGTGGCTCCTTCCCCCGCTAGTGGAGCGGGGGGTCGCGGATCCCGTGCGCTGCCCCTTCGCCAGCGGCAAGGCCAGGGCTGGGCGGGCAGTGACCTTGGCTGGGGCGAGGGGACCCCTCTTTCTAGAAGCTGTGAAGTGTGCTGGGCAGGGGGGAGCCGCTGCCTCCGGGACTGCGGGGGGACAGCAGCCCTCCCGGGGCTGGGGCTGGAGTCACCTCCCTCACCGGGTGACGGAAGTGCAAGGGTGCGTGCTTGCTTTTCGTGAAGTTCTCCAGAACCTCATTTTCCTGTTTTCTCCCGGGTTTTTTTTGTTTGTTTTTTTTAATTTAGCTTTCTGTGTTCAAGTTTGTAACCTCTCAGAGAATTTACTCACAAGCTAATTTTGTTCCAGCTTGCTGGAAAAGTTGCACATCACCACTGACACATTCAGCTCTTGTGCGTTCCTCCCAGTAGTAGAGTCAGCCCGGTAGTTGCTTCCCTTGCAGTTAAGTGATGGGAGCAAGAGAACGTGCCTCTCTGTCATTATCAGTTGCGTGCCTTGCAGCCTGGGGTTTCAGAATAGCTCAGCACCATCTGCATGTAGACAAATGCCTCCTCCTGGGTGTAGCTGCACAGTCCAGGCTAGTCGTGTGTATTCTGCGTGCCATGTGCACACGTGCAGATAGCTGAAGTATTTGCTGTGGGATTGGAAAAGGTTTTTTGGCAGCTACTGTCAGAAGGGGTTGTTGGGTTGTTACCCATGGGTACTGGATGTTGGCAAAGTAAGTTGCTCTTTCTACGAGCTTATGTGATTTCATGATCTGTTCTCATCACCTTTTTCTTCTTTCTGTTCCCCCCCCTTTTTGTCTCTTTGTTTGTTTGTTGTTTTTTTTTTTTTTTTTTTGCAGGGTGATCTTGAGTTCTTCTTAACTTGCTAGTGCTCAGCCTCCTCATGCCTCCATCTCCTTTAGACGACAGGGTAGTAGTGGCACTTTCAAGGCCAGTGAGACCTCAGGATCTCAACCTTTGTTTAGACTCTAGCTATCTTGAATCTGCCTCTTCTGCCGGTGAGAGCCACCCCAGTCTGCTCGGCACAGCTGTCGTGTCCCTAAAGACTGCTAATCTCACGTATATGCCCTCATCTAACGGCTCTGCACGCTCCCTGAGTTGTGGATGCAGCAGTGCCAGTTGCTGCACTGTGGCAACGTACGACAAAGACACTCAGGCCCAAACTCAAGCGAGCACCAGCGGCGCCGGAGCCTCCACCACCTGCCCTGCCAACCAAATGGTCAACAGCAATGAGAACGCTGGCAGCTTGAGCCCACTGGGTGGGGTGGGGAGCCCAGTCTCAGGCACCACCAAGCAACTCACTAGCATCAAAATCATTTACCCCAATGATCTGGCGAAGAAGATGACCAAATGCAGCAAGAGCCACCAACAGAACCAAGGGCCTGTCATCATTGACTGCAGGCCGTTCATGGAGTATAATAAGAGCCACATTCAAGGGGCTGTCCACATTAACTGTTCTGACAAGATCAGCCGGAGAAGGCTCCAGCAGGGCAAGATCACAGTCTTGGACTTGATCTCCTGTCGGGAAGGCAAGGACTCCTTCAAGAGGATCTTTTCCAAAGAAATCATAGTTTATGATGAGAATACCAATGAGCCAAGCAGAGTAATGCCTTCCCAGCCACTCCACATAGTGCTGGAGTCACTCAAGCGAGAAGGCAAGGAACCCCTAGTCCTAAAAGGTAATTCTCCTCTCTGCCCACGCCTAGTCTCATGGTTTGCTTTGCCGCGCGAGTACTCTGGTGTCAGCCTTGCTGATGGTTGAACTGTGAAAGTGGCTGCTTATCTCTAGGAAGGCCTGTGTGCTTCGAGTGACCAGTGGCAAAGCACATGCCTTCCATGGACAAGTCATGGAGCTGGTAGCAGGGAGATGCTTGCTTTTCTCTGACTGTTGTCCTTGAGTAGCAGAGGGGGTGGGAACTGGAAGGAGGAGAAAACGTGCTTCCTGGTGTCTGTCTGTGCAGACAAAGAATTTCCCCCAGTGCTTGCTCTGTGTATTTATAACCCAAGGGGCAGAGGTCCAGGAGGGTGTACTTCTCTCTTAGCTTGTTAGACTGACCTTTACTTAGCAGCCTTATTTTAGTCTGTATAGAACTGAACTCATGGGTGCTGGAGATGAGCAGTGGGTGAGTACAAGGGAGGAAGAAAGACGAGGGAGGCCGCTTGGCCTGAGGCGTTGCATCATGGACCAGTGAGCAGACCCTGAGGAGCGATCAAGCCTTGTTATGGTGGTATGGGGTCAGAATAATGGACGGAGGGAGCTACTTTGTCTAAAAAGTGATCTGAAATTTGTTGTGTTTACATGTATGCATGCTTGTATATATATATATATGTATGGTTTTCTGGTAAAGGCTCCTGGTTTAATGTGGTGTTTGGCCTATCCCTTAATGCTTAGGGGTAGACGAGCCCCACCAATTAAGGCAGCATCCAAGGACACTTCCCTTTCTTCACTTTATTCTGCACCTCCTATTTATAACAATGCTGCCCTCTAGATTGAGTCTCCTTTCCCCTGGGTGTTCACGCCAGTCAGAGGCATGGCTGGCAGAGACTGGCTGTGGCCCTGGGGAGCTATGGAAGGATTTGTTGCTTAGCTTATACTTTATGTCTATAATTCACTTAATTTTTCTGTACAGCTTACTACTTCCAGCCTGCACAATGTGGACTGGGCAGCTAGTTTATCCCCTTCTGTTAGTTTCATAGCTTTAGAGGAGTTAAGGGTCCTGTGAGATACTCCTCTGTGGGTATATCGTGTGGAAGCGTAAAATTGCACTGAACTTTCTCCTTGCTCCCAGCAAGTGTATGGTCATTTTGGGCTTGCTTTGATACTTGCTGCAGGCTTCCAGTATGCTTTTATTGAGTCTCTCTGGTCACGATGGTGCTCCTCATCTGTAAAAGAGGGAGAGGAGGTGCTTGGCAGAGTGAGGTTACTACTTAAGTCCTGCTTTTCTGGTGGTAATCATACTGTTGTACAGCCTTTGCAATGAGATACATGGTTGTAGTCTGCAAATCTTCCTATCCTTGGGAAAGTGGGATGCTGAAGGCGGTTTTCCACTGTGTTAGTCTGAAAACATTGGAGCTCCTGTGGGCCTCAAACTGGCAGTTTTTCAGTACCTGTAGCAGGATCCTGGCTGGGACAGAGCTGCAGAGCCATAGTTGGGCAGCAGTGAGCTGTCGGGCCCCGTGGGCAGTACCTGTTCTCATCTTCCAATGCTGGTAGCTGCCCCTGGGCACGGTGCTGGGTTTAACAGAGTGCTTGTGGGATTGCTTGGGCTGTTTTTTGTTTTCAACTACTGACAAATATCAGCATCTGCCTGGAAGACCTGCTTAGCAGAAATCCCCTCCCCAGGCTGTTCTTCCAACATACCTGGAAGCGTGCTAGAAGACATCCTTTGCTTTTGGGGCTTTTGGGAAATGTGTAGCAAGGAGCATCCCCCATCATCTTAACTCTCCTCCCCCCTCTTTGAAGTGGGGCTCAAACTGGGGCCGATTGGAGTCAAGCATAGGATAAAGCAGCGTTTAGGAAGGCTGTGGTTAAGTTTCCCAGCCGGAGGAGTGGTGCTGGAAGGGCTCGTTATTTAGTTCCACTTGTCAGATAGTGTTTTTTCCATCATGCTTCAGCAGCCCTGGAGCTGGCGTGTGTGCATCCCTGGGTTCAGGCACTGAAATGAAATGGGGGTTAGCTGGGGAGCCCTCTTTGCCTCCATCTATTTCCAGTAATTTCTTTCGCTCACTGCAATCCGGTCCTAATTTATTGCCAGCCCATCTGATCCCCGGTGTTGTGTTTGCAAACACTGGTTGCTAGCCTGGCTGTCCAAGTTCATGTCCCCCTGATCCGGTGCCACCTTCTCCATGTTTGGTGCTGCCTGTCAGCCGGCGGCCCCGTTGCCATTTTCGTGGCGTGGTGTCGCGTTGTGGGGCGAATCCGATCGGCAGCGCTGAGGGTTGAGTTACAGCTCTGGCTTACAGTGTGCTGGGGTAGCGACGTGGCCCTGCCTGCATTTCGGTTTTAGGTGCCCGAGCCTTTTTAAGCAGCAGAGAAACTCTGCTGTTTCCAAAGGCCAGGCCGTGCTCTGTTGGATAAATGTATGTATGGGGCACCTTTTTAGGCTCAAGTTAAAAAGAGGTGGTCTGATTTATTTTTAATGTAGCAGACCAATATATAAACTAGCACTGTGGCGAGGGTGTTGGGGTCTTATGTATGCCGTGGTATGGGGGGATTTGAAGACCGCTGTTCCTATCCAAGCCTCTCTTTGCTGCTTCCTTTAACACAGCCTTCCTTTTTGTCATAAATAGAACATTTGCATAATTTTGATTTAAGCTCTTTAGAAGCAAAGATTTGCTTATTTCTTTGTTCACAAGGCGCAACAGCAATTGAGACGGGCATAAACCCTCTATTTAAAAAAAAATAAAAATCATGTACTTCACAGTGCTGCTACATGGGCTCTAGCAGCCGAAGCTGTCAGGGCTGAAGCTGCTGCTCGGTCTGTTTTGTATACAAAATAGGAAGAAGTCATGTTTTCCCCTGCACCCACACACCTTTGTACTAGACCATGGTATTGCATGCTTACTGAAACCTAAAGACCTTTCTTTTTGTGTTTGTTTGTTGGGTTTTTTTTTTCCTTTTGCTTAGCAATGGGAAGGAGAGGAGGAAAACCCAGTGTCAATTCTGCTTGAGGCCAATGGCAAAGCTTTTGCTGAATT
Organism: Falco punctatus; assembly: GCF_963210335.1. Classification (NCBI taxonomy): domain Eukaryota; kingdom Metazoa; phylum Chordata; class Aves; order Falconiformes; family Falconidae; genus Falco; species Falco punctatus. Next base: position 27,070,091 of record NC_137592.1, on the reverse strand, counting down.
TTGGGAGGAAGAGCGTGGTGGTGTGGCCCCATGCTGGCTCGGCAGCTGCAGTCTTCCTTGGCAGGGTTGTGGCCCTCTCTACCCTGCAAACCCAACGGTGAGGCATCTCTGCCTTCCCCGAGCACCTCCACTCATAGCAAAAGTGACCTGGAGCCTTGGGGGGGGTTGTGTGCTTGAGTTTGCTACTGGGACCTAAAATTAGGAAGTGGGAAATTCATTTGCATTCAGATGGAAAGTATTATTTTAAACAGAATGAAATGTTTTAAGTTTGCAGTTGAGCATCTCTTTTCCAAGTTAAATTAAATCTATACATGAAAAACTGAAATATTTGTGCCAATACATTTCAACAGCTTTTAGCATAAGAGGAGCTGCCTCTGTCTCCCTGGCTGGTGCCTGGTGGAATTGTCTTCATCCTGCCCTTCCTTCTCTGCCTTTGAGCCTCAATAGCAGGAGTTTTGTGAACCTGCTGAAGTTTTGTGTTCCGTTTTTTTTTTTTTAAGGCTTCTGTGTTTGACTGCAGGGAAACGCCAAACTCGAAAGCAGAGGTGAAAAATTTGGCAAATAATCAGGGTTTTTTTCCCCCATGTGCTATGAACTGGTGGCTGGACTGCAGCAAGGAGGATGGGGAGGAACCGGCTGGTGGTGATAACAGCTGGTTGCTTCTCTGTTCTTGTTCCTGGTCTGAGGAGCTTATTTATGCTCTGGCTTTCAGTCGTCTTGTTGCTCATCTAACAGGGAAATAAATGAAGTGACTTGCTCTCATTGTAGTGGGGAGTGTAAGACCTGCCAGCAAACCACTTCGTGCTTTCTGCCACAGTCTAAGAATAGCTTCAGTTCTCTTGCCACGCTGAAGTCACTGATCAGCAAAGTTGAAACAACTACAGAGGCTAGAGACACCTATAAAGGGAATAAGTTTACCTGTTTTATGCTGTCCCGTGTTCATGTAAAACACTATGATCAGCTGCCTTTGGAATACTTGACCTGGTCATAATCTGTTGCAAATACATTATTTATTATTATTAATAGCATAATTTAACAGTGTTGGTGTTACTTTAAACCCTAATTGGATTACACTGCACAAGTGTGAGAGTAAAACTTGACGTGGTCTTCAACAACTCCAGCTGACCGACAAAACACGTGCCCGGCACTTACTTCCACCAGAGATCTGCACTGAATAATTATTAAGTCATGGTTGTAATAGGGAAATGTGTATTTTTAAGTGTGAAGTACTGTGTGTGAAGTGTCCAGCGTGTTTAAAACTGAAAGCGTGTTCCTGCTGCGCTGCTGAGGAAATCTGACCCTATCAGTCACCCGAGGGGAAAACTTCGGCTGGCTCTGGTGGGGCTGAGATTTCACCTTCGGTTTTCAGACTGATTGCTGGAGCTTAAAAGTATCTCCTCCTCCACTGGAATGAATAATCTTACTGGCCACAACACCTGAAAACTGGTTGTGTGTGTCTATACCTTTTGCATATAGATAATAGGGGCAATAGTGTGGTTGGAGGCCAGTCTTTTCTGGACTTTGAGGAGATGCAGCTGCAGGAGTGTGCCTCTAAATTTTGACTGTCCAGCAGTGATGGAAAGTGTAGCACCCCCTCCCAGACGATGGCATCTGAGAGTTCCAAGTGTTGGCTCGCACAGTGCCTGTCACATTTTAACTGGCCTTGAAGGGGAAGAGGGCAGTGACACTGCCTTGGAAAGAGGGGAACAAGAAGGGGATTTTTTTTTTTCTGTTTGTGGTTTTTTTTTAAGCTCTCCAGCTTTGCTTCTTGACTCTTGGTTTGGCTTCCAAGGGTGTGCAAACTGTTACATTAGGCAAATGCCTCTGCTTGTAAAGAAAAATGTGGCTCCAGTTCTCTTTAAACTGGGGGTGACATCCCTTGCAGCGTTGCTGGTAGGCAGGAGGCACTGGGTTATAATTAGCTGAATGCCTCGTGTGCTGCCCTTACCCTGCTGGAGGTGAGACAGGACTAGTAGAACCTTTATAGAGTTGCTTGCTGGTGTCTTCTGGCTTCTCATCCTTAAGGTGAGCACAGCCTTTTTGAGAGGTGGAAGAGTAGCTCTGAGGTTTCAGTGGTCTTAACTGATAAAGGTGGACCTTCTGGGGGTTTGGGTTTGTGTGTGTTTTTTGTTTTTTTTTTTTTCTTCAAAGCTATACGTGGGTTGTTTGCCTTCCAAAGCAGCAGCCAATGTTTTTCCTAGGCTTAGGAGCACAAAAGTTTTCAGTGAGATCACCTTGTCTTTACAAAACATCTGAAGTGGGGGATCAGCCGCTTGTCTTGAGGCTATGATTCTTTCTTTACTTGGTAAAAAGCCATATTATAATTAATTCTTTTTATTTATGAAAGCAACTCTCAAGTGAAGAAATGCCATAAATAGGAGCAGCAGGCACACAGTCTTAACACTTGTCTGTCTTGCATGTTTACTGGCCAACCAGGAGGGAAGTATTATTTTTCAAATATTCAGCATGGGCTTGCAGGGCTATAGAATTCATGCAGTTTAAAGAAATAATTTATGGTAATCTGTGATGACCTAATGCGTTATCCTTTTGCACAAAAGATAAGAATATGTGTGGTGCTTTAGCTTTGTCTGGGAAGTCTGTGGTGGCCTTGGGAGAGTCCTGGCTACAGAAATTGCAAGGCTGACCTGAATTACCACAAGCTGTTGTCTACCTGGAGCTCTGTTTCTAGGCAGTCACCTGAATCTGTCTTCAGCAGTTTTTAAACACCTCTGCTGTAAAAGTTAAACTTTTTTTGAGGTTCTTGGTACCATGAAGGCGTTTGGTAAACTGGGGCTTAAAGAAGAGCGGTTGATGAGATGGATGTCACCTTTCCCCACCTTACCTGAAAGTCAGAGCTGGAAGAGTCCCATTGAGAGGAGGCTGGATGAGGTGCTGTCCTGGGCGCTGCGCTTGCTGTGGCTGGCTGGCCTCTCCTCTGGCCTTGGTCCCATGGATGCTGACGGCTGTGGTGGTGAAGCTCACATGTGCACCAGTGCCTTCGGGTTTGGCCAGCAGTCCTGGCTGTGCCCCTCAGCGGGGGGGTGGTGGTGGTGGTCAGCGGGGTTACTTCTGCAGCCGGGAAGTCCTGGGGTGCTTGTGGTCTCTGTGCAGGGTGGCTGATCAATGCCCCATGCTTTAGTGAAGCTGTGGGGGCTTGTTGTGGTTTGTTTTTTTTAATGCTCTGTGAGGTTTTTAGTACAGGAAACGCTTTGCTTCAGTTACTGTCTCTGATTAAGGCAGCCTCACGTCCTGAAACAACCGGAGGTTGGATGTGGTGTGTCCTCCCCATCTCTGAAAGGTGCTGGTTCCCCAGGAGCACGTGTCCCTCCAGAAGGTGGTCTCTGACCTGCTTCTGGAACTGTTAAGCAGCATTTTGGGGCTTGAAGGAGGCGAGGGGAGATGGGAGAAGTAAGCCTCTCTCCCGTGGGCTGCAGGAGGGGAGTAACCTGGCCAGAGGTATCTGTACCGTGCCTGGGGCAGGGCAGTCTCGGGGCCTGGGAGCTCTGGCTGAGGCTGTGCAATAGTTATTCTCTTGCTCTGTGACTAAGCGCACACAGCAGACTCGCTGCGAGGCCTTGGATAAGTCATTTTAATCTGCCTGGGTTTTCTTTTTCTATCCTTCGCGCGGTTTCTAACACTATCCTCTCGCTATCCTCTCGCTGCCGTCAGTGCCAAGCATGGCCGACCCAGGTTCATCCGCCGTCACGGCGGTGCCCTGGGACAACGCAGCTGCCTGCTGCAGAAAGTGGGAGACAGACTTGGCAGCACCCCCTTCCCCTCTTCCCTTAACAGCGCGTTTTAGCTGAAGTGATAAACTGTAGGCTCTGATTTGCCTCTAGGTGGTTTTTGTTCTTTTAGAAGTTCAAGGTTTGTTTTCATGTCTTTCTCCACTTGGCTGAGCAGGTTACCTCCTTTGGAAAGGAAAGGTCCATTCCCAGTGAAGAGACCAAGGTCCAGGAGGGGTGCAAGCTTCTGATCTCCTGGCACTTTATTATTTTTCTTTTTAGTGGTGCCCCTAAGAACATGTCTCTGCACACACACCCCTGGGACACCTGAACCAGCAAGTCTGCGCGGAGCAACTGGGACCCTGTAGGTCTGGGTGCCACCAAGTCCCTCTTGTCCTGAAGGAATGAGCCTCCGATTCCCGCTGCCTGGGGCAACGCTAGCCTTGTCTAGCTCCCTTGGCTGGGGTCCAGCCAGCCCATGTGTCCCCCGCCTGGGGCTGTCCCCACTGGAGGGCTCTGGGGTTAGTGCCGTCCGAGTGGCTGTAAATCTGTCATCACCTGCTGCGGGGGACACACGGCATGAATGCGGTCAGTGGGTGGGAGGGCTTGGGAGCCGCTGCTCCCGCTACGGTTAGATGCTGCTTTGCACATACGCATCACTCTGTTTCCAAGATAATGGCTTTGAAGGAGGAAATTGGAAAAAATAAAGAGAATAGTAATAATACAGCGATTTGAACACATTAGTTCCAACTCTTTTACTATGCTCTAGTTTTAAAAAGTCTACGGCACGCCTGGGTTAATTCCCACTAGATTTGCTGCAACAGAGAAGAACTGCTTCTAATTAAAGGTAATAAAAAAAAAAAAAAAAAAGAACAAATGTTACTCATTGTCCACACATGAATTACCATATTTATTTTTTTACAATGGCTGAAAGATTTGGAAAATAGAAGATAACTTGCAGGCTTCTGTCATCAGTTGAATTGGTTGTCTCCAGTTTATTAAGCCTTACATAAGTGCTATGCCAGTAGTGTTTTACATATAGTGTTACATATGCCAATAGTGTTTTAAAGCAGAAGATGTTGTTAGAGCAGTTGGCCTGTACCCTGTCAGTGGTAGGCTCTAATTCTTCTTGGTCTCTGCTAATATAATGGGAGTCTGTTCAGCTGATGGAAAGAGTAAACATTTTGCTGCTGCTTAGAACTTGCAGGCCTATTTTAGGTGCAAAACCACTTAATGTGATGGTTTATCTTGGGTTCATAGGTGTTTGTGTTAGTCCTGCAAGGCAGCATGACATCTCTGTTAATGGGATAACACAATACTTATGATTCCTGGGAAATGTTAGTGCTAACTCTCCTGTGGAGACAAGGAGACACAGGTTAGTTTTGACCTGGCTGAAGAGATTCCTTGTTTGATTGCTATTTAGCTCTGGATTCTGTAAATATGCCTCTCCCCCACCTTTTTTTTCCCCCTTCCCCTTGACTGTGGAGTATGTAGATGCAAACTGGGTCAATTTTCTCTCACCTTTTGGGGTTTTTAGGGACCAGCCTTGCCTCCCTGGTCATGAGGAATGGGATTTAAGTGCTGCCAGGGCTGGCCCTGAAGTTCGTGTCAGAGTGGAGGCTGGCTTGCACCCTGATAGTTTCAGTAATTTGTTGCTTTTATTTTTGGACAGTGTGGGACTAGGATATGTTGAGACAGCACCCTTTATTTTCTCTGGGTTTTCTTCATGTGCTTTGAAATAACTTGCTGGAAAGCGTCAAATCAGAGCCAGATGTTGCTATTATTTCTAGCCAAAAACTCTAGAACTCTGAGTTTAGATCCAGCAGGAGCGGATGGCACTCCCAGATGCTGGTGTGGTGTATCAGCACCCTGTTTTCATTGCATGTTAATGCAAATAGTGCTGCTGTTTGTGATGGGGAGGAGCAGTAGCTTGGGCTGGAAAAGAGCGCCTGTGTTCATCCTCAGGAGAAGGAAAGCAGCCTGTTCTGTCGTTGGAAAGAAGCTGTCCTGAAGAGGTTGCCCTTAAAAGGGTAAAGTGAATAAATGGATGGCTGAACCATGAAAATGTCAGTGTTCTCTAAAACATGCAAATTAAACAGAAACGTCCACTCCTACGCATCCAGGATTACAGATGTCCGACACAGTGTCAGGACCCCTCTCCCTTTTCAGATACACTGAGTCAAAGCCCCTCTTCATTGTGCTCGTGTGCTATCACACCGGCCGCTGGCCATCTCCTGGGCAAACGGCCCACTTGCTTGAGGGATGCATGTGGTGATGGGCAGGGGGAGAATTGCTGGTAGGTTAGAAACCAAAACAAAATAAACCTAGTGGTTTGGACAAATCTGGTCTTTTCTACCTCTGTCTGTGAAAACAAACTCCTAGCTTTTTGTCAATATAAAACCATTTGTGGTATCTTTACTGCATTAAAATAGTTTGTTCCCTCCCCCCTCGCTTCCCCTGCCTCCTTTGTACATAGCTTCAGCGTTTCTTGATGACCTTTTTGTTAATATGATTTCCAGTGGGAGCATTTCACAGTAGAAGTATGTATTCCTTCAGGGTTTATGCCGACATTTCCAGTGATTATTTAATTGGACTTTATGTTAGCCTGCATCCCCATGGGAATGCATACTTTTGCTATGAGAAGTTGTAATGTGTCTAATTTTGAGTTTCTGCTATAAATGCTTGCCCTCCAGGGAGGGTAAGTCCAATCTTTGTGGCTGCGGAATCGTCACCATAGTCTGTTTGGGACGTAGGGTTTCTTGTCTTGTTCCTATTTACGTTCTTGTATAGCTTAATCCTTGTACCAGTCACTTTCCTGACCGCTCCCCAAGGATGATGCAGTGCTTTGAAGGATGCTGTCATGTGAATGCTCCTTCCCTTGCCCCCCGGTCTCCCTCTTTCTTTGAAATGGGCAGATGCGGTACTTGCTCAGCAAAGGGAGATTTCCAGTTACAAGCTGGAACTGGTGTCTTGAAATGAGAGATGTGGTACAGAGGTATTCACAGCAGCTTCTGGACAGGCTGCTGAGGAGTCCAGAAGTTAGTGGCATCTCTTGGAAAAGCTGGTGAGTTGGGTAGGGAAGGGACATGTGGGATTTGTGTGGGTGTCCTGGGCCAAAAACTTAGGGTCCAAGGAAAAACAAAGTTGAAGGAAGAGAAAATTAAAAAAAAAATAAATAATAATTCTCAAACTGAAATACCCAGAAAGTTTCCCTAGTGTGGCAGGTTAAAAAACAAATAATAAGTTATTGATTGTTTCTAATCGGAACTAATTTGGATGACGTAGCGGTCCTCAGAGGAAGAAAAGCGAAGGTGTGGGAGCTGATGGTGACAAGCAGCAAGGCGTGTGTTAAGTGTGGCAGTGTGGCTGAGAGCAGGTGGTGGTGGGACAGGAGGAGCTGGGAGTGGAGCTGGGCAGAGCCGGCATCGCTGGCACAGCGCGGAAGCGGCTTTCCAGGACCTCTCCCTGCCTCCCTGGATGTGTCCCTCGGACAGAGCCGGCTGTGCTGTGCCTGGTGTCAAAGTACAAAATAAAAGTAGATGAGGCCGGGGACCGCAAAGGCCAGCGGGAGAGGATGTGCCGTGGCACGGGGTGTGAGCTGTAGTGAGATGGAATTAGAAGGAATGTGTAAACGTGCGCACGTGTGCCTCGGTGCTGAGACCTTTCCTCCTTACCCAGCATCACGCTCTTGACTTCTAAAGGGACCTCAAAGCAGTTGTCAAGGATGTGCTTGTAACTCTTCTAGGCCAGAATCTGTGTACAAACTGACCTCTCAGGGTAGTTTCCACATGGAAAAAAACTGACCTTGCAAGTTATTCGGAATGCAGGAGGTTGTTGGTTGTTTTTTTTAAGTGCTGTTGGCAGCTTGATTAGAGGGAGTGACTAGATTAGACTGAGTGTATCTAGGTGGAAGCTGTTCTTTTGTGAACTATGTTTACTTTTACTTTTCATGTTTGCTTAAAGCTTAATCTTTTGCAGCAAGGCTGATGCTCTGTGGACAACAGGGAAAGAAACCCTGTGATGGGTCTTCTGAACCTCCTGCAGACAGGTGAGAAATACACTCGCAGGACCGGGAAGTCAGACCTATTCTACTTGCTGGTAGCAATAGAAATAATAAAACTTTCAGTTATGCCTTTGATTTTGGAAACCAAGGCAGTGTGGGTTGTTGAGGACAATATGGATACTTACACTGTAAAAAGGATGGATTTTTAATTTTTTTTAAATTTCTCCTCCCCTTTCTTTAACAGCTGGAATGGTAATGTGTAAAGCAGTCCTGGTGTCACTGTGGTCTCCTTGTACTGCAGGAGGATGGGCTGTGCTCTGCTGGGGGCTTGACCTCACATAAATCTCCCTCCAGTGTTATAGACACAACCAACCAACCAACCCCCCCCGCCCAATTTCCTTGAAATCAAAGGAGCAACTCCTACCATCACCTGGGTGAGTGTGGTCTGATCAGTCCCCACCCCTTTTGACAGAAGGGAGTTGCCCTTCTCATCTCAGCTTCCCACGGTATGGTCAAGTACAGTATTTTCAACCACGTTGAGCTTTCTGCAGTGGTAAGGGCAAGCCCTGAGCATTGCTCAGCAGCAGCTGTGGTGAGAAGGACATCTGTCTTGGAGAGTAGGAGCACTCCTACAGTGACCTGCTTGGATTAGCCCTCTTACTCTAGAAGAGGTGTGGGAAGGACAGCTCTTCACCACAGTGAGTGGAGTCCTGCTTGGACAAGGAAAGTGGCTGTCTTGTGTTCAGGAAATTTGAGCATCCCTTCTTTGAGTACATCAGCATAAACAGAGAATGGTCCCCAGTATTCACCACAAACCATCTTTGCTATGGCTAAAACGGTGCCAGCAAACAGCTGTGGGACAGTGTGGTGGCTAGCTCTTCCGCTGCAAGGTGGGCTTAGCTCTCGTGCTCTGGGGGTGCAGCCCCAGTGCCTCCACGCCCTCCCTGCTGGTGCCTTTGGTTCGCAGTAGACCTACCCCTTCTCAAGGCTAAGGGGGTACTGCAGAAGAAATATGGAGAGTTAGGTGCTTTTCTCCTGCTTTTACTCTTTCCATGTCATCTGGTGGTGTTGGAGATAAGGTAGTGAGCCTTTGGTTTGGTTATGGCCCAAATATAAGATCTTTTGTGCACAGCCATAAACTTCTGCAGACGTGGCTGTGTTGGTTGGTGGTATGAAGAGGTGGCCTGGGCAGTTGTCCACATCCTGGGAGTGAATTTGGCTTTTACTGGCTGAATTCTGCTTCAGACTGTACAGTTCTTTTTTTCCTTGGTGGAAGGAAGCAAGCTGTAGTGGATTTGCTACTAAAAACGTACCTGTGTCGGAGGGGAGCGATGTCGCATGGGGTGCCCCTGTGCTGCTGGCTCACGTGGCGTGGGAAAGCACTCCTACCAGAGACGTGTGATCTGGGGACAAGAGGTTGCCTCCAAGTGAGCTCAGCCAGCCTCAGCCCTCTGTAAACCTGTCGTGTGAAGGTCAGCACAAGGAAAGCAAAACTACCTGCTGAAGCCTGAGCCAAAGGTGAGAAATATGATGTGACAGTAAGGAAAAAACAAAACCATAAGCACGGTGCTCAAAGGTGAGTGCATCTCGCTCAAGTATGGTGCTACAGTCCATAGTTTCCTGCCCGTGCTATGGGACCAGCCCGAATGCTGGCACTAAAGCGGGGGTGGCTTAGCACCAGTGTGCCACCCTGCAGCAGGACCTGTGGGCACTGATGGGGCCTGGAGCCTCCTGCCAAGCTGAGGAAAGGCACAGCACCAGGTGGGGAAGTGGCTGGGTAGTACCTGGCCTCTGTTTTTACATGCTGGAGTCGTGTTTGCTTAACCTTGAGGCATCCTGCACTTTGAATCAACTTGACACAAAGTCATCTGTTCATTAATAACACAGGAGCAGTTTAATTGTTGTCTTAGTGGAAAAATACATGAGACTGTCATCAGCTGTTGCTTCTGGCAGTGCTTTTCTGCAGTAATGTAAATAAATGAGGTCACAGGTTTAAAGGAACAGGCTGTACTTGCACAAATTCAAAGCATCATCTTAAACAGATACGCACCAATTGTCTGAATATCTCTGTCTCAAACGCTTGCTGTAACACTGACCTTAAACACACTCAAACGCAGCCGCAGGGGCTCAGTGTGGTGTGTCGGTCCTGATGGGGCACATGCTGAGTGTGGGTGTTCTAAAACTTGGAGTTGTTCCTGAGGGAGTGAAGCCTTTGGTGGCCAGAACCCCAGTATTGCGGAATTCTCTGCTGCTCCCCCTGCAAAAGCCCAGCAGTTCGAGGGGAGGGGAAGTTACAGACCAAACGTATTTTCTGCTGATACTTCACAGCATCCTGGGATTTCTGTTCTTGTTGCGTGTGTGTTGGTTTTATTATTTTATTTTTTTTTTTGAGATGGCTTTGTGGTATTGTAATCGAGGATGAGCAGATCCAGAAATCTGCCTGGACAGCTTTGAAAGCTGTATAAAAGGTCTATTTGTCTCCCAGGACCACGTGTTCTGTCTAAATGTGGATCCTGCATGGGCAGTCTGTCATGTATAAAAATGTTCCTGTTTGTAATCGTAGTGGGAACACCCAGTACCTGCCACGCTCAGAACAAAGTATGGCCACGCCAGTGAGGTAATGCAAGGTATGGCTTTATGGCAAGGGTATTTCATGGTAACTGCCTCTCTGTAAGCTCTCACTGGAGGGAACAAGGTCACTTCACTCCCTTTACTGTGGGGTAAGAGCCTGTTTCCAGATCGGAAACATATTGCAAATCAACCAAAACGTATTGTAAACCCACATCCTAGTTTGCATATAGTCACACAGCACAGAGCAGCAGCGATGGTTGAAAGAGGTGCCAAAGAAGACACAGAAAAGGAGGGCAGGTGTTACTGTACTCCTTGTGCTTTAATTTTCAATCTTATCTTAAAAAAAAAAAAAAAAATAAAAAACCACAACACACACACACACACACCAAAAAACCAACGATAACAGCAAAGCAGTTGTATGAAATGTGTGCAGTAAGGTCTGGTTTTGTCCTTGCTTTCTTTGAAGATGGTCACTTCTAGTGCAAGGTCACGGTCTCTTGTAAAAGCAGGTTGCTCAGTGCCTGCCGTACCTTTGTGCCTGCCTTGCCTTCTATTTGCCATCTTCTGGTGGCACATGACAGACACCATGATTGGCACGATTCTTATGAAAGCACCATGCTGCTTGTGGGTGGTGTTGGTTTTTTTTTTTATTATTTGTTCAGAGGTGCTTTGGCTCCCATCCAGCTGCTCACCTGGCCTCGTAGTGCTGGTGCAAGCCCTGGGCTCCTGGGGGGCTTCTGTGCTGGGCAATCTGGGTGCAGCTGCTGCCTGGGGCCTGCTTGGTGGGGGACTTTGAGCAGCATTAAGTGAGATATTTACGGTTAGATGGCTCCAAAGAACTTGAGCAAACAAATGTGAATAGCTGGAGCATGTTACAGTGCTGACTTGAAACTTCCTAAAAGTTTTGAGGTCTTGGACAATCCAAAGTCTGTTGTGTCTCAGTAATTGTTACGGCAGGGCAGGACGCTGGAAGATGTGATGCAGTAATAAGTGCAAAAATATCTGGCTCTTGCATCAATGGCAGGCAAGAGCCCATGGTCTTTTACCATGTTCCACTAGATAGCAGGCAAGGCCATCTGCCACAAAGCGTCCTGCTTTATTGATTCTTTTCCTTATGGAAGAAATACCTTGGGCTCCCCAGTGTGCTGGGCATCCTTCATGTCCATCTCCGTGTAGACTCGGGTAGGTTCAGCCCCGTGAAAGCCTGCCTGGCTGCCGTTCCGGAGCAGTGTGTGCACAAAAGCGCTTGGGATGTTCTCTGCATCCACGTGTGGGCAGCGTCAGACTGGCTGGGTGGTTCAGGCTTTTCTGCTGTACTTCAGTTATTAAAGCAATGTGTTAATGTTTAAAGCAAGAAGAGACAGGTTACAGGCATGACATTCTGGGGAAGTGAAGATCGAAGATTTGCTTATTGGGCTGCTGGTGTCTTGGTGTGTCACCAAAGGTGGCCGCGCAGCTGAGTCTAGGCTCCGTGGCTGTTCAAACAGCACTGCTGTGCGTGCTGGTGGTCTTTCCTGGGGGCTATATTATATTGCCTCTCTGCTTAGGCTGCCTGTAAACAACGAATGTATGTATGTATACAATGACTATGCTTTTTGCATATTGCAAATAGCAGCTGAAAAGCTGCTTTTAAAATGCATCTTACTTTTGTGCTAGGGAGAGGCTTTGGCCAGGTTACGCTGCTCTTCCATACTCCCTGTTTCTGCCCTCTGTCACGCTTCCTTCACGCCCCAGGTTTGGGAAGGCTTGATCAGCTTCTGTTACACCATGAGTGGAGTCTGCATCCATGCCTTGAGCTTTCTTGTGGGCTGGTGTTGCTGTTAGTAGCAGTGATACATCTTGGTCCTTGTGGAATTTTGTGATCAACTCTTAGATGACCAGGCTTGTAGTAGCTATGTGTTGGCCTCTTCTCTGGGTATGGCCTCTTCTCTCCCACCTCCTCTCCCACTGCATGAAGGCTTTAAATCAGGGGTCCTCAAACTATGGCCTGTGGGCTAGATACGCACCCCCCCCCCCCCCCCCCCCCCCCAGGGTCCTCAGTCCAGCCCCTGGTATTTACAGACACCCCACCCCGCTGGGGGTTGGGGGGGAAACCAAGCAGCCACAGATGACCTCCTGCCACTTCATCTGCGCGCCGGCCCCCTGGTTAAAAAGTTTGAGGACCCCTGCTTTAAGTGCTGAAATAGCAGTTGCTTGACAAAGGGATACAGATGTAAATACAATGTACAGGGTGTTCAAGCACCTTCATGTGGAAAGTCTGTCCCTCTGATTCTTTCTGTTCGTAATGAATTGCTTGGACCTTTTTTGGGAAGTAGTCTCAAAATTTCAGAAAAACCTGAGCGTTGTGCATGCATGAGCTCCATTTAAATTACACTAGTGCCTCATAAATCAGCTAGGAGCAAGGATTGTGCGTGGTGAGCGTGCTGAGACTGGATTAAGGGAACAGCACTCATGAGTTGTCTGGATCCTGTTCTGGGACCTGCATGACTCGTATGGCAGTGCAGATCCAAGCGAAGCTCCTGCAGTTGGCTTTAGAGTTCAGTTTCCTTCTGTGACTGCATCATGCTGCATTCTTTCTGGGTACCTGTCCAGTCCCCCCCTTGCTCGCGTGTCTCGGCCAGTTCAGGTTAGTAATCCTCTCCCCAGGAACGTGTTGTTTCGGGGATGTTTGCTCTGAGAGTTGCTTGGGGTATGGTACTTTAAACATTGCTTGAACTTTTAACTCCCTCCTCATATGAGGGAGGAGAACAAGGAGTGGGGGGGATGTGGGCTGACATTAGGAAAGGTGACATCTTCACTGGCAGACGTCAGGAGAAAAATTGTTGGTGGAGTTATTGTGTGTTTGGCTGCTCCGCTCGTTCAGCATCTTCCACATGGCGTACCTGGGGTTGCCTTCCCATCCTTTAGCGTGATGCTCCTGCTGGAGTGGTGGTGATTGCCCTGTACCTCTTGGTGTCTCCTGGGTACAGTAATAACACTGAGCTCTGCACAGTGTTATGGTCTCTTGTCCTCTCCTCCCTGTTCTCATCTGCTGGACTAAAGCTCACGCTGAGGAGGAGTTGGTAGCAGGAGTAATAGTGTCTCTTGGCTAGCAGGGCAGGCAGAGGCCCCAAAAGGAGAACACAGGTGGTGAAAAAGCTTGCTTCTAGACTCTCTAGCCTTGCTGTATCTTACAAGGTGGCTGGTGATGCAGGATGGTGTCTGACACACCATCTATGTGTCCACACCTGAGTGATGAAGCAATGGGATCCTACCTCTGCCTATGGCCACTTACTCCCAGAAGGCTGCGGGAGAGATGGAAAATGAGTGTGAGATCTGGAGTCACTAAAGCCACTTATTTTTCAGGGCTTTTCCTGAAAATCCCAGCATGCTCTGGTTATTGTTTAAAGAGCAATATTTAAGCTGAAAGGATTGCTTGCCTATGCAGAAGGACAGGAACGTGGATTAGGGCATTAGCCTTTAACCCAGACTCCAGGCTGGGGCTGTTGCTTTGGATGAGACTTCATATGTCTTCGGCTTGGGGACCATAGTCTTGTTTGCTTTTCTTGAGCAGACTGAGAAGACTTTCCGACCCTATCAAGGCCGGGTGGTGTGGTTGGCACTTGAGCTCAGATTTTTGTCCTTGCTCTTCCTTCTATCCTGGTCCTCTGTTGTAACAGCTTTGCGAGTACAAATCTTTAAGGCAGATCTGTTTGCGCTGTGTCCTGTGAACAGCAGGAGCAGCTGAAGTACAAGCATGCTGTTGAGGCAGGGGGAATACTCTGCGTTTTGTGGGCAATTCAAGGATTCCTGGGAAAATGAGTTACTAGCAGCACGTGAAGGACAAAAGCCTGGACAATAAAAAGCGCACTTGTATTAGAGGGGCTCGGGTGGCTGTACCTAGGCTGGGTGCCTCATGTGCATAGAGTACTGCGTAGGGCACAGAGGTGGTCCCTGGGTGGGTGCTGCGCTGTGGGCACCCACGTGGACATCTGGGGTTGCAGCACTCCACGTAGCATTGAAACCCTTTGGTGTGCCTGATCCAGAGCCCGTGTGACGGCGTGTTTTGCTCTGTTTTAAAGTCTTTCTGTACTAGGTCACTGTGAAAGAGCATGGAAAAGACAAATAACCTTTCTCTTTTTTTTTTATTTAAAAAAAATAACATTATCGGGATGATGACATTCAGCATTTATTTTGGCTAGTGTAGCTCTTTCTAGTAATTTCAGCGTAGTTCTCCCCCCTCCTGTTTTTGGTTTGTTTTTTTTGGTGGTTTTTTTTTTTTTTTTTTTGGCTTGCATTTAACCAAGTGCAATTGAGTCTGAGCACTTGGCCTGTCTCGACGTGGTGCATGACTCCAAGTATCCTGGTACAACATCAACGTGTGCTTTTGCAGGCGAGGTGGGGGGGATATATCATTGCATTTCTCCTCTTTCCGCCTTTTTCTTGTGGAGGAGCCACCTGTTAGCATTACATCAGTGGCTCCCAGGAACGCAGCCTCCTACCAAAGGCCTTACACAAAGTAGTTCTTCTTGTATTGTTTGTGCTCAAAGAGCTGATGTCATGCCAGCTGATGTCATTGTGTGCTTTGTGTAATCGCTATGGAAACCGGGCAGGTGGGGAGCCTGGGGCTGATGTAATTGCCGAATGAGGTGTAGAAAGAAGGTCTGCTTTTCTTGCTCCAGTTCTGTGGAGCCACCCTCCTGAAAAAAAAAAAAAAAGACGGCGGGGAGGGGGGGAATGCTGCTTGAAAAAGCCAACAAGATGTGCAATAGAGCCAGGGGACGCACGAGCCAAAAAAGTGACTTTTCCCTCCCTCCTCGGATCCATTTCTCAATCCATATTAATGTCCTAAAAATAACTCTTGGTAGATATTTTCAGGCAACTGGGGCAGAAAAAGGAGAGCTGTTTGCCACATGTTAAGCAAGCCCCTCAGTCGCTGTTAGGTTTTCCTTTGTTTGACTGCACAAATGCCTAGGTCGGGTTCCATTCCCTGCAGCGATGCTGGTGGGAGCTGCACCCACCCCTCCCTGGGGGTGTTGGATGGGGGGGTTGCTCCTGGCAGGCAAATCTGCTGTGGACAGGTAAAGCTAAAGGACTGTTCCAGCTGCTCTGCTTTGGTGTGCTGCTAGCCCGTTTGCTCGTAGTTTTCTTCCTGGAAAAATGCCTTTTGTCCCATCCCGTCCTTCCCCTCCCCCCCTTTTTGCCTTTTCTCAGGGGCTCATAGGTGAGGCAGCCCCAACACACTGGTGTCGCACAGAGGTGTGTTTGTGAGCATGTTCCTTGGCCATCGGCCTCGTGGAAGGGAGGACAATGTGTGCCGCTGATTCATGCCACCTTGCTGTTGATGGCCTTGCCCAGCATCAGTCACCATGACAGTGGTGGGGACAGTAGAGCTAGCTCCAGTCCTGGTGGCCCCAGTGTGTTCTCTTGAGAAAGGTGGGTCCAAAGCATCGCCGACTTCCAGGTGTCTAACCAAAATACCTGCTTGGTCTCTTTTCCCAGGAGGACTCAGCGGTTTCAAGCAGAACCACGAAAACCTCTGCGATAACTCCCTCCAGCTGCAAGAATGCCCGGAGGGGGGAGGAGGGGGCGGCGCGTCTGCCGTGCCCCCCACGCTACCTCAGTCCATCCCCACCACACCAGACATCGAGAACGCTGAGCTCACCCCCATCCTGCCCTTCCTCTTCCTCGGAAATGAGCACGATGCTCAGGACTTGGAGAAAATGCAGAGGATGAACATAGGCTACGTAATCAACGTGACCACCCACCTGCCCCTGTACCATTACGAGAAAGGCATGTTCAACTACAAGCGGCTCCCGGCCACTGACAGCAACAAGCAGAATCTCAGGCAGTATTTTGAAGAGGCTTTTGAGTTCATTGGTAATTACCCTTGACTGGAAATATGCCTGTTTTCTGGTTGTCTGGGTCTTTTTTTTTTTTTTTTTTTTTTACTTTCTTACCTGTAACAAGAATCTAGAATGAATTTTACACTTCACTAACTACCCTGCAGGCTGCAAAAGGCCGTATTTACTTTGGTTTAGCTTGTCAGAAATGCTGAGCACCTCTTGTTTCTGCTCATTCTCATCTCTGGCATGCCCAGTTAAGTAGCCCGGGGATACAGTTTTTATCCAGCGATAGTGATGCCTACCTCCAGGCTTCCAAATTCAGGAAACCCCAGAAAACTTGAGACATTTTTCATCCCCTCTTCTTGATTCCTTTGCATTCCTAGTTTCCACAGTGGCTTCCAGCTGATTTTTTTTTCATAGTAACTATTCTTAATGATGGCTGAGTCTTTCCTAACTTAATGTCAGAGAAAGCTAACAAACTGTCACACTTCACTTGTTCCACCCTTAGATTTGTAACTTCAGAGTGTGCGCGTGGATGGGTGGATTGCGATGAGAGCTTGTATTAATGAGCCTCCAAACCCTGTAGGCTGGGTGAGAGCATGCACCGCAGGCATGCAGCTGGTTGGGGAGGTGGCAGAAGAAATGACCCAGCAGTGTTACCCACGTTGCTCTGACCCTGGCTATGATCCACAACCCGAAGCCAAGTTCAGGGCTGTGTTCGGCTCTGGCTGGTCGTCTAGGCTGAGGCCAGATGGCCTCTTTAAGCGAGGCTGGTCAGTGAGGACATCAGCACATGATACTGGAAGCTTTTGAGGATCTTCCCTTCCTTGGCCTTTTCTCTATGTTTGTGGGCCCAGGTTTTGCAGCACAGTGAATGTCCCCTCGTGCTTCCCCTGTCCTGAGAGATTTTTTTGAAATACGCTGGGGGAACCACTGACGTAATTATATTTTCTTGTGCTGAGGCTGGGCTAATCTCTTCACCAACATCTTTTGATTGCTCCAAAGTCTCTTCAGGCTTGATGGTGGAGGCTAGACAAAGGCAGTGTGCTTCTGTGCTGCGGCACAGCTTAGGGCCTTAGCTGACGCTGTGATGAAGGGGGTGCAGAGCCATCTTCCCCCAGACCATCACTGTTTGTGGCCCTTGAGTCAGGGTGTGGGTACCCAGCTCCTGAAACTCAAGCCTGCTTGTGCTGGCTCTGTGGAGGTGCCCTCTGGCTCGGCGGGGATCGGGCCCCCCTGGTGCGACTGGGTCCCAGGGCACAGCGTCTGAGCTGGGCATGTTCTTCTGAGCCCACCTGCTCCTGCGGGGGGCAGGGTCTGGCTGCTCTGGAGCAGACGGCTGGTGGGCCCAGCCTGGCTGTGGCAGTGGGCAGGGTGTCCCTGTGCACTGGTGCGTGCGGTCTGTGCCCACGCTGCTGCCGTGATGGGGAACGGGTAAGGCACTGCTTACGCTGTGGTTCAGATGGAGGGTACGTTAAGGCTTGAGTCTTACCTCTGGGAGCTTCTACCCAGAGCCCCTGAGCTTGTCCTCCACGCTGTAGAGCACCAAAGGATCTATAATTAAAACAAAATTTTCTGTAGCGTGCCCAACCCATTCCCTGGCTTTACCAGCGGTGCTGTCAGCTCCCCAAACCGCTGATTCTTTTGTGCGCGGGAAGGTGAGTGCCCCTTTCTGGGTGAAGGGAAGGGAACCTTGCTTTGATCCTTTGGGAAGAAAAGCTGAGTCAAGAAATCCAGTAAAACCTTAAACTTTAATGAGATGGGGAGGTGCAATAGGTTTAGCTTACGTAAAGAAACTGCAAAGCTCCGTGGAGGCCCTTTGGGGGTGGGAGGGAGATTTCTGCACCCAGCACCCCTGTGAGATGCAGGATCAGGGCTCCCAAAGGTGGTGTTTGGCTTCTGACCGTACCAAGGGCAGAGAAAGCAGTCTTGCTCTGAAAAGGTTTAGAAAGGGTTTCCAACCCCATTTTACTTTCCTTTGTGATAATTATGGCTTGAGGGTCTGTCTTTGTTTTTAATAAACAAGTATTTCTCCAGTGAGAGTTTTTCTCCGTAGCAAACCCAGCCAGCTGGGGAGGTAACCAGTCAAAGCTTTCCCTTCCTCAGGGTAAGCTTTAAAATGCATTTGAGAAGATTTGGAAATGTTTAAACAGCAGATCATTGGCCTATGTTTCTTTAAATATGTCTTGAAAAAAACACAACCGAACCCGGGGTTAGCTAAGACTAAAGCCATAGGAAGTGAAATCATCAAAAACTCTTTGGGAAAGTGTGTCAAAATGCGTTAGAGCGTTTCAGCTTTCTGAAATATTAACTGGCAAAAATGTCTAGAGGGAAGTTGGCTTCGTTTGTGCTTTCACAATACAGGTTGAACATGTGGGGTAGGATTGGTGGATTCATGCCAAAACTCGCAAACTAAATTTGTGCTCCTCCTGTGGATTGAAACAAAAGAAATAGGTTGAAGTGTCACATCTTGGAAGTTTAACCTCCTGTTACAAAAGCGTGCTGTGGGAGAAGAGGATGATGTAGTAGTGACTCTTCTATTTCTCGTGTCCTGTTAGTATGTGGCTGGAGGGGCTCTGTCCTCCCTAAATCCTGCCCAGGTGCATCTTGGTGGAGAACGTCACCCAGCTCCTGCAGTTGCAGACACGCAGCAGAGTGCCCCATTGAAGCTCGTTTCAAGAGTAGCTTTGCAAAAGCCTCAAAGCATCGGGCTTTGAAACAGACGTATTGTTATGGATTGAATCTGAAAATACCTGGTTTTTGAAAAGGTGGTGCCCTGCTTTGATAAACAGGGAGGTCGAGATGCCAAGGTAACACAGCGGTGTTGCGACAGAGGTGGAGATGGAGTCTGAGCTGCCTTGTCACGGGCCTTGACCTCTGAATAACTGCTGCCTGGCAGCACGCATGGGCAGCATGGCAGGGGGTCTCAGGGGAAGGTGAATGTGAGGGTTTTGGTGTTACTGCCCTGCGTGTTTCACATTCAGTTACTCTGAAACCCCGAAGGAAGTCAGGCTGGAGGGGAGGGGGAGAAAATGCTGCTGTGCTTGTAATCAGATACAGGGACTTCTCACATACAGTTTTACTCTTAATTGCACTGAACTTTTTCTTATTTACAAACTGGCAAAAACCTTACTTTCTTCTGCCTTTCTCGTTTCCAGAAGAAGCTCATCAGTGTGGAAAAGGTCTCCTCATCCACTGCCAGGCTGGTGTCTCCCGCTCTGCCACCATAGTTATCGCATACTTAATGAAGCACACGCGCATGACCATGACGGATGCCTATAAATTTGTAAAAGGCAAACGACCAATCATTTCCCCTAACCTTAACTTTATGGGGCAGTTACTGGAGTTTGAAGAAGATCTAAACAATGGTGTTACACCACGAATCCTCACACCAAAGTTGATCGGCGTAGAGACCGTCGTGTGACGGCGAAGCTGTGAGGAGGCGGTCAATGAAGGGGTTAACCTATTCTTCCTCTGATCTGGGGCAGTGATGGGTGGGTTGTGGGTTTTTCTTTTTAGCTTTCAAGGGGGGGGGGGGTTGTGGCAAACTTTTTGTGAGTAAAAACCTTTTTTGTAAGGAAAGGTTTTTAAAAGATCCAAGAACTTCGCCGTGTTTGGGATGCTGTTGTGATTTCTTCCCAGATGCCGGCAGAGCAGGGAGGCTTCGGAGCAAAAGGAGTAGTTTTTAAAATCAAAACAAGAAGAAATATTGGGCTTTTCTTTTTATTTTTCCCCCCTCTCCAGCTACTTGTAGAGTTTATGGCTAAGTAGTCTGTGCAGGTTCATAGACTGAAGAAACCTAAGTTGAAGACAAAACACAAACAGCCAACACAAAGCAGAAAAAAACCTCCCCTAAACCTATGGGCCTTCGTTTTGCAAAGGCTTTGCTAAAGATAACCTAGCAAAATGCTCACTGATGCAAAGGAAATCGGAGCAGCTAAAAAATTCTGCAAGGCACTTTTCACACTCCTGACTCAAACTAAAGAAGAAAAAAAAAAAGTTTATTTGGCGTGTTTCATGTTCCAGTTCTATTTTTCTATTTCAGGATGTAAGGTTTTAACAGTAAGGGACTTTGATCATTCTATGCCATATGCCTTCACTGGCTTCTTGTGCAATAATAATATGGGGTTTGTTTTGAGTGTTCAAACCAATTAGAGTTGGCTGCCCACTAATAAGAAGTTAATTTTTAAAGTCTAATAGTGTAACGGCAGCCGGCTTGGTTCAGAAAGGATAAATGAGAGCAATTATTTTGTTCCTTTATATGATTTTGATCCTGGTTACAGTGCCATAAACCTTGTTACATATGTATATCAGAATGTACAAAAATTGAGAACGAGCAAAGTTTATTTAAAAATATTTTTCGCACAAAATTATTGGTGTGCTTCAGTTGTCTGTGTAAAAAAAAATTGATTATAAAACAAAAATCTTTTGGAAAATGTGCGTCCTTTTATTTCTTTAACAATTTTCATTTTCTTTCTCTGGGATGGGTTTTTGTTCTGTTCTTCCTGTTTTGCTTTTTGTTGCAATGTACATCTCCCTCTGATAAAACTGATATCTCTTGTTTGGCATCTCCTCTTCAGTGTTTCGTTCCTGTCCTCTGCTGGTGGAACGTGTTTTCCTTATTTTTCTACTGTATTCTTGCATCCTTCAGTTTCTGTAACTGGATTATTTTTTTCCTGTCCTGGAAGTGCATCAGTTTTGGAACTGTTCAGCTGAATTGGCACTACTGGTGAGGGCTCTTTTGGACAGACCTGCTACTTCTACAGCTCAGTAGCCATTCGGAAAAATAAGAAATAAACATTCTCCACTGATTCCTTTTCATCTTCCTGCAATTAGCTTATCTTCTATGTTACAAAATTGTCCAGTTTCTAGAAATATGTTGGTCTTGTGTGTACTTTTCCCTAGCCTCCCTATAGCCCCCTCCTTTAGCAGTTTCACAGTTCCTGGGATTTTCCTCTCTCTTGTCCATCTCTCCTTCATCCCCCTCCTTTCCCAGCTGTGTCAGTGTTAAGTGTGGTGCGTATTCTAGGGCTGATGTCCCTTAGGCGGCTGACTCTTGCTTGCTTTGTTTGTATTTACTTTTTTTTTTAATGATATAACCTGATCTCTTCTGGACTGTTACACTCTTAAGTTTATTTGTATGAGCCTAAAATGAGTTAGAAAACATTTCCCGTATGATTCTGTTGTGCAAACTGATATATCCCAGGATGTCTGATAGCAGTGAAGGATTTTCCTAGCTGAAAACCTAGATGGACTGAACCAAGTTTAAAACAGGACCTGTCAGAAAACTTCTGTATAATCACATTAGACGTGTATATTTTTGTGGACATTTTACTTAAAATGTTGTTACTATACAGATATTTCTTGAAACTTATCCCTTTATTAAATTATTTTTTCTACCGGAATTGATTTTTTAAAATTTTTTTTTCTTTTCTATGATGAATATTGGTCCTTCTGCTGAGATGCCCTTGGCAGCAAGCACTGGCTGGGCCGCATAAACATCTTGGGCTGTGACCACTCCTGGGGCTATGGAGAGAGTGGCTGGATGGGAAAGGTATTGTTTGCTGGCTGGGAGCTCTCGTGCTCCAGGAGGAACGGGGTCCCTTCGCTAAGGTGCTCTCCCCCTTCCTGCCCTTGCCCTCTTGCCTTGCATTTGAGCCCAACCCCTTCTAGCTGCTCTCTATGAGGTGCAGGTCATTTGGTAGCAGGGAGGAGGTTAGGAAACCTCTTTGTTTCTTGCCGGAGAAGCTAAAGCTGCTGCAGCAGGGCTGAGGGCTGGCGGGAAGGTTGGTCCTGGCAGCCTGTGCTCGTGCCCACAAGCGCTGCGTAACAGTGCTGATGCTCTGCCGGGGGGAGTGTGCGAGAGACCTGCCTGGGAACAGCTCTCCTGGGTGTGATGGGAAGGAGAACTTGGTTTGAAATTGGTTTTCCTTGTTACTACCGGTTCCTCGTTCCCATGTTGAATGGCCTGATGCAAACATCTCCAGTGTGAGGAAGGGCCCTGCCATGCCAATGTGACTCACGGCATCCTCTGGTTCAGCCTCAGCCACCACACGCTGCCTTGGATCAGGATCAGGTTCGCCACCAGGTAAGTGCTTGTGTTTTGGTTCTTATTTAAGCCAAAGAATGGCCCTTGCAGCCTTGGGTAAGTTACTGGCTGAGGAGGATCCGATGGATTTGCCTTAGTAAGGCTGAGCAGCGGTGCTGCTGCGTGCAGGAACGGACGTGTGGAGGGCTTGCTGCCTGCTGCAGGAACCCCGTCAGCCTCTGCTCCTCATGGTGGGAAGTGGTGCCTGATTCCGCTTCCCAATGCGATGAACTTGGACGTGGTGGGGCAGGGCAGTGAGGCTGTAAGTGAGCAGTTTGCTGTGGCTCTGTTGGTAGCAGGTGGGCTGGATCAAACCCTTTGTGCAGACCTGTTCCCTTGGAAGGGACTGGAGCTGGGCCGGAGGAGAGGAGCTCAGGAGGGTGATGTCCCACTGCAGGCAATGCTGGGAAATGCCACCCTGGGGATCACTTCACTGGGGGACAGGCTGGGGAGGAATGCTGATTGTTTGGGGACAGAATTTATTGAAGCTAGTGAATGATCGCTTGACATCTTTGTGCCTAAGGGCAGCAGAAATTCAGTTAAGGTTTCTATGGGTGTCAGACCACCTGGGAGCCCTGTCTGAGTGCACAGGTGTTGGAGATGCCTCGTTTTGTGGCACCTGATACAATGCACTGCAGATACATGCCTGAGTATCAGTAGTAAGCCCCTGTCTTCTGAGCATCACATGCTACTAGTCAGGAAGAAAAAAAAAATAAATAAAAATCCCTCATTTCTAGGAGGAAAGAAGGCTGCAGGGCTGGGGGCCCCATTTGTGAAGGAGTTTGAGCAGGTATTGGTGTTGCTTTGCTGCAGAACCTCCAGAAAGGTTATTTCTGACTTTAAGGTCAGAACTGGCTGCAACACACTCCCCGCCTTTCTGAGATGAGGTTTGGTTAACACACAAATCAGGACGACCATTCAGTAGCCTTTGATGTGCGTGTGGTCGTCAGCCAGGACGGGAGCTGCTTTTCCCCACTCAGCATCAGTGTTGTGTGCTTGCGTGCGAGGTACGCTAAAATAGCTACGGTCCTGGAAAACTGGTTACCTCGTAACTTATTTTCCATTTCTGCCCTTTGTGAGTTCGGGGTGGACCTGAGGGCTCGTTTCTGAGACCGTTACCCTCGAGGCCGGGTCTCGTGGGCAGACCCCTGAGACCCAACCTGTGAAGCAAGGCAGGGTGTTCGGCCGTGGGTTTACCTGCTCCTTACAAGCTGGGAGCCCTACTGAATGGTGAACTGTCATGTCTGTGAGTGTTAGGACCTGCTGTAAATCCCTGTTAAAGCTAAAACTGTTCGATTCCTAATCTTGCAAGCTGTCCTAACTGTAAGGTTAGACTTGCAGAGTTAAAAGATTGTTTAACTTTCCATATCTCATAAGCTTTGTTCTTCTGGGTCACACCAGGGGCTGAACCAAATCCCGCTTTTTGTCTTGGCAGTCGATTTTTGGAGGCTTCCTATGACTTTACCTCTCAAAAATGTGCTGACGTCCTTTGGGGAAAGAGGAATCAAAGGTCCCTCTCCTACCCACTTGACAGATACAGGCTGGGAGCGTTTCAAGATGAAGCAATCGTGTAGGAAGCGCGTTGTTACCTTATGGTCACAAGATCTGCCAACCACTCCTTGCAGGGAGGTGTGCTCATGCAGGAGCTGAGGAGATGGAGACAGGAGTTACAAGGGGTGTGGGAAAGTGCCGAGCAGACTGGGAGCGTTTCGGCCTCCGGTCCCGCTCAGTCGCGGTGGAGCTGGCTTCCGCGTGTGGGCTACCAGCAGCAGGAAAGCCTCGGGGAACTGAGGATGCTGACTCAGGAGGCAGGACAAAAAGCCTCTGGGAACTGAAGATGCTGATTCAGTAGGGAGGACAAAAATAAAGCCTGCTATCTCTTGACTGAGTCAAGAAAGTAATCAAAGAGATAACAAGTGGTTGATGACTGTCTCGTTAGCAGGTATATGCTTTCCCGCGGCATGCTTGCCTGCTGCTCCTGTAGGTACCACAGGGGAGGTTACTGGTGAGCAGGTTCCAAATGGTTTGGGCACAGCCTGACATCAGTAGAGGATAATTAGAGCCGTTGGTTTTGCCCGGAGCATGCTGCTGCTGGCAGCAAAGGGGGGTGGTTCAAGCCATGCTGTGTTCCCTGGAGCAGTCCTGGGTGCTGCCAGCCCCCAACATCCTCCCACTGCTGGGTGCAATGTTAATCTTTCTGCTTAATCGGGTGCTCCTTTTGCGAGGGGTTTCTTTCTTCTGCTGTCTCCACTCCCTCTGTTGGACTCTAGCCCCAGTGGAGTGTGAGATGGAGGAGCTGGCTCACTTCTTGTCTTGCTTTAGCTGCCTCCTGCATCTTTTCCAACCCTATCGTTCCCCAGACTAGATGAAAGAAATTTAAAGCCAAGCGGTGCTGCAATGGGATTAATGCTTTCAGTGACCATATAGGCTCCTGGTTTGATTTGCTTATCCAGGCAGCATCTGTCCTAGGGAGGCCAGAGCCTGCAGACTCCACCTGCAGCAATTCCTGTTCGCAGGCTTTGCAGCCGCCTCATTACTAGAAACAAGAGGCACGCTTGGGATGACAAAATTGCATGTTGCCATCACCTGCTGAATAGCACATGGGTCTGTAGCTGGTGCTGCCCAGGGTGGGGAGGTCTGTTGAGGTGCAATGTGCTGTAGCAGGACTTACCCAGTGTGCAGCCAGAAATCCTGCTGGTGACTGGATGACTGACCTGCTCTTTGCATCTTTATGGAGCCAGAATCCTGGAGTATGTAGAGATACGGTCCCTTGCCTCAGAACCTGCCTGAGCTCCTGTTGAATTTGGCCCGATCCAGTCTGGCTTAAATCCTGCACTGTGAGATGCCCATCTGTTCAGCGTGTTCCTGGACTGTGACGTGAGTTTGTCAGGGTGAGCACGGAGCCTGTGAGCTGCTGCCTCAGGGCTGGCTTCATCTCAGTGATGAGCAAAAATAACCTAAAGGCTTATTCCTGGGGATAAGAATTGCTGTATCTAGGAGGGGGAGATTTCAGTGCAGTACAGAAACACTTAAAAAAACCTGAACATGAGTCAGGGAGTAAAGTTAAAACACATAAAAAAACTATTTCTGATAGATAAAAGCACTCAACCAGAGGTTAAATGTAATTTGACTCATATGCCTTGTCTTCACACTTCTGTACCTTAGCTTCTTTGATTGTCTATATTTAAGAGGTGACATTGGAGAGCATGGATTTATCATGAAGATTTATTTGTCATGGAGAGATGAAGGAGCTATCTGGCACTTGGGGATTTTGTATCAAGTTGCGCTTCTGGCAGACACCAGTGGAGTGTTTAAAGAAGATCACATTGTAGAGCAGAGTAGTAAGTTGCTATAAGGATGGACAAAGGCTTGTCTGTGGTCTGTGATGCAGGGACTCTGACTAGAGAGCCCTTGGACTCGTAAGATGTCTCTCTGGTCCAGGATGCATGCAAATACAAAATGTGTAGCCAGAGGCACAGGCAGTGGCTTCCCCAAAGGCACATTCTAGTCATTTGTCAAAATCCATTGGGGTGATGGAAGAGGTTGCCGGTGTGAAGAACTGTGAGATATTGGCAGCTGAGGAGCTTGCCTGGAGCCATTTATGTTTTCAGAGGTCTGAACAAGGTCTGAGAGTCCTGAACCAAGCTTTGCCCCACCAGCATCTATTTGAAAGCCCTTTTCAAGGCATCCAGTTTTCGATGTAGTGTTGTTTGTGCTCCTTCTCCAAACCCTCCTCAGCTTTCAGCTGTGCTCCTGGAGTGGCGTGGTCTGCGGTGGCCATCGGATCATGGCATGGATATTCCAGCTGTGTTTCAGCTGTCGGCCTGCTGGAGTGTGACCCATGGAGAAACTCCTCTGGGCCTGGATCTTCTGGCCTGGGGTCTGTGATGGTGCCTGAAAGGGTAACTCAAGTGCGCTGGGTGGGCTGCTGCTGCCAGCTGGCTCAGCTGAGCTCATGCCCATGTAGCATCAGTAAAAATCTCAGAAAGCCTGAAATGAGAGCCCAGTTCCTACCCTGACTTTTTTATATGTATTGGGGATTCGGTGCACAGTCATGAATACATAACCTTTGTGAGGGAATCCAGGAGATAAGATGTTTACAGCTTTATAGGATCTGTATGAAATACAGTATGTTGGCAATAAGACAGGATTGTGTTTCTTGGGGAGTCCTCTCTGTCCCTTTGTCACCCATGCTTGTAAATAACACTTTGAAGCAGGAGGCAAGACTTCATCCTTGGATGGGTGTTGTCCCCCCGATTTTGCAGCCGGGGCAGAGGAGAGGGGTGCCTGTGGTCACAGGGCAGAGTGAGGAACAGAGCCTGGGAGCTAGAAACTCACCTGTCTTTTCTAATGTCACAGCACCATCCCTTAAAACTTGAGCTGATGGCTGGTAAGTGTGGTGATTAGCTACAGCTTCAGATACTGAAGATACTCCTTGAAATGGGAACAAATTAGGTCCTCGTTGTGTCCAGCTGTCCTATAGGCACCGAAAATGCCAGAGCAATTTTAGCTTCCCCGAAGTGACACTGAAGTTTTATTAGTGCCATTGACTGAACCCCTTTCTGCTGCTGTATAAGCGTTAGCAAAAGGTCCTCTGCACCTCAGCTCGAACTGACGAGCAATGCGTACGTATGGCAGTT
Organism: Falco punctatus; assembly: GCF_963210335.1. Classification (NCBI taxonomy): domain Eukaryota; kingdom Metazoa; phylum Chordata; class Aves; order Falconiformes; family Falconidae; genus Falco; species Falco punctatus. The sequence continues at coordinate 27,043,239 of NC_137592.1, read as the reverse complement.
CTCCATCCTATATTTAACAAAGCCACAATTACATGGAGATATAGAGGCAGATAAGCCATTTGAGTGCTCTGCAGAGAAATGGCACCAAAATAGTTGTAGTGTTGTTTCTAATTGCAACGGACGAGCAGCCTGGCTCATTAATCCTCCCTATCAGCAGCACGTAGCCTGTCTGCACCAGAATAGCCCTGATCTCAGCAAACCTGCATCCAGCCCTGGCCTTCTGTTTTCAACGTATTTGGAAAAGACAAGCTTCCAGCACAGTCCCAAAGGGACTTCCACTTGGCTGGGCTGCCTTTCCACAGCAGAGATGACCCAGGGCATGAGGGGCTTTGCAGCATTTCAGGGGGCTACCAGGGTACATGCAGATGTCCATGCAACCCCAGCTTCAGGCTGAGCAAGAGCTCCAGTTGGGCAGGTCCCGCACTGTGGGTGGTTGTGCTGGTGAGCAGCGAACCATCACACCAGCATCTCCCGTTGCTCAGGGGGTGGTGGGGCTGCTGCCCATTACCTGGCGACCACCAGCCGTGCAGCACAAGCAGCTGTGTGGTGGGAATGGTGCTCCCTTGCCCCACCAGCCCTGGCCGTGGCTGCCGTGGCTTTGCACTGCTGCAGCCTTGGCTTTAAGGCCAGAGGATGTAATTCAGACAGCGCTGCTGAGCAGAGGGCCCGTGCTGTTGTGCTTCTCCCTTCTCTTTTCCCCCCTTTCTTCTTGGACACCTGCATGAATCTGTTCCAGGGGCTATAATGAGCGCTGTTAACAAACCTAGTCTGTTTTCTTGCCGTCCTCGGTGACTTCGGTCTAAGCTGTGTTTGCAGAAATTTTCTCTCAAGAGGTGGTAAGAGCTACTCTTCAAAACTAAACCTGAGCCTTTAAGAGCACTCAGTGCTGTTGCAATCATCCTGGAATTCTCATGGTAGGAGCCTGAAGTCAGGGACTACATGGACAAGGAAGCCAAAGCTGGGGTCTGACGGTGGCTCGGGAAACGTTCCTGCTTAGGGCAGAGGCTGCGCAGTGCATGTGTGAGGTGTGGAGTGCTGCCTGCCTGGCGTTACGGGCTGGAGGAAGGTCATGCAGAGGCAGGGACCGTAGTGACAGGGCAAGCAGGGGTGCAATGGTATCACTCTTTCGGCTGCTAAATGGTGGTTTAGTCCGCTGCACTCGTATGGTGTGCAGGTCATCAAGTATTGTGCAGGCAGGAGATTTGGGTTTGGGACAGGCTAATGCGTGCTGAAAGCTAGGAATGTTTTCCATCTATTTTCTTCATTTTAATTGTGCGTATCCTCTCTTTGAAGACTAAATGGCTAGACAGCAGCATCTTATAGCACACTCCGACGTGGTGGGAATGTCAGCTGAATCCTAGCAGCCAGCTGCAGCTGCTTGGTCGACACCAGCCTGGTTCAAGGCTGGCTTCTGCAGAGCTGAGCCCTTTCCCACTCACCACCTTGCGAAGAGTTGCTTCATGCAAGCTGTTGGATCCAGGGCATGCTGGACTTAATGTCCCTCCCAGCTGAACTCCTGGGATGACTGGGATGGATATAGCTAGATACACCACTTGGGAATTCAGTACATAAAGTTCTGCTCCCTTTGCCTTGCTTTCACTGGGATGAGGGCACATTGTACATGAGGAAGTGGAGGAACCATAACTTGGTGCAATCTGTCGGAGTAAGGGTCATGTATGGAGAAACTGGGCAAAAGGACTTCTGGATCATCCTAAGATCCCAAGGAAATATACTGCACTGTTTTTGCTTCTTTAACCTTTTCTTTTCTATGTTTTTGTCTGCCAAATGCCTTCAGTAGCACTCCAGGCACATGATCTACACCCATAGAATAACGATGTTTTGCCTATTAAAATTCTCTTTTCCATTTCAGCTAAAGATGGCATTTCTCTTTGCTTCCTTTTTTCACCTTTAAAAGCCTGATTTTTTTTCACATTAATGATTGAAGGGTGAAAAAGGCATAACCAACTTGCTGAAAAGTACCACGTGTGGGAGATGCTAAGAAGCAGAGGATGGCACACACAGGGGAAACTGTGCACAGAAGCAAGAGTCCCTCCTCACCTGGGTTTGAGGGACAAGGCCAGATCTCTGCTGAGTGGTGGGGAATCAGGAACACCACCCCTGGCAGTCGGTAGCTGGACATCTTGAGATAAGCTGCTGCCCAGGGAAAGAAATGGGACCTGGCTGGAGCAAAACAGTAGTTCACGTATTCCTTTATGATACTGTTGGGTTGGTTCAGAGAGATGGAAACGGTGACCCAGATAGAAAGGGAGTTTCTACATGGCTAAAAGTCCACCTTAGACCCCGCTCTGGGTGGCGAGGAGAGCTGGGTTGAGATAGGATACCTGCAGAAGGTAACGGAGACTGTGTACCTGTCCAAGGGTGTGAGATCCTCCTGGAGTCCACAGCTCCCCAGGGAGTGTCTGGGGCTGGCTGCGTCCTGCTGACTGAAAACTGGTTGGGTCCAACTGGCATCCTGAAGCTGGGAGGCAAGGCTGGACATCCAGCCGTGGGCAGCTCTGCTCACCTGAGAACCATCTTCGCTTCCCTGCAACCCTTTCACCGTGAAGGTAAAATTCTGTTGCCTTATGGAGGGGACTTGCTATCACCCTGGTGGCTCTCTGTCCCATTGCAAAGGCTCAGGTTTTGGTGCCTTACAACTTTGCTGAACTTGAGCTACTTGGGGCTAAAATTTTCCATGCTGTCTGGGTGTCAAGTCTAAGCACCCCTTTGCACTCTCCTGAAGCTGATTTACTCTATTTCCATTGTGTTCTTAGGTAGTTCTCTTTTAAGTTGAACTAAAGAGAATTTTTTGAATGATGTTTTGTTTTTATTCATTAGGACAATGAAAATAATTTAATTTTCATCAGGAAAATGATTAATTCCATTAACAGCAAGGCATTGCATGGAATGCGTGAGTCTAATAAGGTTTTTGTTTAGAAAATAATTGGAAAGAAATATTTTTGATAAGGACAGAAGTGTGTCACTTCAACATTTTTAGCAATGAAACTGTTCTATTGCTCACCCCCTCCAGAAAAGACTTAATCTTCTGAATGTGTGTCTAAAATGAAATAAAGTTGCTATTGGAAAGAAGTGCTTTGACTTCTGTCAAAACTTTCAGGCCATCTGTAAATGAACAGGTTTTTAAATGTCTCGGTGCAGGCAGTTTCTGAAATGATAGTGTTCCTTCCAATAGGGAATGTCAATATTTCCCAGTGGATAATAACCCAAATAGTAAATGTGAGCAGAGAGAGGAGCTTTGCCTGCCTCCTTTGACAGACTTTGAAGCACCCTGAGCAGCTTTCTGCTCCTCTTTCTGGGCAGGCAGACATTCAGGTGCTGAAATGTGAGCTTGATGCTCATCCTCAGCGTTCTTGCTTGTAAAATGAGGGGAGGGAATTGCTTACAAGACATAAGGCTCAGTGCTCCTTGAAGACACTGTGGCTGGAAGAAGTTAAGTTGGAGGTGCTCCAAGAGGAGCCATGGCTTAATGAGGAAATGCCGGTGTGCTTCTCTGGATTCACCCTGAAAGCACTTAAAGAGCCCTTGATGTTGTCCATGGTAATGGGGTAGGAATGCTTATTAACGAGAGCACGAACGTTACTTTGTTTGTGAAATAATATTATGCAACTGAAGTCAATATAGTGCTTTGAATTGCCAAAGCGCAGTTCAAGGAGTTGGGGAGTATCAAAGTTCGTGTGCTTGAAAGCCACGGGCTCGCGTTGCTCCGCCGTGCCCAGTGCCGCGCTGGTTCTGAGCTTCAGTGAGAGCATATTTCTCCTATGGCAAGGTGCTGGGAAGAAATCAAGGTATGCCTGAATACCAGGCTGGAGATGAAGGCAACACGTGGCTTTTATAATTTACAGGACTTAATTCATCTTGAGGAAAAACATTCCTGTTGTCTTTTCAGCTCTATGACACCCCCCCACCCCCACCCCATGTCTTTGTGCATAATTATCCTGGGTCGTTCAGAGATGCGGCAAAAGGCTTTAGGTATTCACTAGGGATGATTAGTGTTAAATTAAAGGAAGCTCGGTGTATTAGTGTAGTCAAGAAAGTCTTGAAAGGAAGAAAGCAACATGCTGAAGCTGGTTTCTGTGCAATAAAAGTGAACAAGCAGTAAAAACTGGTACAAACACTGAAAATCAGCTGAAAATGTGCTGAAAAGGACAAAACAGTTCATAATTATGATGAAACCAGTCCTGTGGAGAAGCTGCCATCTAAGGTTGAGTTAGAAGCAAGCAAAGTATGCCAAAAAGGGATTTTAATATCTTGATAATTCAGATATATATTCTTTAGTTAGTAATTCACCTCTTCTTTATAAAGCATCTGCTTGTTGTTGGCAGGACAGCTGCCAGGGACATTTCTTTCATTTCCTACAGATAACGCCACTGACAAGGTAAAAGGTATCATTTAAAGTAATTTTCCAGCAACATTTCTTTATCAAAATGTAAATTTCAGAATTTCATGTCTTGGTTGCACAGTTTTTGTTTTGTGCGGATGAAACTAGGATCGCCTCTTCTGAATTATTTTATAGAAGTTTACATCATTTTTTGGAAAGTCGACAGCAAAATCTTTATAGACCTGAGATCACAGCATTAGCAATCTAATTTCCTCAAAAGTAACCTTGCAATTAGCAGCTGGAGTAAATTTTTAAGAAAGTGAGACTGACGCAGTGTTTGTGCCACAGCACTTTATGCATGCCAGCGTTGAGCAGTGGCCTCAGGAAAGATGTGTGTGGTTTCTTGGAAGAACCCAGCCAGAAACTGTCCAAACAGCCAGCGTGGCATAGCCGCAGAAACCAGGAAAACGGAGGCTACGGCTGAGGTGACCCAGCGAAGGAGCACGGGCACCCTCAGCTCTCCAGCAGAGGTGGTTTCTCACCCTGGTGAGACTCTGCGGTGGGAAGCGGTGTAGCTAGAGATGGTCTGGTGCTTCTGCGCTTACAGCTCCATGCATGCCCTCTCCCAAAGTCCAGCTCACTGATGAGTTTGTAAACCTCCTTTTAAGGATCTTGTTCCCTATTTACCGCTGAGGTCCCTGAAGTGTCTAAGCTTTTGCAAACCGAAACCCTCCCAAACCACTGATGGTAAAAGCACTGCGAACGCTCCCTGAAGCTGCAGCTCTCAGGGGTCAGAGTCTTTGGTGCTTGTTCCACACACCTGGTCCCTGTTGCTTCTCTCCCCAGGTTCTGGTTGTGTTCTGTAAATGGAAACGTACAGAGAATTGTTAAAGAAAAATATCTTGTTTTTTTTCTAGATCACCCTCCCCCCTTCTTCCTACGTTTTAACCACTCGATTACCCTGTTCCAGACAGAATGCAATATTTCTCAGAAAAGGTGGTTCTTTTTTCTTCCTTATCAGCCCCACTTTAACCCAGAAAATAAATCAGTGAAAGTTCAGATTCCAGTGTAGTTATCAAACCCACAATGTTGGAGTAATTACAAAATAAGTCTGCCTCTCTGTACCCATGCTTTTAAAATTACTCTCTAATTTTGGCAGTTCAACCCAATATCTGTGCACCTATTTGAAAGCAGCTACTTCAATCCAGATTTTTAAGCCTTGTCATGTTTAGCACCATTTTTTTATCGCTTGCTTACTTAGTCCATGACTCCATGGATGGTGGTGACCATCGGTCACGCTTACAATTTGACCCACCTCCATCCAACAACGGCATATGTTTCCCACTACTGATAGTTTATGCTGTTCATTTTGCTCTTGCTCTGCTCTGCTCCTTCATCATCTTCTCCTTAGCTGACCCGGAGGTTGAATGCCACAGAAATAACCCTCCTCAAACAATTAGCTAGCCTGCTTTCTGTCACCCTAACCGCATACAAACTGGCTGATTGACTGATTTTATTTTAAGCTTATTCAGTAATCCTTTAAAGGATTTCTTTTTGAATGCAAGTAAGAGGATAATTATTTAGTGTAATTATTTTATTCATGTACTTTGCAACATTTTTTACCTTAATTGCATTGAGGGTTTTTATATTTTTACTGCATTGCAATCCTGATAGCAACACTGGGTTTTGAAGTTTCAATGAATAACAAATTAACTTCTACGTTGGAAAGAAGTAAACTTCATTCCTTGCTTCTAAGCTGCTCCGACCTGACAGATTGAATTTCTGAAGCACCATTCCTGTGATCTCCCCCTTTCCTAATGGACAGCATGATCTTGAAGTTTCTACTTGAAAAACTAATTTGGCTTTGAGTTTGAGCGTTAACCCTGTAGCTTCTGGCTCCGCAGAAGAGTGATGGGTAAGTCCGTTCGTATTCTCAGGTCATTTATCAAATCCAGTCCAGGCAGGTAGTTTCCAAAAGCTGAGAGATACCTGTGGCATATGTGAAACGTGTCAGTCAGTTGTGAATGGATTTCAGCATCAGTGAAACCCAACTGTAGGCTGGAACCTGCAGTCCTCCATGAAAATATACGTTTTTTTTTAAAAAAAAATAATAATTTGTAAGCAGTATGATGAGTGGCAGATCAGTCTGCATGATTTGGAAAAGGCATTGTTGTTCTTGGTCTGTGTGTATGGGCAGGGGAACTGAGCTACCTTTACTTTTATTTATTTTAAAGTAATATTGTGCTACTGCCAACCTGGAGGAAGTTCTTTAGCAATAACACTCCTGCCCTCAGTGGTCACTTGCAGTCTATGAACGTTCCATAAAAATAACGAATCTGCTGCCAGAATCTATAGAAGCCTTTTTATAAACCCTGAAACAAACTCGGACCACAGTAATTGCTGCCAGGCAGGGCTGTATAGTGTTTCTTAGTGGCATAATATTTGGGGTGAGAAAGAGTTGAATTAAATATCTTGAATGAAGCAATTTTAAGACATTTTAAAAAAAGACGTAGCTTTCTGGGTAATGAGCAAAACCATGGTCCCCTCTCCACATCTGTTCCTGGACCTTGAAGGGGGGACTTGGTTAAGAGGACATAGGTTAGGATGGGGATTGCACAAGAAATAGCACTTTCCAACTGATTGGAAAGGGTGGAAATAGGCAGTTGGGAATGAGAATTTTCATCAGAGAAAATGATGGGTTGATGCAATCGTTATGCAGTGCTTAAAAATTTGACTTGGAAACAGTCCTGAGTCTGGGACGTCTGCACCTTGCCTGAAAACGTCTGCCAAGTACTGTGATAACTGTTGTAGTTCATCCTAACGTAATGGTGAGTTTTCCCAAGAGATCCTGATGTTCCAATGCTTTCTGTCCGAAAGGGAGGTGCTCAGGGAGGGCGAGATGCCATTTTACGCACGTATGAAGTGCCAGTGCTGAGTTACTGAAGTCCGTGTGGCCATGTGCTCAGCTCCCTACCCCTGCGGCACGTCTGCAGAGATCGCCGCCTTCAACCTTGGTGGCACAAGGGCGGTGGGATGCGGCTCCCACCTCGGCGCTCAGGGGGCTGCAGTGCCTGGTTCTACAGGCTGGGAGCCCAAAGGGCACACGGGAATCCAGCCTTTCACTATAAATGTGGTATGAACCTGGAGGAAAGCTGAAATTAAATGGGAATTAAAATGCATAAAAGGCTGGATGTCACGTAAAACTAAAGAGCCAGCAACTGGTGTGAAGTACAGTCTCATTGTAAAATAATGTCTTATCTAATTAGATGTAATAGGATCACAATATAACAATTAAAAGTCGTTGAAATGACAGTAATTGCAGGAGAGTGTGAGTTATAGCGTGGCTAAAACTCATGAAAATCGGTGTCGGTTCACAAGCATGCGTTGCTAGAGGTGGCTAAAGCAGCAGCCTTAGGGCTACCTGACAGAAGGGGTGGGCTACTGGCCACTGTCTGGGTTTGGGGGCTAGATTATACACCAGCGCTCTGCTTTCAGAAAGCAATGAGCTGGCTTCCTCAGGAGGGTCTCCAAACCGACTCGTTCTCTTCCAAAACATGAGATTTTGGCTGTGGCTAAGCAGAGCTGTGAGCACTGGTCATGTTCCTGCAACTTCTTGTGGTCCCGAATCCACATTTTCCCCAGCTTTGTGGAGGCCAAATAGGTAAACATGCAGGATGAAGCTCCCCTAAGCTCAGGTACAACAAAACATGACCACGGAGCGAGGAGCCCTCACCTTCCTCCTGCCCTTTGCCTGGAGGGGGCAGATCCTGCTGTTCGTGGCAGCAGAGCAGTGCTGTGGCCAACTGAAACATCATGGTTGCTTCTGGCTCCACGGCGTGGGTACACCAACGTCCGTGTCGTGACAGTGCTGCCGTGAACAGGACCTGTCAGGACTGGCGGTCCCAGCCGTTCCCACCGCCGGGTGGGCTGGGGCAGGTGCAGGTGGGAGGGAGATCACTGGAGCAGAATTTGGGTGGTTGGCTGCTTTGCTGAAGAGGCAGGGAGCCTTGGCTACCAAACCAAAAGTGACGGGGCAGTATGGCCAGGCCGTTAGCTTTTCCTTTCCGCAGTGTACTCGGTAGCACAATTTCCAAGGGCAAGAACATTTGTTAACTTTTTGGTGAATAATTCTGTTTTGGCTTGTTCAGTGAAGGTGTGTTCAGTGCTGTCTCGCTACCTGTGGTCCTAAAGTCTTGTTGGGCCCAATTAAGGAGGAACAAGACAGATTTGTGAGTGCTGGGACACTTCATAACGTGATGGTGTATTTGTGGAGAAATAACTTTGACCGGAGTGGATGTTACCATTTGGCCTTGGCAATTATGTGCCTGCATATGAAAAAAGCAGCGTTCCCAGGGAATGAGGACCAAGAGAATCGGGAGCTGTTAAGAAGAACCCCAAAGTCAGCAACCAGCAGATGAGATCATTAAGTCTGAGGGTAATGTGGTTCCTGGGAAAGGTTTAGCAACTAATGAATTTTCTTTTTCTGCTTATGCAGACACTCCTTTGGGTACCGCCAATGGGTGGTTGAAGCACATCCGTTGCTTCATGAAGTGGAACCTTACCAAGTCCCTGAGTATGACTCAGCCGGTCTGACGTGTGTTGGGGTATGTGGGGCTCAGCGTCTGTATATCCCTACGGAGCAGGGGACCCCGCACTTTGCATGTTCAGGCTCCCTTACCTCCTCAAAGACGCTCTTTCATTATTTGCTCTTATTTAGAAGTACACTCTCGCAGTGGGTAAGGAGGCAGCTGTGAGGAAAGCGGTGACTGAATTACTCAATGCCTCTGAAGTGTCTGTGGGCAGAGGGAAGGATGGAAAAGCGGAGGAGATGACTGCGCTGTCTTTCCAGGAGCAGAGAAGGCACAAGGATGCAAAGACTGACTTGCCTTTAAAATATATTGACACTACATACAGATCTGTAAAGTATTTGAGCTTCAGCTTACAATTTTAAGAAATCAGGAGGATGATGCCCCCAGATAACAGCCACTGGCATGCTTTCATTTCATTAAGGCCATTAAAATGTAGCGTGCCAAAACAGGCTGTGCCTCTACATCTGCCTATGCATAGGTACCCGGTCACACACAGCAGATATTGAAAAGCCAAGGCAAAAAATATCTGCCGGGGTCGGTGTGTGGCTTCATGTACGTTAGTAAATACTCTGCTGTTGTCTTGTGGAAAATTAATGAGATCTGAGCCGTGAGAACCCAGCGTTATGTGCTGGCTGGCGAGCAGCAGTGTGCTGATTTTCCTCTCCTTCCCCCACCCTGTGAAAATGACGAGGTGCGTGGATTAGTGACTTCAGAATGAGTAAGGTTTTTCTGCATTTACTTACATAAACCATAGTCCAAGTAGGTTTACTGAGGGGATCCAGTTTTTCCCAGCGTTAACTCACAGCCCGTTACGGCAGCAATCCTCTGTCCTTCCCGGCAGGTAAAGCCCCCTTTCGCACCCAGCCATCGAGAAGTGCGGTCTCAGCCCTCTCTGCCCTGTTAACGGGTCCCAGGAGGAGAATGTATGTATTTCATGTATGATTAGTAAATTCTGTGGAGACACGGTCCTGGTATTGCTTCAGGCAGCTCTTAGGAAAGTGCTGCTGCAGATAAACACAGATGCCTTTTATATTATTTCAACGGAAAAGCTGTTCGTCCGTGAGGTGTGAACAGGCCCTATCACCACGACACAGCCCTGCTCCCCAGACTTCGTTAGTTTGCTAGCTGCATCTCGGCAGCCTCCAAAAGAGTTTAAGATTCTGACCGCCTTAGGAAAGACTTAGTCAATCGGACAGCGTTATCTTAGATGTCATCTGTGAAAGGATCCTCACGTGTTCCGTGCCAGTGAAGCTACCAGCCAGGTCTCCAAGCCAGCTGAGACCTTCTCTGGGGTGAAGCGCATCTCAAAACCTAGTTTTTCCTCTGATCCAGGGGGAAGCTATTGCTTTGTGGTCCTCTAGATGAACGGATGATACCTAAGGGGAGGGACCGGGTTTTGAGGTTAAACATAGCAGCACCCTAGAGAAACACCGGTTGTTGGAGGTGGGGGGCTCTAACAGTAGCGTGGCTGTGTGGTTTATGTCCTGTGGCACAGGAAAATGCGCTGCTGCTTCTGGATCTGCGTGAAAAATACTGAGAGGCAACGCAACGTGCAGCGAGCAGCGTGGCAGTGCCCCATGTGCCCTGGCAGGACTTGTCCTTTCACAGGGAAGCAGGAGGAAATAACGGGAGGGCTCGGGGTGCTGCCTCCGTCCCCCAGCAAGGGAGATGGTAAAAGGGGTGCAACACCGACCACCCAACGAGAAAAAGCAGACAGGCGTTAACCCCGGAGGCGATTAAAACAAATCCTGCGTGCTTGTTCCGCCCTTTAGCGCAGCGTGTTGTGACGAAGCAGCCGCTGTTCTCCTGGGGCTGGGGGAGGGAGAGAAGGGCAAAAGTTGTGGTACACGGAGGGGGAACATAGGTAAGAGCGAGTGCTTGAGTCTAACCGGACCTGCCACGGGGTGTCACGCCGATGTGCGTGGGCGCAGCTGAGGGAACATTTATCTGGCAGCTCCCGATGCGGAGGATTGTGGAGGTGCCTCTGGATGCAGAGTTCAGGTAGTTCAGCACACGGCATTTTCTGCTGCTCGTGGGGAGGAGGTGAAGGCCGTGCGTGTTTGTGCCCGGCTCTCGGGCATTGCCTGCCTGTTTGCAAACTGCACACTGCGATGTTGTATGTATTAATACTTGGCAGCTTACATAAATAGGTTGGCTGCTGATGCACAAGCGGCAGTGGGCTCCAGCTTCCCTGACTGCGACTGCTCTGCTAACAGGAATAGAAAACAGTTTTTAAGTCCTTCTGACTTCGAATGCTGCACCGCGAGCCAATCTTTTATATTAAAAATAGCATTTTCTTACAGTCTTTTTTGGAGTGGCTCTGTATCTCCACTTTCCTTTCCTCTTCTGTGCTTAAATAAAGACTGATTAATTAATCAGGCTTTTCTCTGCATAAATGATGAGGATTTCTGGCAAGCGATCTGATATTGCTATCTTCATGCTGTCCATTGAAATTTAGGGAAAGCAAACTACTTGCAAGTCACTGTCAGTGGTGCAAGACAGTGCTGCAGGTTTTGAGCAGGGGAAATTGTGTGAAATATTAGATAGGTGCTTTATTTGAATGAATCTGATGTATTATTTTTTTTTAACTGAATAACGATGTAACTGCTTGACCTAACGCAACTTGATCGGACTTTCCTCCTTTTGACACCCCTGTACTGTAAGGTTAGCACATGGGGTTATACCTGACTGCAGTAATATGAAAAATTTCAACTGAATTTTTACTGTTTTGTTTTGTTTTTAGCTCCCCCACTTGGAGGGCACAGAGGGTCCCATCCGCCCCTGAGCCCCCCAGGGTGGGGTGCTGCACAGTGCCATAGCTGACTAGCCCAAAGGCAGGCTTTGGTGCCCAAGGGGTAGATGCAGCCAAGGCCACAGAGGAGCCACTAACTGCTGGGGGAGATGAACACGGAGGGGGACCCCACAGCTGGGGAGGGCTATGGCTCTGCACAGGGGTGTTGCCCACCTGGACTTGTAGTTAACCTCTGCATGGGGATTGGAGCTGTGGCTACCCTACAATGCCCGATGGCTGGAATGGAGGGCCACCTCCTCTTGGGAGAACATCTCCATGCCTCATCACGTGACCCGTTCAGCAAAAAAGGACACAGTGGTGTGTCATGGAAGGTATCATCCAGTCAGGGAGCCCACCCGCAGGAGGAGAAAGGAGCCAAACCACAGCTCCACACCTTGGCCCGCTTAACGTAAGGCTCCTGTGTGGAACTCCACTGTGGACCTGAGCCTGGCTTTGAAACACGCAGAGGTGACATGAGGTGTTTACAGGGACTCTGCACCATTGCATTTTTGCTTGGTTGGTTGGTTGGGGGGGGGGGGGGATTGACCTCCGTATTGATTGGAATTTGTGTCTGAAGCGTTTGGAGATCATTCCTTCTGACAGCTCTGCCTAGGAAGATAAAGAGGAAGGATTGTTTGGATATCTCGGTAACAAACTAGGTTCCCTATCAGTGTGACTTATTAGATAAGACCCCAGTTTGGTGTCGGGAAATGTGTGCTGTATTCTCATCTCTGTACTGACGTATTAGGCAGCCTTGCTAATCGTTTCATCGCCTCCTGCCTCTTCTTTCTTGCTTGCAAATTGAGGCTGCTGATGCTTGCCTCCCTTTGTCACACGCTGTAAAACCCACAGAAGCAGATTGCTGTGGACGATCAAAGGAAAGTCTGATTGTGCTGTTCAATACATCAAAAACGTGTCTTATTACATGAGTTCTACTAATGGAAAGCTTGAATTTACACTTACAGTGGTATGAATCTGACTAAAAGCTCACTGACGTCAATGCAAGGCTTTACGTCGATTTCAAAGGACATTAAATGAAGCTTTATATAAAGATGCATGCTTAATTTTTTTTTTTTCTTTTTTCTGACTGCCATATTTGCTGTTTGCCCAAAATGGCAATAATTCACTTGAACTGTCAGAAGATACTCAATGGATATAAAATACGGCAGTGGGTGTTGTGGTTTTGAAGCAAGGACAGGGAGAGGGACTCCACAAAAACTTGGACTGTTTTGGACACAAAAAGTGTTCTGCTCGCAGTCATCTTTTATAATATTGGGCCTCAAGATCTCGTAGAAAATAACATAGCTCTTCCTCATCTCTGAAAATGCAGCAGAAGCACTACTATAAAATGGGGACTGGATTCCCAAGTGTCTTGTGAGATTCTCCCTCTTCAGACTACAGAAATGTCTGCTGTGTCTTTGATGGCCAGTCACTCCCAGTGCTTGAATGGCAGGCCTTCAACATGCTCAGAAGAAACAGCATACTTGGGCACATCAAATACATTAGATGTACGGACTTTATTAAGAAAACCCCAAAGACGTATGATCTTGAATTAACAGGGCAAGAAGAGATCAGCGGTGACTTGCACTGTCCCGTCCCATTTGTTTGCACTGCCCAAGGAGTCCCTCACGCAGCAGGCTAGGTGTGCACCTGAAACCTCTGCCCTTCATGTCCAGGCTGTCCATACTCGACCTACAGCAGCAGTGAGTCACATGCATATCAGTGAACCTACTCCTCTTAAAAGGGCTGCCTCTGAAGACGTTGCTGTCCCTTCAACACATGAAAATAAAGCAGTTTGAGTCTTGTTTCCTAGGTTATTTTTCCTGCCAGCCAACCCTTGAATTGTTAAGATCTCCATTTAGCCCTTTAGAGGCAAGTAATAATCCTGACAATTTTTTTATTATTATTTTTTTTACTGATTACAATTATATGGTAGCTTTAGCTTTAGTCAGTTATTTTCTGCAGCGACGCAAAGACAAATGCTGAGATGAGTTATTGAATGTTTTAGAGATGACTAAAGCAAGACACAAAGTGTTAATGGCTTATCCAGGGAAATGCCAGGAGTGAGCGATACAGCTGGCAGGAGGCTTCTGGAGTTCTCCCGCAGCTCCTTTATCCCAGCTGGAGTTTAGGGTGCCCTAATTCCCATGAGCAGGTAGCAATTCTTCCTCTGCTCTTCACCTTGGGGGTAAAAATGAACATTGTGCAACAAGACGAGCTCAGCTGGCTGGAAAGCCAAGTGTTTGGCTCTTCAGAGCTGAGGAGGTGGCAGAGCATCAGTTGCAGCAACCCTGGGCTTGCCTTTAGCTCTCCAAAATACCGCACGTGTGTTTTAGGTCTCATTTGAGCTTTAGGGGTTTCCTTCAGGTACCCAAGAAAAGAAAGTATCAAAATTTAGAGATTTATTGAGGGAGAAGAACCTGAGTTGGACACAATAAAGACAGCTTGGGCTTTGGCACACTGGCTTCCTTCTGGAAAGGAGATGTCCCAGCAGAAACCAGAGCCTGGCTAGGGGATGGAAAGAAGGAAGTTTTATGGCCAGCATTTCCCTGATACTACTTTTTTCTACTCAACTGTAAGTAACGTTCGGCCAAGCTACAACAAACAGGTTGATGTATAGGCTGGCTTTCAGATGCACAGCTTGTTGTTCCTGTGCTCCCCAGTCAGCAAAAGATCTTTGTCCTTAAAAGTCACTTTTCTGGGACAATCTGCAATCAAAGTGGGATGTCTCCCCCTTTGAGCTTTGTCAATCAACGCAGAGCAAAGCAGGAGGGTTTCAGAGCTCAAAATGGGTCTGTCAGCTTGGATGCTCTGTTACAACCTTACACGCAGCAAAAGGGATGCGGGCAGCGGCCGTTTCACAGTTAAAACCTGCGAGAGTGGGGGGAATGGCTCGGGATGCTGCCACAAGCACCCAGCTTCACGGCACAGCAGTGTGGGGAGCAGGACAGGAGAGCTCGGAGGGTGCTTGGACTCAGTCTGCTGGAGCTCATGGCATGGTCCAGGTGCTCACTGCGGGCTGAAGTCCTGCTCGTGGGGAGCCTTAGACACTCAGCTGCTGCTTGTCTTCAGAGGGAGCAGCCCATCACGCTTTCAAAGATCTGCCCCACTTGCTCTCAAAACATATGGAAGGCTGGTAGAAAAGCCATTTTTATGATGTGTGTCAGTTCACCTTTTTCTTTTGCCCTGGCCTTTTCAGATGTTATTGCTGAGGTGGAGTTGAGCCAAGTTTTGAATCCTAACGCTGGTGTTCGCTGCTTCCAAGAAACTGCTCTTTCAGCAATCAGCATAACAGATGTACAAAGATATATCCATATGGAGCGGCTGTGAAGCCATGGGATAGCACAGACGCCTCAAAATAAATTAAAAGTATATATTTTGGGGAATTATGTTGATTTCCATTTTTAAATTTCAGAGTTACAAGCAGAATTGTTTGGAGATTACATAGCAATGTAAGTGATTAGCTCTTAATGTTGCAAAGGCCATAAGGAAATAACTAACGCAAAGTCCAATAAAAAAGATCTGGAGTGCAGCTTTCAGGTGGTGATTTTTTTTTTTTTTTTTCCTTGATTTAAGATTCCCGTTTAGGGAAGATCTGTCACAAGATACAGCATACGTAATCCCAACGATCAGTTATTCTACTCTTGCTTTGTGTTTTATTTCCAGGATGAATTTGGCTAGCTTCATCTTCCATTAATTGATTCCTGCTATATTTTTTGGTTGTTGAACGTAAGAGCCATTAGTTATGGCGGTTGTGGAAGTTGGTGATTAAACTGTGATGAAAACATTTGTAATGTTCTTTTCCATAAATTACACAGGCTGAATTGTGTACATCCCTCGATCTTTAAGTGTTTTCATTATTCACTGATCCCTTTACCGTTGCTGAGCTGCTTTCTAGGCATGCGGGTACCAGAATGGAGCACAGCAGTAGTTGCAACAGAGCCAAGCGGGAGGATGTTTGGCTTCTTGGTATTCCCCTGTTTACATGCTTTAAAATATACTGATCACAGTAATTCACAGTGGATTGATACTTGCCGTAAACATAAGCCTTTTCTAAAGGTTGCTGGTTCCCCAGTGAGCGTGGCCTGGGTTCCTCCCTCGGGGGTACAGAGCCGCTCCATCAGCTCTCCCGGAGCGAGAGGTGCTTTTGCCAGCAATTCTGGCCACCAAGCAGTGATGCCTGGCCCCCTGACTTAGTCTTTAGGTCTCTGCCATTTGTAACCCTGGCTCAAGAGTAATTTTACTTGTGCTGCAAGATCGCCCACAAAAAATGTAATAAATAAGGTGGGGTGAGGACTGGTTCCTATAGAAACCCACAAACCTGGCTGTGTTTGGAAACGTGCCTTCACTGACCGCTGCAGCTGACGATGCGCCTGCTGTCTGGGCCAGGAGACACCTGGCATGTGTCACATGGATTTGTGTTGTTGTGGTTCTTTGGTCCAGGAGGAAAACTGTTGCAGAAGGGCAGAGGCTGTTACCTCTGTTAGGAAGCCCCACATCAGTCGTTCTCTTACCCTGCTGGAAATCGTGCCTCTCTGGTATGGTATATGTGTTCTTGTACTTTCCTGGAGCTTCCCCAACATTCAAAGATTTAAAGATTCAGCTTCAGTGATCTAAACAACCCTTTGGATGACTGCTTTTAAAACTTGAATCCACGTTATGTTTTATTAAACCTTCTCCTGTTATTTTTGTAACACTGGGTATTTCTTCACCATATGATACAAGCCGATACTCTTTTACCTATTTCTGTAACAGAGAAATATCTACCAACTACTGATGCATTTTCTTTGTTGCTACTCATAACCCTGCTGTTTCTGTATCGTTTGCTTTTCTTAGCATCCTCAGAAAACCCCCATCCTCTCTATTTAGTGCTAAATTCAGTTTCTTTTTTCAATTGTCTATTACTTTCGATTTAAATTTGTATTATCAGTTAACAACTTCTGCACTCGACGACGTGTTATAGCTTGGGGTTTTGATGTTTCAAGTATACAGTTGCTCACTTCTCCTATTTAAGCCAAGGGCTTTTTGAATTATTGAAGGCTTTTTTTTTTTTTTCTTTTTTTAATGTGGAATCTTCATTTCTAGGTTATTTAGTAAAATGCTCTTAAATAATAATAGCAACGTATTTTTTTGTGTCTTTTCTTCCATCTCACTGTGAAATATTTTCAGCTGCGTGAAACAGCAGGAAGCAGAGTTCCATCAGTGGTTTGGACTGTGCAGTTGTGATGTTCAGAACAAACAGCCAAAGCACTTGCATGCACCAAAGTGTAACTTCTTGGTTTCTGTTTTGGTCTTGTGTTTCCTTGTTACCTGCCAGATCAAGTCAAGATACAGCCTGTTTGAGCCAGGGAATGGTGGAAATTGTTGTTGCTAATTTAAAAAATATAAGTGTACTTTAGTTCTGGTGGTTTGACACCTCCAAAATGAGATCCTCGCACCGAACTCTCGGTATTAATGCTGAATGAGAAAGCTGTATGGGAGAGGGATGCTTCAGTAGCTTGTCGCCTTTGTTCGCTCGCATGATTTGGAGGTCTGTGGGAGATAATGACTCATTAATCTGTCCTGTATTTTTTCAGAGCATTGACTCATATATTTGTATTTGTTGCTGGGATGTTGATGACAACATAGCGCCGTATTTGACAGAAAAAGCTACTTCCTCCAATTAAAACCTCCCTGTATACACAGTTGTAGCCAAGAGCAGATTTTGCTCGTTCCCCCAGGCTGTCTCAGATTTGTTTCCATCTTTCTTTATTTCTTATTTTCTCTCTAATAACCTGTTTCTGTCTTGTGATATTTACATGCCGGTCCCAATAACATCTATAATTTATAAGCCTTACTTCCAGTGTACTGAAAGATCAAAATAATGTCCAAAGAGCACGATGCAGTCATCTCAGCTTTGATATTACTTTATTTTTAGTTGTCCTCCCTACACAGAGCAGCATGACATTTTCTGTCAGCTCTTGCTACCAAATTTCTAGCCCATGTTGCCTGAGGCCCAAATGATTATAAATTTGTATTTTTGAGGTGGACTATTCACTGGGGCCTATCTGCTTCAGATTTCACTGAGACATTTGCAGCAATCGTTCCTGACAGAGCTAAATATTTCAGCTGCAGTTTAAGATGACAATTTCACTCCAGCCTTTTTGCATCTTTTTCAAGAAGCGTGAGATGAGGTTGCCTTAAAAGCAACAGGACAAATAGTAATGAAAGAAATATTTACTTCTTTTTTTTTCTTTTTTTTTTTTCTTTCTTTTTTTTTCTAATTAGTTCCAGTTAGCAGCTCACTAGCTCTCCTTGCATACTTTTCTCAGCACTTCAGGGCTTTTAAGAGAGGAGAAACGTCACCAGCAGGGAAGCTGAGTCACCAGCTTTAGACAGCAAATGAGTGGCAGAACTGGAACTAGGGCTAAGTTTTCTAATCCCAGTGTCTAAAATGCTGCTCGATGTCTTACCTTGATTTAGCGGGCTAAAAGGTGTCTTTCCAACATAACATATGCCCGACAGTTTCAGTACCTTGAGTTCCTTGTCATGCTGCTGCGAGCCGCTCTCCAGCGAGCTATGGGGAGGGAAGGGACCGGCCGTGTGGGATGCAGCCAGGCAACAGGATGCAAAACTCTATCTGCCCCAACCTAACCTTTCCAAAAATTTGCCTTCCATGACATTTCTGCAATTCGCAGTCCTGGATCACCAGCAGTGCTGTGGTATGTGCAGGAATTGAATGAGGAGCTGGGGCTGCTGAAGGACAATGTTGATCACGGGACACTGCCGGTGCTATTTCCGTGGAAAGGGCCAGGATTTGTTTATGTGTTTCTATTCTTACATTCCATATGAAACCTAATCTAAAGCACTTCAGTAACAGCTGGAACTGCCTGAAGATTTCTCTGAAAACTTTCATGAGATCAGGTGGTTTTTATAGATAAAACACCTTCCGACTTTATTGGAAATCAGAAGTCCTAATGATGATGCCATGCACTCTGAATTCCCGGCGGGGAGTACATTGAGGCCTGCCGTTAACACGGTGCTCTCTAGCCAAATACCTCTCCAGCAGGCATTTAAGCTTTTCTGAAAACCAGTTGTGTGTTTGTTTCACAAGCCCGGTGATGTACGTGCCTGGTGTGCCCAGCTCCTGGGCTGCTCGGCCAAGCACGCCCCAGCATGGCTCCTCCGGGCACCCTCGCCGTGTGCAATGCTAAGGGCTGCTCCGTCTGCTCTGGCACAGCAAAAGTTGGTAGGCAACGCAAAATATTCCATAAAAATGTCCTGGCCTTCACCAGGCGCCTTGCATCCAGCCAAGGAGCAGGGCGTGGAGAGGGCAGCAGATGTGTGGTAGGGTCTTTGGGAGGTGGTCTGGAAGCGGAGAGTAAGAGGGTCCATCAAGATGAAAGGCATTTCTGGGGGAACCAGGAGGGAAAAGGAAAGAAAAGGGAAAGAGAGAAAATCAGGTATTTGGTCTTGGATTTGAAGTAGAAAAAGAAATAGCATAGACTGGTGCCAGGAAGGTCCAGATAAGGGTAGAAGGATGAACTGTGGGTAAGGAGGGTTGTAGAGGAGAAGAAGGGATTTTACACTTAAAGAGGGCTAAAAGAAAAAAAAAAAAAGGGGTGGGGGGGAGGCAGAGGAGCTATGAAAAGGGAAAGAAAGACAATGTCTCTGCCAGCCTGGAGGTGTGAGACCCAGGTTGGTTTGTACCCTCTTTAGTATTTGACTATTTAGGGAAACCAATAATTTGTTTTATTTGTTTTTAAGACATTATCCACTGTAGGGCACTTCCTGCTAAAGGAGGGACTTGCAGCCAAGAATTTGGGGTAATCAAAAAAAAAAAATAAGGGGAGGTGAGACTGCGTGTGTAGGATGTAATACCTATGACTGCATAAAACACAGTAAAAATATTTAGGGAGCATAAAGGCTCCTGCAATAGGTCATTTCTGGGTCAGTAAGGCCCATAATCTTGAAGAGACTCAAGTATCCTGACCTGTCTTTTCCAGTGCCCCTATCCATGGCATATGGGATTCTGTGCAATAGAGCTATCTATAGTCCCTACGTAACGTATGTGAAAATTAAATGCCTAAGAAAGACTTCCTTAGAAACCAGAGTATATTTGGCATACTATTTAGTCAATCAGTATTTCAGGGCAAGAATATAAAGATATGGACTATAGCCAGGAAGGTAAAGATGTACGGACACAGCATGGTGTGACCGGATCCCACCTGAGACTTCCCAGTACTCTGTCAGTACAAACGCTGATTCCCCTCAGGCAGAGGGCTGGCTTGGAGGGATGCGGCCCGTGAAGGGAAAATGCCGTTGCCAAGTCTTGGAGTTAGAAAGGTGTTAAAACCTCAGCCAAAATACAAAGCTGTATTACATAAGGTTTGGAAAAGTGCAGATTGCCTCTCCTGGGCTAATCTGTCATAGCCATCTGGTGGCTCGCTCCTGTCTCACAGCAAATACAAGCTGGTTGAGGTTCGTTTAGTGGGGGGTTTTAGTTGTGGGTTTGGGTTGCGGTTTTTTTTAATGGAGGGGTTAAACTAGCGCAGTCACTGTCTGCTGTTTGAGGCGAGAGTGTGCCCCGGGAAAATGACTGCCAATCAGTTAGCATCCATACCGTGCTGTGTTGGAGCCTGCAGGCTGCTGGGAGCCGCTCATCAGGCATAAAATAATCCCTTTTTTAGCAGATTATGAACTCTGAAGTGTGACAATACTGCTATTCGAAACAACATTCTCTTGTTGTTATTCTAGAAAAAACAAAACAAAACAAAAAACAACCAAGAACCTGGTGGATGTAGTTGTTGCCCAATCTTTAATGACTCTTCACGTGCAAACAAACCAGTGGATTAGAGCAGGTGGCTTTCCAGCCAAGGCACCCCACCATCATGCAAGGGGTGACAACTGTGCTTCTCCTGGGAGTGCTTGAAGTGGGGTACTGAGCTGTGGCTCAGAGTAGCCATTCAGGGAATGCATGCCCTGAACGTGGGTCATGGGTATTTCTGGTATAAACATGGTTAAAACTCCATGGAGAAATCACTTTTTATTTTTCTTTTTTAATTAAATCACTCATGAGGAGGAGTCAGAACCATTCAAGCAGGCAGATGAGATGAGAGTTGGATTGAGTAAACAGACGAAACTCCTTCATTTTCTGTTCATGTGGCTCTTGGGACTATCTTATTGCATGCCTTTATGCGGATAAATAGGACAAGCTCTGGCATTGCACGCAGGCTGTGCTGTGAACGTAACGCTCCCTACAAGTGGAGAGCTTTACCTAAAAATCATTTTGCCCCACCTGTGTGCCTTCAACTCTGTTTGCACGTGTTCCATCAAGTTTCCTTGATGGATGTGCCTGTGACCAGCTCGCGTTCCCTGCTGGCCCTTGGAGGGAAGCTGCTACTGCCCAATCTGCAGAACCAGCCATTCAGCAGCCAGCAAGCCAGCTGCAGCAAGAAACTTCATAAATGTCATTAATTTGGAGGCCTGCTCTGCAGCTACAAGTCACTCCAGTTATGTAGGTCCTGCCCTATTTATAACTTAGCAATCTGTCACTGGGGGCTTTGTGCAATTCTTTGCTACATGCCACATGGGTTGTAATGTAATAGCTGGGTATATTATAAGATTTCCTTTACCACTTTTTAGAAGCAGCAGGTGCAGTGTCAGCAGACAGCTCTGATGACAAAGCGCAGGTAAGGTGGGAGCTGCTGTGCCTAACACTCCCTCCTGGGAGCCAGCCGGCTCTGCTGCCTCCTTTGACGTTAGGAGGGCAGTGGGTCATTACCTGCTCTTGTATCAATAGCTCTCAGATGGGATTGAATATGAGATACGAAGTATATTCATGGAGAAGCATCACTTTTGCAGTAATGTCCGTTGCAATGCTCCCTTACAGTTTTTCCATGCAAAACCTGTGGAGGAGATGTAACGTCACTGCCTGCTTCCCACCCAGAGTGTGGCAGTGCTGGGTGCTGTGTGCATGACCCCCCCATGCCCCCAAGGAACTCCACAGTCTGAGACAAAATAGTCCAAGATGTGGAGGAAATGACAAAGAAATAATGAAATGGTGCAAGTCAGCATCACAAAGAGAGGACCTAGGGCAATCGGCATCCTGTGAGCTGTCAGGTTGCCTGTGGGTAGCTTGGCAAGAGAATGCTGCCACAGATACACTTTGTAGATGCTGATCGGAGTTTTCATAAAAAAAAAAAGAAAAAAGAAAAAAAAGTTTTCCCAAGACACTCCAGCCCACAGGGAGTACACGAGGGGCTTTGGAAGTCAAACCTCTAAATAAAATCAGTCTTGGTGAAAAAAACATGGACTGTTTGGTTATGCAAGTTCTTGCTTGTGTGTTCTGCCAAATCCAGAAGCAGGTGAGACTAGTGCGTGGAGAAATTAGGTCTTTTGTTCCTCCCTGAATGAGGAGATGGAGTGGAGGGAGAAAGTAAAGGATGTGATCTGGCCACTTAGGGGAAATTCTCTGTTGTCTGCAGTGATATGCTCCTTTTAATCAACTGCTTCTTTCATACTGTGTCTGTGCGTTCAAAGCTGAGCAAACACCTGATGTGTGAGCTTGCTCAGTCCAGCCAGACACCTTCACAGCTGCTTCATAGCAAGAGAGATGGTTAAAAGCGATTAGTTGGAAAGCCAATATTTCATGTGTTTCTTGGGCGGAATGCTATATAAACAGGTCAGAAAATGCTGAAGTTTTGTGTCAGGATAGATTTCCCAGATGCTAAGCGTTCACCCAGCATGTACCTGGCGTTGGCTGGGGCGTGCAGCGCAGAGCACTATGCTCTGCATGATGCTAACCATGCCCTGCATCTGCATGATGCTAACCAACCCTGCGCAGCTCCTGTGGGCTCGTTCTGCAGCTGTTGCAGCTGGTGGGAGCGCCGGGGTTGGTGCTGCTAAAATGAGAACCCCTCTGCTCTGGGGAGGGATGAACTCACACCCACCTCTCCTGTTGAAGGTAGACCCCTGCACGCTTGGCCATGTGCAGCGCCCTGGGAAGGGGGATACATTGCACCTATTATTGCTGGTGACTGGGAGGGGTGGCAGCTTAGGGGATATCCCCCATGTGAACCTCTGAGGATAAAGGGAAGGCTATTTCTCGCAGTGCTGGCGGAGGGACAGCTGCAGCTGCCTGTGCCTGCCATATTATCCAAGACAAGGTTCTCAAAAAAAGCACCCCAAAACAATGCTTGTTGATTTATCTTTTCATAAGCCGCTGCTCTAGGATGAGTGTAAATTCAAGGGAAGGCAAAAAACTTCCTCTAGAAAGACTGGTGGAGGTAGTCAGGGGTGAGGACCTGGTGGGGCGGGCACTGAGACTGGGGTGCAGTGGGGGAAGAAGGACAGTGGCACAGGGACAGTGACCTTGGAGGAAAATGGAGGGGCTTGGGAGGGAGCCAAGTGTGTTGGGGCAAAATTCACACTGCAAAAAGAGCCAAGATAAGCAAGCAGTCAGCAAGTGAGAGGCAAAGAGTAAAGAAACCTGCTCTAGAGAGAGGCTGGGAGAGAACAGGGTGGAAGGACCTGAGCACTGAAGCATGTTGTCCACAGGGTCTGAAATGGGGCTGAGCCTTTGTCCTCCCCTGCCAGAAAGCAGCTGCAGAGCCTTGTGTGAAGGCTTGGGCCTCAGCATCCTCTGCTAGCTGAGCGTCACGGGGGGACCCACAGGTGCCCCTCTGCAGCTGAAGGGCAGAGATTTCCTTGGGTGCCTGCATCCTCCTGAATCTCCCTGAAGAGACCTGGTGCAGGGCACCACAGGCGAACAGTCACAGCGTTTGGTAGCTGAGATATGGGGTGCGGGGGAGAAGAGGAAAGTTTGCTTCAGTAGCTCCTTGTTGAACAAACCAGAAAAACAATAGCATGGCATCATATAATTGAAGCCTCTGTTACAGTAGATAAGTATACCTTAATTTCTCCCTCCAAACAGCTTTCTGAGTGCTTGACTCTTTAGCCTCGGTGCCTTTTGGTAGATATTTGAAGATGTAATGTAGCTGTGAAATGCCATACAGCAGAAAAGGACAATAACTTTTGCCTACTTTGTAAAGTGTTTATGGGATTCACAAAAGGATCTCCAGTTGGTAATCCTATGTTTTGGCCTTTGAATCCCCTGGTGTTTATTTTCTAGCATCATACAATTCCTTTTCACAAAGGGTTTCCACCTCCAGGGAAACTCAGGCTTTAAACCAGGCAGACAGATTTTGCCCCTCTCTCCCGTGACGTCTCTTCCAAGTGAATATTTTTACAGTTTGGCCTTTCAAAACAAAGGAATCAGTGAAAATGTAATGCTTCTCAGGGGTATGATGTCATTTCCATTGTGTCACAAGATATCATAAAAGGGCAATAATTCACGGGGTCCTGCCTGGTACACAATGACATGAATTCCTCCTGCCTGCAAACCGCGTCCGGGGATGATGTAGCTGTTGCACTGCTGGATGCTACAGAAAGGGGGAAGGGGCAAAAGTTTCAATGAGCTTTAACACAATTTTTATGCTCAGCTTCAACATTCTCATTTTTTTCCTGGCCTTCCAGCACCTGAACATTTTGTCCTTTAGAAAATGGGGAAAAGCTGTCCCTGGGGCTGAATGCCGAGCTGTGAGTGTAGGGGGGGGATATAGTTTGCTGTGTGCAGGTGCTGACCGTGGATTTCCGGGGGGAATGGGTTTTGATAAAGACTGGCCACCTGGAGCAAAGGAGAGGTGGTTTGATCCAGCACACGCACTTGCTGTGTTTAATCAGCATTACAGAGAGATTGAACCGAGATCCCTATGGGATGCTGCTCAGCCAAGTGTGCAGGCGCGGGGGGATGTCCATGGTGAGGTTAGGATGCAGGCAGGAATAGTGGAAACAATACCCTGTAATCCCACCTCTGCCCATGCTTCCACCCACGGGCCTGACACAAGAAACCTTCTCAGCCATCCAAACAATCGCCATGGCTAAAATGGGCTGCATTGTTTCCAAAAACTGGATAAAACACCCTTATTTTTACACGGGATGATTTACATGAAGATCATCGTGTAATCCTGCAGCTGTTAAATTCCCTACCGGCAGTGCAGCCACGCACATTAGCTCCCAGGCTACAGGGTCCTGCGTGTGATAGTTTCCATAACCTGTCATCTGAGGGGGAGGCGAGGGTTCAACAGTGACAACCAGGAAAAGGGCTAAGTGGTTAGAGGCAAATCTTGCCTCTTTCCTTCAGCTGGATCCACTGGTTGCCAGACAGCAGCAGCACCGTGCGTGTGATACAGTGATTTATGCTGGGGGTTAGAGCTATGCTGTCTGGTTGTTTCTATACCCCGGACAGAGCAATCTTACAGAACTGTATAGAAATGAACAGGCATTAAGTCTGCATGTTTTTACAGAACTTATTTTGAAATTCTGGGCAATGCAACCAAACCAGTCTTTCATAGGCAGTTTATGGTGTCCTTTCTGTACTGATTTCTAAGCCTGCTGATTGTAATTGGAATTATCGGTACAGTTAAAAGTCCCGTGGGTAGGTTTGTTGCTGCCCTGTAATTCCTCAAGGACAAAAATATAGGGGGTACCAAATAAAATTAGATGGGTGCTTGGTTTGATCCAGGATGGCTGCTTTCACCATCATTCTCTACCTCTGGGTAGAGAACGTTCCTCCCCTGGGAGATGGGGCTAATGGCTGCATCTGCTCTGCAGCGGAGGACGTGGCTCTGGCTACCACATGCATTGCAGGAGGCTCCTGGCACTGGGTAACCTGTGCCTGCGCTCCTTGTCCCAGGTCCCGGCTTGTCCCAGGACCTGCTTGTCCTTTGTCCTTCAATGAGTACCAGGTCAGAGTTCTGTTAGGAGATGCACTGGGGCTCACCAAAGAAGGCTGTAAGAAAGACACCTAACGGCCTGTGCACAGTTGGAGTCCCTGCCTGTCCCTGGAAATATCAGGCTCACCCTAAACAAGGTCCAGCTGGAGCTCCTGCTAGCCCATAACGTAGAATGACAGCTCTCCTGGTCTCGGATCACCTCCTGGGCACGTCTACCCATCTGTGAAGATGCAAGCAGCGGTGTTTCCTCTGAGAGTTGCTTTAGCTCTTCATGAAAACATGAGATCTGGGTTTCCAGTTCTTCCCAGCAGACAGACAAGCCTGAACAAGGGGCTGTGACACCTACAAGGAGCTGTAAAGAACTCGCCTTTTCCCTCCTCCAAAAGCAGCACAGATAATGTTGTACGCGGCAGTGTTTCTGTAACCTCCCCCCTCCTCAGTGGCCGCTTCACAGCAGGAGTCATGAACAGGAGACACACAGAGGGGACACAGGTTATCCACATTAAGAACATTTTGCTTTCTGGGGATGCAGTTTTCACTGAAAGACATACGGTTTCATTTGAAAATACAGCCGTGCCACGGACTTGGTGTGAATTTTGTCTCCTGGCTATTGCAGTTAATACTCCAGTAGGCTGGCTGGCCTGTTCTCACCAGGGTTTATAGTCCCCGTGTGCCTCCAGCGCTCAGGTGACTTCTGTCTCCTCCCTTTATCCCAGGGAGATCTGGCTGGATGAAATCCTCTTACACAGGTCAGCAAAGCATTTGCTGACCTCATACTCAAGGAGAGAAAAATACCAAAGCGTTTGAAGTTAGAAGTAAGAACAAATGCCCTTAGGCGGGGGGAAGAGGCTTCCTGATGGCCAGCCCTTCCCCAGCAGGGGAGCCAGGCTGTGTAGCTGGACACAAGCTGTGGCATTCAAACCAGGAGTCAGAAGAGCTCCTCTTCACCCCACAGGGTGTGAAGTCTTCCCACCAGAGCTGCAGCTCACGCACCCCTGGTGTGTGCGTGTGCTTCATGGGGCAGCAGTCACAGATTGCTCTGTCCTTTATCCACTGGTCTCGGAAGGGTAGAAGGCAGCAGTGGCACCATGGTGGCTGCAGGGTGAGGGACGTGTCTCACCGTGGGAGGAATCTGGGGCTGCTGCCCCTTTTCCTGGTTAAGGAGGTGATGGCTGTGACAGGCGTACCAGAGGCTGGGTTTGGAGTAGACAGGTCTGCTCTCAGCACCCCTTGTTTTTCCTTGCCAGGGCATAACTTGTTCCTGGAGGCACCTCTTTGTCTCCAAGCAGCGTTCAGCTGTTTGCTTACAGGGATGAAGCAAGTGAAAGACCTTTCCCAGCTTTCTGTACAACCTGCTGGCTTATGTCTAGCCTTATGTACCAATCTTAAGGCAAAACATAAAGGGAGGAGCACAGATTCTCTCTGAATTATACAAAAAACAAGGGATGGCCACATTGCACCAATATTACTTGAAAGAAAGTCATATTTGTGCTTCTTGCTCAGCTGTGATGAATGCCCCACTCCACCTCTTGTGAGACTTCTGGGAAAGACTGACTGCCTTTCTGTAGAAAGAAAAATATTTGATGTTTCAAAAAATGACAGATTTTGCGTAACTTTCCCTCAGGCTTGCTCTTTTTTTTGCTTTGGGACTCTTAAAATCAGCTTTTAATTAAAAAGAAAGCTTTATGTACAGTAGTCCTCACTACCTGTTTAAAGGCTATCCAAGGTTAGTTCTTGTTCTTCCAAGCCATACTGTTCTAGTCCTTCCCATGACAATTCCCTGGTTAAAAGAGAACCTTCAGTCTTTTCCTTCACCTGTCCTTCTAGTGCTGGGAGGCTGGCAAGGTGGCGGTGATTCCTTCCCTGGACGGTGCAACTGGAGTTGGGTAGGATTAGCGCTCCGAGCCTGCATTAGAAGAGCGCCTGTCCAAATGCTACTAAAGACATGACCTTCAAAGTAGCATCAAACTTCAGCTGAAATGCAGGCCTGACAATGTGTCAAAGTACAGTAGCATAAATAAGATGTTGGCCATAGATCTCCTGATGACAGATGAAAGTGTAAGTATAAAGTGTGCTTTCTAAAAATAGCATACATGTAGAAGGTGCTGGAAGTGCTGGGCTATCAGAGAGGCTTATAAGTAGGTCACAGATGACCGAAAGAGTAAAATATCAACATCAGCAATGTTCATTGTGGAAGCCCAATGTTTCAGGGCACGTGGACAGTCGGGATCAGCTAGGGGTGAGGTGGCACCTGTATGTGATAAGTTTTTCTTCAAAGGCACGGTGTGGGATGAAATTCAAACTGGGGTTACATCTGAAATGCACACAGGTTATCTGTTTAACGAAGATGAGGTACTACCATTTTTTTCCCCTTTAATTCCCTGTAAAGGAGGCAGAGTTTTCCTGAGACTTCCTGGTTTCTTTTCTACTCTTTGCATTCTTGAGGTAGTTCACTTCACTTGCTACTGATCTGCTCCTGCTTTGGGTAGTGCTGTAGGTGTGTTTGCCTAGTGATGAGTCTGATGGAAGATGTGACAAACCACTTGTCTCAAATGTGTATGCGTCCTCTTTACAGCCAAATTCTGCTGCCTTCAATCGTTAGTTCTTCCCTGTTCCTCTTGATTTTGGTGATAGTACTGGCAGAGTAAGGTACTGTTCAGGCTGAGCAGAAGTGGCGAGACCCGGCCATCGATGAGCGCCGTCCCTGTGCCAGCATGGGGTCTGCCCTCATTGCAGAACCGGCACCAGAGATCCTGATACAGCAAACGCGCACGAGACAGCCTGAGTGTGCCTTACATAGCCTGAGAGTTTGAAGAATCTGGCCTTCGTTAAACCAAACCTTTCAGTTAAAGGAAAAAACCTTTTGGCACAAACAGACTGAAAATAAAAGCTGAAGCAGGCTAAGAATTGAACAGAAACTGCTAGTACTTAATATTTATTTTTTTACCTTGGAGTAGAAGATATGAGAGGTATGAGTTCAGCCTTCAAAATGTTCTCCAATAACCCCTCCGTTCTCCCCAGTGGTCTTTAAATATGGAATATTTGAAATATATACTTGATGATGTTCTGTGTCCTGTACTTTTCTGTGGTACTTACTGAACTGATACACAACACCCGGACTACTACCAGTGGAATGAGTGAACATGTTCCAGTTGTAATCACCATTGCTGTCTCCCATTATTTTAACTATAAGAAACTGGATTTTTCTCCCCAGTTCTCATTTCCCATTTTTCTTTGCACCTGGATTGAGACGTTGTCCGTAGGTAGTGTAAGGGTTCTTCCATTCCCTCTCGTGCCACAGGTGAGATCTTCAATCAGTGAGAAACTCTAACCAGATAATTCCCTTCTTGCTCATACTGCTCGTTTCATACAGCGAGAGTTGCAGCATTTCCCTCAGCAAGAAAGGGCTAAAGTATTTATTAAAAGAGGAAATCCTGCATTATTTAAAATCAAAAAAGTTAGCAGAAAATAGGAGCTACCTTTTTGGACCTGAAAGTGCTTTAAGAGACTATTCTTGTAATATCAATGTGGTATAGAAAGAAAGCCTGAATGGAGGTTTCTTACATGGTCTCTTAGGGATTTCTAGATCAAACAGAGTTACCTGACAAGCAGACAAATAGGTTTTACTTTTTGTAATCACTAAGTCTTAAAACGCAACGTGATCAACAGCACTAGAGTTACCGAGGGCTGAGTAAGACTAGGCAGCGAGCTGCTTTTTTTAGAGCACAGCAGCCCTTAGGTTAACTCTTCCGTGCCTTTCTGCCATGCATTTGCTCAAAGTAAATGATTGCAATGTAGTGGAGGATTTCTGGGCTGACACATGGTGTCATGCGCCAGCTGGTGATCACAGTCCGTCAGATGTCTGCTTCCAGTCCCCCCACGTGTCACACTGTCAAGGAAGAACATCTGGATCCTTCTGTAGTGGCCTAATGAGTCTGCAGCTACTGTGCTTGTACATACAAAGGTGATGAACTGGGAAATATTCATTCTTCTGCTGACTGATTCTGCCTGGCTCCGAAGTTCTTTCTGTATATGAGAGAATACAGCCATGTTGGGTATATATGTCTGGATATACACCTGTAGATGTCTACCTACCTGCATATATTATATACATAAGATGTGAGTATTTTGTTTCATTGAATCCCAGACAAACAAAATATGAACAGACCAAAGCTTATCTCCATAGCAACGTCCTTTTTAAGAATACCTG
The DNA here is from genome assembly GCF_963210335.1 of Falco punctatus. NCBI lineage: Eukaryota > Metazoa > Chordata > Aves > Falconiformes > Falconidae > Falco > Falco punctatus. Next base: position 27,013,535 of record NC_137592.1, on the reverse strand, counting down.
GTCTGTTTTCCTCACGGATGACCTACCAAAGGCAGAATCCTGCTCATACCATATCCTCTCATGGCTCTTGAAGCAGATCTTCTAGAATGCTACCTTCATTATTGTGTGAGTAGTCATGAGTAAGAGAAGGCAAGCCATCAAGCATTATTATTCTTTTCTTTCATTTGCAGAAATTTGCCATTTCTGTGCACGACTTCTTCTATTTCTGTCTGCCAGAACAGACAAATGACTGCCTGGGCTATTGCCACTGATATTACAGTTGAGCCACCTGGACAGCTGATGTTCCTCCACAGAATGGCCAAGCCACCGTGAGACAAGTTGTCTTCTCTACAACACCCTTTGTAGTTCTCTACAGACCTAAAGTATGTTCCAGGGCATTACTTGGCTGACTTGGCAGTAACACATGCTGGGATTACTGGGAAAACAGAATAGAAGGAAACGTAACTAACTGCTGAACTGGGGGAAAATAGGATGACATTTTTCGCTAATCTGCAGAGGGCAATGGTGTTGGGGAAGTGGAGAGCTTTTTCTGTTTGCAGTTGTGAGATGGCAACTTCATTCATTAACCACTGTTATAGTCACTCTTTAAAAAATGAAGTGTTGCTTAGTGATTCAGCTGTGGGGAATGGTGGTTTTCATACACAGCATGGCCAAAACTTCCCTAGATGGATCTTTAAGCCCATCTCATAACACTGCTATCTAGTAAGCAACAGGAGCTCTCCGTCAGCATGAACGACACTGGAATTTCTGGATAAATATAAGAGACTGCAACTCCAATTTTTTGTTCCAGGCACCAAATGATCGGTTGTGATTTTGCAACAAAGACCTAAACCAAGGAATCTGCATTTTCTTGAGCTTCCTCAAGAATAGCAAAATAGGAAGCAATAGGTGTTGTGTGACTCTTCTATGGCCAGCATGAGAAATGGTAGGCAAGTAGGGCCACGTGGATTGGAACAGAGCATCCTGTGGGTTGGACAGTATTGGCCAAACCCAGGGACACCTGTTTCCTCTTCACTTGTTGAAACACTGGGCTGCACGGCCACTTCTGTGCAAGCACAGAGCTGCAGTTGAACTTGCTTTTCTCTGGAATGCAGACATAATGAAGTAATGTGAAGCGCCTCTTCATGCAACAGTGTGGTGAAACCTACCAGATTTCTTCATCGGTAAATTAACTCAACTGACTTCCTGAGAATCACCATCACCGAGCACTCATGTCATCTCTTAGAAAGGAGAAGGAACAGCAAACTGCACAGTTTAGCACTGACTCACTGTTTCAGACTTCTATCTTTTTATTTTAAAGCAAGGGGAAGAGAGGAAGGACTGGGAGAGTAAATTGAGATTATTTCTCCTTCAGGCTCTTGGAGAGCTGCAACATTTGCATCTCCTTTTTGGGTTCAAAAACTACTCTTGGCTTTGCTCTGTAGATCCGTGGTTGGCGTCAGAGAGAAAGCGAGCTGCAAACGTGCCTGGGAGGGCTCCTGCTGTAGGGTTTTGCAGTCTGAAGGAGCATCCCCCCTACATTTCTCCAGTACTTAGCTTCCAGGAGATTGTTTTAAACAGCTTTTAAATCTCAAATGATATAGTAGTGTTGAAGCTCATACCTTGACCTTCAGGGGAGTGATGCTGAACCGTCATTGGAGTATTTTTACTGTGGGAAAACTCTAGTTTAAGAAAATCTCCTAGCAGGCTATCAGTTCTGGCATGAAACTGCTAGCAGGTGGATGTCATGATGGAAGGTGTTAAGTGGGTTTTGCTGGCTCACTGGTGCAGCTGACTTGTTCTCCTACTTCCATAAAAGAGAAGTGGGACCTGCCCTTGGGCTTAAGGGAGAACTTGATTTTGGTGTGGGGTGAAGAACGTGTAACAGGAACAACAAAGCCTGAAGTGAAACCTCTGGCTGAGGTTTCGCACGGTATAGCTAGAGAAGTTAGGGCAATGTTATTTTAGCTTTCTACGCCTGATCCTTAGCTGGTGTGGCTGATTTCAGTGCAGCTGTTACAGAAATCATAAGAAAGGAGGTGGAAGATACTCCAAAATGTATGTCCTGCCACAGCCTGAGATTAGCTTTTTAAGACCATCCTTGGAAAACAGTTGTCTTCCTTGCTCTTGAATTCTGATGCAGCCTCCTGCTGCCATCCTTGCAATGCTGAACTGGCCACAGCTTTGGAGGGTTTTTTCTCTCTCCCTGTAGTTTTAGAGCACCATTTCTTGGCCTGACCTGGATAGGGGAAATGGCTTTCCTCTCCCGCTTTGCAGTGATTATTTACTTTCAGATGGCTTTCATCTGTCTCCTTTCTTTTTTATTTTTTTTTTTTTTTTTTGGCGGGGGGGGCTTAGCGTAGGGGTTTTTTGCTTTACCCAACTGAGCCAATGTTAGTATATGCAGAAATAAGAGAGAGAGATTTTGTGCAAGCAGAGTATTGCCAGCTTTTACTGGAGGATCATGCAAAAGTTGCAAGTTTTTTGAGTAGAGGAAGAATGAGTAACAGCCTTGACTTGAGAAGAAAAGCAATCCAGCTCTGGATCCATCCTGGAGAAACTCTTGCCTAAGCTGTAGCATACTGACTCCAGTCTTTCTGCTCAGAGTAAAGAAGAGAAAGTGAAGTTCAGAGCCACAGATCTTGCCTACAGCTATGCCCTTAAACAAACAAACAAAAAAGAAATGTTAGAATATTGTGTTTAATTGGGTATAAGTGCTTTACTATTTATCTGTCTCTTTCTTCTACTCCTTTAGGCCTCCTTGTAAATTATAAAGCAGGCATTTCTCTAGAGCTATAATTTCATTTGACCTTCTAGTGAAGGAACTTCGAAGTGATGTTGCATTTCAGATAGGAACATGTTACCTGCAGTGTTGCCCCTGTACTGACTGGAGGCTGCGGTGGGAGCACTTTCTGACCCTGACAGCCCAGCACCCACCAGCCACATGTCCCTGTCCTGTCCTCTGACCCAGCCACAGGGTCAGTTCTGCTGGAGCAACCACTATTCTGTCTTCTCCCCTGCTGCCACCATCCTCGCTCTTCCCACAGTAGCTTCAGCGAAGCACCGACAGGGCATTTGTCGCGGGTGCAGCAGCACATAGGAGGGTACAAAAGCTGAGCCAGGCAGTGGTGGGGGGTCCTGACTACCTGCCCTGCTTCTTCCACAGACCGGGGCCTCCTTTGGGCCGTTCTGTAAGTGATCATTTCAGACGGAAGCACCAAATGCTTTTAACAACATATTATGATCATGCCTAACCTTATACCTGACATGCACATAGTTCTTCCCACGTTTGAAAGCGAAGCTATTAATCAGTTCTCACCGCTCTAGCTTGTGAAAGATGATCATTTGCTGCTGAAAAGAGCATACTGAATTAAATAAACCATGAGACCAGGCCAGGGCACTTTTCCTACAGCTTTTTGAACATATAAATAAGTTGTGACGTTTCTATTTCATGAGGGAACCCGAGGTCCAGAGAGGTCAGAAAAGCCTGCAGGTACTGAAGTCCCATTCACCTTCTATTGCAGGTGCCAAGTCTGCCCTGGAGGTCTCCGCACATCTTTGCCCTGCCAGAGCCTAATCTTGCTTTTACATCAACTAATTTTTGAAACTATCTCTATCAGAATAGTCTGATGTGTAGCTAGATGAACAACCCAGCTTATAATAAAAATTCCTCCTGAGTCTTTGCTTGGGCCAAATGTAACGTAAACATAATTACATCTTTGGAATTTTTTTTAAATTTGGTTTCTTTTAACTTGTTCGTAACAATCCAGTAAGGGAAAAGTGAGAATGAAATTGCTAGTCCTAAAACATTGGTAAGGCTGAATACATGAAGCAAGTTGTAGGGGCAGACTGTGTAGGTCAACCTTTCTGGATGAATGAAAGGATGGTGGAGGGGAAGGTGCAAGAACCGTCCATTGCCTTGCTTCTCTGTGCGAAGCATTTGTCATTATTCCACCCTCTGGTGCTCTCTGCCTGTACCGGCTGCTCCAGGGTGTACAGCAAGAGCCTTGAATTCACAGGTGGTGGCAAGAAAAACGGTGTCTTACACCCATGGCAAGTGAAATGGTGTGAGTGAGGAAAGGAAGACCTGCCACCATGGTTTTAAAGTTCTGGCCTGTGTTCCCATAGCAAGTGTGAACTATGGGATGAAGCTGGGACCACATTCAAGCCAGTAATTCCAGCCTGCTGGATGAAATCCTTACCCAGACATAGTAGCTATGCCCCTTTGCTTGCTCACTTCAGCTTCAGCACTGCAAATTTATTGAGTCCATTGGAATTACTCTTGATTTATGCCAGTACTCCAGGAGACAGCTTGCAAAGCACACGTAGGCTAGATTCTGATCTGCTTTTGAGTATTGAGGTGCTGCTTCCCTGCCACTGCCATACACACCATTTAGCTGCAAAACAAGAACAAAAGTGCTGAAGGAAGGTTTCCCTCCGGCTCTGGGCAGCGGTGGTGGTCAGCGCTCTGCTGCACGTCCCTGCAGTTGAGCAATTGCACTAGAAAGGGGAGTCCAAATGGGGTAGCTCACAGAAATTTTGTTCGGCAACTGGAGGGTGTGTCAAACCTCTGTCTTCCAAAATTTCTCATAACTGTGAGGACCCCAAGGGCAGAGAACCTTAAAAAGGTTCCCCTGTTATAGCTGGGGAGGTGTCACAAGGGTCCTGCCGAGAGGCTTCCTGGCACCTGGGTCCTGCCAGCAGGATGGCAGGGCTTGAGAAGCGGGTGGTAGCTGCATAAGCAGGGGAAAAAATGAGTCACGTTTCTATTCGGATGAGTGCAATGTGATTGGCATGTTTAGCTTAACAGTCGTTTATATCTCTTATGGATTGATTTCAAAAGCAGGTTATATTTTCTTTCCATTAAGGCAATACATAGTGTTTATTCTGCTTAATCAGGTGGCAGAAGGAGGACATAGGTTTGTTCCATTCACTCACCTTTAAAAATGTGTGAATGATGCGCAGCTGAATTGGTGGGTGATGCATCTTTCCTAGTCTTCATTGCATTAACTTACTCATTTATGTTTTTTGGCTGGAGCTGGGATGAACAAACTAGGTGAACGAGGAGAGATGACAGGCAGAGCTCTGTCAACATGTGGGGTGTTTTGCCTGTCCTACAAAACTGTGACCTCACTGCAAAGCAAACTTCAGTGTGAATACAGCTCTCTTCCCCCAGCACATCCATGGGCGTGGGTTGACAGGTTAATCCTTTTGTGTGCACATGCACGTTACGCAGCTGAGGAATGGCAGTAAGCACAGGGTTACCTCCAAATTAGAGAAGAAACCTTTCCTGCCTATCTGTAGCCATGATTATGCTAAAAGTTGTGTTCTCTTCAGGAAATGGAGGCTAATATTTTGGAGGATCTCCTATAGAAGCAACATTTGCATTGGAGGGTCACATGCTCAAATTTATTTTATTATTTCCCCATTTAAAGATAAATATATTTTAATAGCCTCTGCCCTAAATAAGACAGGTTCACAGAGCAATAAAATTCCTTTAAAACATATTTCTTTGGGCTTAATTACAATTTTCTCCTTGAGAAGTCCATGGCTGGAGTAACACATTGCCTAACAGAGTCATTCAAATTACTGCTTGAAAAAGTCACAGTGCGCAAATGCCCAAAGCATTCACCGCTTGGAACAAAAAGGAGAAAAACTCTGTCTCGGTTTCTGTTGCCTGTACCATATATCAAGGTGACTCTCCACAACTGTTTTCCCAAGTTCTACAATGGAGCAGGGAAAGCTGGAAGTGGTTTGTGCCAGGGGGATAGGTTTTCAGCCAGCTTCAGCCCCCGGCAAGTTACCTGTTCCCAGAGCTGCTGGCACCGCAGCTCCCACCTGGGGGCCTGGGGGCTGGTCACCTGCTGTCAGCGAACATCCCATGTGGCTTTGACATAGAAAGATAAAAATAGCTTGAGAACCATAACAGAGCTTTTGTGAGATGATGGACCGTGCCATGAGTAAGAGCCACTTGGTGGGAACCAGAGCCAGGAGCTGTGTAGGGTCTATGGCACCACTGAAAAGAGAACCACAAGGCATGTGGTGGCTCTATACCCAGCGTTGCTCCAAGACCCTGCTCAAGCATTTCTCTCTGCCTGTGCCTCTCTCCACTCCTCTCTCCCAAAACTGCAGTAGGTATGAAGATAGAAGTAGTGTTTGGACGAGATCTGGCCAAGGCCAAACGTCTCTTTGTGAAGGTCCCTATTCATTACTAAGAAATGTCCTATGGAACATCATACTGCCCCAAAGGGCCTGTCTGGCAGATCTTCTCACCAGGCTGAAGGTAGTGGTTGTCTAGAAAATGTTGGAAGGAGGTAACTCTGAGCCCTGAAAAGCAAACCTGATTTCTCATCAGTCAATTAGTACCTATCAGGAGGATGAGCAACACCCACAGCCCAGCTCCAAGGCATTAAATTCTCAGGAGGTCACTCTAAGTGGCTAATAAATCATCCAAGGCTTACCATTTACAGCTGAAATGGCACCTCTGCTGCTGTCAGTAGGGGAGAAAAGGGTGCCACCTTCTTCAGGTGTCTTTGAAAAGGTGGTAGAAAAAAATGGCTTCTACTTAGCTGCAACATTGATGCTCCTAAAGCATTTCATTAGTGGCTGCGTGGAGGCACACTTCAACAAGAAAATCAATTATCTGCCAGTGTGCTGCTGAAAGTGCACAAGCACAGGTGGAGGGGAGGTCTCCACTGAAGAGATACCCTTTGATCTTCAGAGCAGGTCTTCATAACTATGTACGCAAAAAGTTAAGTGGAAAACTTACTATGAAGATCAGCAGCATCTCAACATGTAAGTGTTTTTAAAGACCTATTAAGTCCTTTTCCTCAGGCACCTTGATGTATCTGCACCTTCTTAGCGACAGAGTTGTCGTCCTTCCCATCCACCTGTTTTCCTGTACCTCCCCTCCAGTGCAGCGGAGAGAGCCGACAGAGGTGTATCTTTGAGATGTTGCCTCAGGCGTGAGCTCCTCTTAGCCTAGAGAAGGTCTCTGGGCTCAGCTTGGTGTGGTTGGTGACGGCAGTCCCAGGGGAAGGCAGGGTTGCTTTGTGCACCCACTGCCTTTGGCTCCCGGGAAAGGCTGACCGAGCAGCCCCTACGCAGCTGTGGGGTTTGAGGCAGAGCCATCCTACACACAAAGCCTATAGAATAGTGTGCAGAAGGAGCAGGAAACGTCAAAAAATGACAAAAAAAGAAGAAAGTCTTTGCTCACATATGAACCTGTTGTTTACTTTCCTAATAGTGCTCTTTAGACCTGGCTACGTTTTCTAGATGGTGAGTTAATTGTAAGACTAGAAGGCAAGAGTTCACCAGTGCTAGTCTTCTTCTGATGTTGATCTTTGTGGGGAGTTAGGTTGGTCACTTGCATGAAGTCACTCACAACCCCCCTGAGGGTTTGTCTGGATTTATTCAGCAAGATGAAGGTGCCCACTGGTGGGTGTGGGTCTTACATTTGTGCTCTTAGATGGTGGTTTTAACTGATTTTGAATAACACTTGTGAACTTTTGGAAATACTGCTCTTGCAGTCAAGAAATTTTGGCCTTTGGTACTGAGTGGGGATACGTTCTTTGCCTCTCTGCCCAGACTTCCCCTGTAGTTTTAACAGGTCACTTAAGCTCTGAGTGCTTCCGATGCTTCAGATATACTTCCTGGCATTGTTTTTTGAAGACTAAAGCATTTATCATGCGGTGGTGATAGCACACCACCAATTTTTCCATTTCGTTGTCTGAATCCCAAACACGTTTGAGCTGTGCTGAGAAGCTGGTAGCGCGGGAGCTTTCTTTTGTACAAAGTGTAAATCTGTGATTACCCTAATTCCTTAGGCAAACTCATACTGAGCAGTGCAGGTTGCTCCTTCTGCCCTTCCAGTCTCAGCTTTTGCCCTGACCTACCAGAAGAGCAGACCACACCTGAAGCAGAGGTCTGCACGTGGGAGGTGGAGGCACATATTTCCAAAGATGCACTGGAAGGAGCACAGCGCAATGTCAGAACAGTATGTTTGCAGCTGGCAAGGCTCACTGAAATACAGCGTATGAGATCACTGATTTCATCCTTTTTAGGATAAACCTTCTGCAGTCGCTCCTAAACCAGTCAATCTGGTGAGTCTCAAACTTACAGTCTCATCGTAGCTTTGAAACGCCACGTTATCCAGATGACCGATGTACATCAGATGTTGTTGGTAAGGCTAGATCATACCCAACTCATAGTCTGAGAATTTTCCATCAGGATTTGTTGATGAAATGTTGTGAGTAATGAAAGAAGAATCCTCGTGTCAAATGGAGACAAGGGAAAAGGTGATTTTCCAGGTGCAACTGGTTGGGGTTGGGGATATTAAATGGACCAGTATTGCTCCTCAGCTCAAGAAATGGAAAAGCTCTTTTCACAAGCAGCTGGGGAGGGCCGAGGACCTTGTTACCATGTAGGTGGACATATTGGAACCCTTCCCTTAAAGCTCAGGCACTTTGAAAAAGACACACGTACACAAGAGGTGAGAGAAAGTCACAGCTGGGAGCGCTGTGTAGCCGAGGTGTCTGCAATTCATTGGAGGGATCTCAGGAAGACCTGGAAAGCGATCTAAAGCTCTAGGAGGACGTGCCTCACAGCAGGGAAGCGGGGTTCTCAGCCTACTAGACTTTCTAAGAAAAGGGTGAGAGACCCATTGCTGATGGTCTTTGTTTTTCTAAACAACACATCTGATTTTTGAGGGCCTTTATAATGTAAGAGGAAAAACAGAGACCATCCAATGAGTCAAGGTTGAAATTAAAAGCAAACAAGAAAAGAAATGTAGCCTTTAATGCCAGGCAGCTGTGGAATACTTCCCAAAGAGAAATGGACTGGATGGACCCCCTTGATGGGGAAAACCCAATCCTGAAAGACATGTGGGTCTTAATGGGCTTAATGTTGTTCATTCACGTAGCGAGGAAGCAGTTAAGAAGGAAGACAATTATGTGGTGAAATCATATGGCTGAAGCTGTTAAAAGGGTCAGGGCGGATAGCTGTAGCAGTTGTCTTTAGCATCAGATTTACACAGAAGGCTCTCTTCACCAGTATTTTAAATTCCCTGTTGACTAAGCTCTCCACAGCTCTACAGGCGCATCACTGCTGTCTGTATTGATCTGTGGTGCTCAGCAGGAGTTTATTCCAGGACTTGTATCTCTTGCTCAGTTAAGAAGTGTTGATTCATCCTTTTGCTGCAAAAATGACTAATAACAAATGCTTTCCAGGAACCAGCCCTGATAAAACAGCCGTAGACATGTAGCTCAGATTCAATTAAACTGATAGGGCACACAATTCAGCTCCGATTTAATTATTTCTCATTTGGTGTAAATTAGCTTTCTTATTGCAGTGAAACAAATTATTATTTTGTCATGACAATGACTCATCTGCATGCTTTACTACTTATTCTGCCCTTATTTTAACCTAGAAAAAACCCAAGTTTCCTCAAAATTCAGAAGCTGAGTTGAGGAGCTAATACTTACATTAGTATTCTGGAGGCAGTACATTCCTTTGTGATCTGGTTGTGCTTAGCTCTCATATAACACTCCCTGATTAAGGCTGTGTGTTTGACAAAATAGATTAAGCGTGACATCTGCCAGATATACAACCCTGGAGGCAAACACCCCAACCTTTGGGGGAAATTTCATCCAAAATTCTGCATTGGGCTGAATTTGCAGCTTAGGATCTTGCTGCTTAAACAATTTCTGATGCATACTTCTGGGATGAAAAGATACATCTCTTCAATCTACCGCCTACCCACCTCCTACTAGGAATAACGCTTAGTCCGTTTGGGTGTAAGATAGTAAGCACAAACCCAAGCAGAAGCTGCAGAAGTTATTCATGCCTCTGGTTTTCTCTGGCACTCAAGTGCAATGAATTTATCTCTGCAGAACCCCTGTGACTTGGAAGTGTCAGGGCAGCTTCCTACAGATAGAGAGCTGGAGCACACCAAGGGTGAAAGAATTTCTGCAAGGCACAGGCAATGCCTATAGTCAGGAACTAAATTCAATTCTCTTGCACCTTAACCCGGTGCCTAAGCCACAAATCTGTTCCCTTCTTCGTGCAGATTCCGCTTCTTCAGGATGCAAAGCTTTTGCCCTGCTGTCCCCTGAGCTGACTGTCAGAACAGGGAAGATATTTCTTTACCAGCCATGAACATGAAGTCCTGCAAATTTGGCGCAGCCTATTTTACTTTGAGAAAAAGATAATGGAAGGCACTGTGTGTGCAGTCAGTGAAAAAAATACTTTCCCTCCCACGTACCCAAGTGAGACTACCACTGGGAAAGACAAAATCGTTCTGAGGTTTACCTGCCTATCGAGCCCTTGCAAAAATGTGAAGTTTTTACTGTTAAATTCAGCCAAGTAAGCAAGATGCTGTGTTTGTCTCCAATAACACCCTCATTCTTCCCCTTTTGGAAAGCAGAGACATATAAATAGTCAACTGTCTCTTCAAGCCGCATTGACCAGCATAATAGCTGTGAAAATTAGAATGCTTTTAAAATACACAATTAGAGTGTGTGCTTTCACACAGAAAGAATGAATCAGCCTTCCCCTTCCCAGGCTTTCATTCTGCAGTAATTCTTCACACTTCCTCACACTGAGCCATGAATGCTAAAGTTCATCCCAGAGTAGTTTTACAACCAACGGGAATGGCTTCACGAAGCACTATCAGTCCAAATGCCAGTCCTCACTGCTCATGTTTGTTGCTGGATTCCTTGCTGGTTTAGCAGCACGGAAAGAAATGTTCTTGGGAGCTAACGGTGCCAGTGCTGCCCATCTCCTGGAGGCTGCCGGGAGGAAAAAGCATGGTTTTGTCCAGGCAGGCCCAACATTTCGGACAATCCAACTCAATCATAGCACCATGCATACACACACGGAGATGCAATGAGTCACTTGGGAAGTAGGGTGTATCTTGGTCCCACACCCAGCCCCACTGAAGCCAGCCAGCTCCATCCAGGCATGGGCCAACGTTTGCCTGAGCTAGCAGGGGTGGGATGGGGCTGCCAGCTGAAGGGGAGTGGGAAGGGTGGCCCTGCCCCTTGGATTTGGCCTTTTCCTGGGTGCCATTCGCTTGAGTATCTGCCCAGTTCTTACACAAAGGCAATAGCCATCTCCTTTAGGGGGTTCATGGAATTTGCACTATTCCCTCTTTTTTTTTTTTTTTTTTTTTGTCTTGATCTGAGATCTGCTAGGATTAATGAATTTTCTTTTGTGGCAAATAGGTAAATTAGATTTAATTTCTGCCTCTTGCAGTCAGTGGCATGAGGGCTTTCAGCTTTGAGCAGGGATCCTTGACTAGGAAAGCTTGTGGGAAGATGAAGGTGCTGCCAAGGGTCTTCAAGGTGGGCCATGACCCAGTTCACCAGTGCCCCTCTGAGAGGCTGTTGCTTGTGTGAAACTTCTCCCCCTTCCCCAGCCATGGCCACCACAGACAGCTGTGACTCATGGGCACACTGACCCTGAAGGCAAGAGCTGTCCTGATGGTTTATAAGCCAAATTGCAGATCTCTCTTGGTTTTATAATAAGAATCGAGGTCTTTAACTTGAACAGGGAAGGTGTTTGGGAGCTAGCAGAGGATGCTTGACAGGGTTCATCTTTCGTGCTCCTGGTTCACTAGAAATAACCCCAGGGCTCACGTCAGCAAGGCAGGGACTGAACACAGCCAGAAATGCTGTGATGGCATGTGGTCCCTGAGGACCACAGGCAGCTGTGTGACCCCAGCCTGATCATGGGGCAGCTACTCATCTTTCGCCTTAAAAACCACAGCCTGCAGGCTGAAGACTTGCCAGGTAAACAGAGATAGCCCCAGTGAATGGAAACCGCTGAGGGGTCCCTTGGGAGAGCAGGGTGGGGGGTGGCTATTGAACAGCAATACGGACTGTGTACTCTCCAGTTGCCACCTGGGGGTTTATGTTTCTTGGGGTCCATCCTGATTTCCTCTTTTACTGACTCAGCTTTGTGCCGATATGTTGTGCCTGCATCGTTTCTTAGCCCTATTCAGCTGATATGGTTGGTTGGGACAGTACTGCTAAAGCCTCAGCCCCTTCATTGCACGTGTGATGCACACTGTTTTCTCCACTGCTCGCCCTGGTAAAACTTTTCCATTCACCAGACCACCTGCACCCTGCAGCCATGGACCATAACGCCACAGTGAAAGCATGGTCGCTGTGCAAATTCCCCGTGCCAGGAAGGTTGCAGGAAACCCTGTGTGAGATAGGTGTGTGCCAAGGGATGAGGTGTGGGTGCCGTGTGGTGCCAGGTTGCTTGCCAGCGAGGTCCCTGCTCATGCCACGGCAGTGGTGAGTGTAAACACATGAGTTGGAGATGAGGAGTGGGAGATGTGGGTGCTGGTGTCCCCCCTCCTTTCCAGGCAGAGAGGGAGGCGTGTGAGAAAGCAGTGCGCTGCTGCCAGGCTTAGGGCAGAGCCCTGGCAGACTGTGGCCAGAGCAAAGACAGAATTTGGTCTGATGGAAGGAAAAGGTAAATGTGGAGCTGCATTTACACCAGCCGCTAACCTTGCCCTTGGAAGCATTTTTTTAAGTATTATTTTTAAGATGCTTGATGAAAATACTTCTGTGTGATTTGCATTTGTATCCTTTGCTTTCTATAAAAAATTACTCGTTTGCATATAGAGAAGAGGCACTTCTGATACACGATTGTCTACTTGGCGTATGATCTGCCAAGCGAATATAATGTGTTTCTGCTTCTGTGAGCTTTTATTAACAAATACAGAAAGAAAAGTAGGAAAGAAAACAAAGCTGGGAAAAATTGCATCTCTATTACGAATATTACCTATCTAGTTGTTGCTGGGTTTTGAACATAAGATAACTTAGGCCAGAGCTTACTGTTTCAAAAGCAGCAACAATAGTGACTACTCCTGTTTCCTGCAGTTTGAGTTTATTATCTTTCATTCTTTCTTTGGAAGTAAAATCAAACAGTTTATTTTTGATCCCACAGAATTGCGAGTTTGCCAAAGTGTAGACAACTTGATGTCTAAACTTTGTTCAAATAAACACAGTCCAGGTTTTTTTACCCCTTAAAACTCATTTTCTTGATATGTTCCAGAAAAATTTCATAAGCTCCAAATGACAAAATGAGGAAAATTATGTACATGAGTTTTTTTCAGTTGTATCCCAGTGTTGTCTTTATCTGTAGGATTTGCAAGCAAATTAACTTTCAGTCCTATCCTTTCCTGCTATCTTTTCTGCAGCTGACGAGAGATTTGCAAGTAAATAGACCTTTTTCAAAATTTAAAGCAGATTTGGCATTTCACAGTTTGTATCTCTTTTGCATAAATATGTTTTTTCCATAAGGCTTACAGGAAGCATTATCTGACAATCCCACTGGCCAGCTTCCTAAAGGTTTTGTTTGTTCCCATTGATGTAAAAACATCTATAGCCTTCCCACCCTGCCTCCACATCTCTCCTCCTCCCCAGAAGTCTCGCTTGTCTCATTTCATGTGCGTTTATATCTTTATCATATAAACAGATTTTTTTTAAAGGGGAGTGAAGAGTTTTAAAATCAAATTGTTTTTCCCATGGGAGTCACTGTACTATTATCGTTAGGGCTGTTGTCACAGTTAAATTTACCAGATACTTTGCAGTGGGAAACCCTACATTTGCTTACAGTCTGCCAGACTTCAGCAGTTTGGGATAAAATCTTCCCCGCCAGGAATCTCTGTTTCAGCTCTGTGGTGCAACTTTGTTCCATCCAACATGTTCAGTGAAGGAGTTATGAGCTCTTTGAAAAATGTAGGATGTCATTAAAAGCTGTATAATAATGAATGTGCCACAAGGAGCAAAATGAAGTTTGACCGGGCTATTTAATCATAGCATCTCCTACCATTACAGAACTTGGCTGTGAAGCTCAGTTTTCAAGGGGGTCTTTTGAACACCATTTGTGTTAGATTGACTTAAAACAAATTGCAGGGATATGGCATTTTTCCAGGATCCTTTTTATTAGGAGTTAGGCTGAGCTCACTAGCTCATCATATACCCAGCACTGGATATCCATGCTTGCAGACAACCCCTGCTTCAGCATAATGGGTAAGGGGAGAAATTTTCTTGTCCTCAGCAATCCCCAGGCAGTGAAACTGCAGAGCAGCAACCCAAGGCGTACAGACTAAAATCATCTGGAGGCAACGTGTATGGCTCCTGCTGGAGGCCACCTCACCGCTTCCTTCCCCGGAGAGCCCCACTTCTCCTCGATCTGCCAGTTCCCTCCATCCTGTGGCAGATCCTTATCGTGTCTGACAGCACGGGGGATGTACAGATAACGGAGTCAGGATTGCACACGCGTCTAATCTCGGTGGGGAGATCAGCCTCACAGCACTCGCTGCAGAGCTGCCGGTGCCCATACAGGGGAAATCGTGAGGTTTATAAGCCATCAGGAGGGCACTGTCACACCGAGGTCATGCAGCTGTGGCTGGAGTGGGAAAATTAAGCGTTCCCTATGGAAAGCTTCAAATGAAAGTAGGGAAGGCTAGGGAAAATTTTCACAGGAGGTCTCATTTTGGGGCAAAACACAGTTCTTCTTTTCTTAGGACTTCATCTTTTTAGCTTCTCTTTCTGCCTTAGTGCTTGATCCCGCACTGGACATACTGTGTATCTTTTCCCTCATAAAAGACTAGACAGAGGTTACCAGAAAGGCCAGATTCACCGTGTTGTGTGCAGGTGGATTCTGCCCGTGTCCGTCCCCCCGACAGGTCTCACTACCCCCAGCACAGCGCCTGAGCATCCCCATCGCTGCCCGGCCCTGCCTGCCCCAGCCCCAGGCAGCTTGGAGCCAGGGACCAGGGGGCAGCTGCTCAGGGAAGCAGAGAGGGGGGAGAGGGATGAGAAAACTGGTTCTGCGCAGAGTTTGTCTATTGCTGCAGTAGGTCTGCCCAGGAAAAAAATATCAGGGGTTCATACAAGTTTCTGTGCGGATCAGTCTTGAAAATTTGAACTGAAATTTATGAAAGCCGAAGTGAGAAAAATGAGTTTGGCCTGACGGTCTGACCTGGGCACAGGGTGAGCTTCTGGGCTGTGCTTCTGGGCACCAGCAGGCATGGAAACCTGGCACTGCAAAACACGTGTACCTGTTGAGCACCTGCGAGGGATCTTTATGGGCAACAGAATAAATGGTCGTGCAAGTACTAGCCACGGGCAAGTGACATGCAAATCTGCCTGCTGGCTTAATTTTAGCCAGACCACAGCTGAATGCCTGCCTTCCCCAGGCAGACTGGCACAGGGCTAACCAATCTGTCCCCATGCATTAGGCTGCCATTAGGCAGCACCAAAGGTGGGTTGTTATTCAAACTGATTACAGACCCCGTGCTGCCCTCCTCTTGCTCTCCTCCAACACTGGTGTTATCCTGCCCTTCCTGAGCCACCAGTCCTGCAGAGTGCAAAACATTTCTTCATATAGTAAGTGATATCTTGCCCCACGTTTGTGGTGACTTGAAACAGAAGGAACTGATGTGTAAATTTCCTGGGGGGTGGTTGGGGGTGTTAATATGTGGTTCTGCAAATATTATCCTATCTGATCTAAAAGTTTCATAGTTTCATGTCCAGCCCTGCTGGGTTTGTAGGCTTCTGGCACTTCAGTTACCTGTTACAAATTTTAGTAAGGAAATAGGCATCTCGATACTTTTTGTATGTTTGGAAAGTTGGTAAAATTAGACTCCAGAGCTACCTAGGTGTGTTTAGGGAGTATCACTCCTTGTGTTAGACTGAGCAATCTTTTGTTTCCAAGGGTGTTTTCCTGCTAAGCACTGACAAAGAGAACTGGATGTATTCATGCTCTTTTTCTGTGGTGGTGTTGCTTAAGGTCCAAATGCTTTCTCAAGCCAAGTGGAACCTGTGTCCCAACAAGCACATCTCGGGTGCTGAAGCTCCCCATCACCAGCAGATGCTGGGGCTGTTCAGAGTGGTGCAGTGCCTGCAGCGTAGCCTGGTGGTGGTCCCCCATCTCACTGGGAGGACCGGCCTCTGGATATGACAAACTCAGCCCAGCAGGAGCTTGCAAAAACACTGAAGAAGAAACACCTAGGAAGGCTCTGTGATAGTTCCAGCTGTGATTATAACTGGGGGAGTAAATTGCATATTGGGTACATGTTTGCAATAAAATGGGTGTGAGTGGCAAATTAGCAGGACCTCTTCCGATGAGGAATGAGCCTTGCAGACTAATGCAACAAATGCAGTAGGAAAAACAGATTACAGAGGCATGAAAGATAGGTCTGGAGCCCTCTAACTTCTGTGTCCCTTCTCTCTGCAAAATGGCAGCAACACCCATGTATGTCGGGGCTGAATTTTGAAGTCAGGTCAGTGATGGGGAGGGTTCTGTGTTCAGCGATGTGCCAGACTGTTCTCCACCACTGGCTTTGCCATGTGCAACAACAGCAGTGCATGACTGACGGTGCCCATATCAACATGAGAACTCATCTAATGGAGGGAGGAAATGGATTTAAAATTATTTACTTGAAGAAAGATAATTAATGTGCTGCCCACTTTATTCGCTTCCTGTGAAATTCTTCTGCAAGAGCTGTCAGACTAGGCTTTCCACCGACGCAGTTTGGTAGGCTTTCAAAAAGTGTCTCATTCTTTGAGAAAGCACATGTGAGGTTGGTGAGAAACAGCTGCAATCGGGAAGTACCATAACTGCTGAAAGATGAAACACGTGAAAGGATGGCTGTACACTGAATACATGGTTTGCTGAATATAGTCAAGTCTGTTCTGGTTACCTGCACACACTCACTAGGTCACAGTATCGGCACAGGGTACCTTTGGGGACCCTCAACCATAACAGAGTCCAAGTGCCTGTCTGTGCTGGCCCTTAGCTATAGGACAAAATCAGAAAAACTTAGAACTGGGCCAGTAACTCCACGCACTATTATGTGACCCCTTGGTTGTTCTTCTCAGTCCTGCCAACACAAAACTTTGTCCCTCTAATGGTCCATGTGGGAGAAATCATCCCCAGGCACTGCTCCGTGATAAGAATCATGCTTCTGGATGTAGATAATTAAAATATAAATATTTTTGTTTTCCAACTGATCTGTTTAACTATAGTGTCTCCTTGCCAATGCAGAACTTGACTCTGCAAAGTCACGCTTTTTGTTGCTTTTCTAAGACAATTGCTGTGAACATGGGAATGGCCACTGCCATCACTCACTGGTCCTTTAATTGCTACTGTACCTGCAGAAGCCAAAACACATCTGTACACAGGTTTTACTCTATCTAACACAGAGTCACATAATATGTAAGGGAATTATTTAGTATTTCAGAGACCAGCATATATAGCTTTTTAGGACAGATGCAGCTGGAGGACAAAAATGGGCATATAAGAAAATGTTCCAATTTTACCCTTACAAGGGGTGAACAGAGCAGATGTTTACATCTGGAGGTCAACTACAAGCACAGTAATTCTCCAGCCCAGAAATACCTAACATTCTTCCAGAGACCAGGAGAATAGCTTGTAAATTGGATCTTCAGAGTGACTTCACTAATCAACACAGCAGAAACACAAAGACTGACATTAAGTGGGCATTAAAAACACACCATTCTTCTTGGGGATGCTCTTCTGAGTGAGATGCACTAATATGGCCAACCAAGCAACCAAACTATAATTAGGCAATTTACCTTCTATTCAGTAAGAGAACAAAAGGGAGGAAGAACAAAAACCTTAAAAAAAAAACCCCATTGTAAACAACATTCAAAACGAATGTTACAGGTTTTATTATTAACTGCCTAATTCCTTCCCTTTGTGAACAAAAGCAAAGAAAATACTTAACATAGACAGAATTCTCTTTCCCCGCCTTTTGCTTTTTACACATAAAAGGAAACCAGTTCTCTGAAATAGTTATATTTTTGACATTTGACTAAGCAGCCAGAGATGCTAAGAAAAATACATACAGGATTTTATGGCTAGCCTTTCCCTAATGTGGTGCATGAGGAACAAGTGATGGGGCAAGCCAGCAAAGCAAGCAAAAAAAAAAAAAAAAAAAAAAAAAAGACAGACAGACCCAGACCTGCACACTTCTGTGAGTATGAGTGTCTCTGCTGGCTGCAGCACTGTGCTCGCCACCCTGGGTCTGACCCACGTCAGGTCACTGTAGCTGCCCGAAGGGACCAAAGGAGTGCAGGGAGCCCCCAGGCTTGGCTGGGGGTAACTGGGGGAAAGACAGTAAATCATTCAGATGGCAGAATCACTGGAGGTGGCAATGGGCAGCAGCCTTGCCTGAGGAGGGGGAAGAGGGGGGATGCAGGGGGAAAGGACTGATCCAAACGTCCCCGGGGGGAAAAAGCGAGCAGCTGCCACATTCCCCCACTGAATGTCACTCCAAGGAAAGCAGGGCATGCTGCACCCACCAGGCAGCCAGGCACACACCATCTGCGCCCGGTGGGTGCTCTGGGCATCGCTCATGCCCCATACAGCCTGCCTGCTCCCCCAGCCCACCTCCCATCCACACCACCTGCCTGCCCCGCATCCCCTGGCCTCTGCTGCCTGGCTTAGAGGACAAGGTGGAAAATAGGTTTGTCCATGACTATGTGATATGCTCGATACAGCCACTAACATTTCATTACCTTTGCTCCGATTCCAGTGTGTTGGTGGAACCTCCTGCCCATCGCCAGGTAGCAGAGGCAGGCAGCTCTGTGCCTTGGAGGTCACTCAATGCATGCTGTGTTGTGGCTCCCAGTGTGCTTCACCCCCCAGCAGCACCCCCCGAGTCCGCTCACAGCCAGGCACGTGGCAAATATACAGAAACTCGTTGATTCTGAACTGAACTCCTTTGTTTTTGGTAAAATGCTTTCTCATGAACTTTACTTTGAGCATAGAGGTTAGGTCCCTTCAAAGACTCTTAAGGACACAAAGTGTTCCTTACTTGCAAAACAGAGCAGGGAACTTTACCAGGACAAAAAAGAAACTCCACTTTGCTGTTAGAGTTATACAGTGTCTTTTCTGGCTTTTACTTATCCTTCTTCTTTTCACTGGTGTTTTTCATGTGGACTTCAAGAAATATTACAGTTATCTTTGCATCCCACAAAGTCAGTTTATATTTATTCACTTTGCCTCTTTCCACATCCTTTCTAGCAGAAACAGCACAGTAGCCACAGGGGAGAAAATTAGCTAGGAAAATTCTCCATCTGTCTCTTTTTCTGTTTCCCAGGGTTATTTGACTGTGCATCTTTTTGTGGGTGTTGGTGGATCATTTCTGTATACTGCAATTTAAAACAAAACAACAAACCTACAGCTTCATCTACGCAACTAACCAGATGGTCCTCACAAGGCTAACCTTCACTGTGGCTTCATGGGCTTGTGTGCCACAATTTGTTTTGTCTAAGGGAAGACACCAAAGGCTTTGACATTTTTTCCCTCATGGTGTTTGATTTCCTGTGGCTGTCCCTTGGAGGTAAGCTAAGTGGTCTTAAGGAATGGGCCCCATGGCCCCCTGCAGAAGCATGGTGCCAGCAAAATTCTTCCCAGAGTGGTGGCTGAGGACAGTGGAAGGGAAAGCTTGTGTGCATGTGTGTGTTTATATCCATCTATGGATCCACCACCTTCCCTTAAGCAAGGTGTGAAGATCAGGGATGTGATTGAAGGAAAGGAGTAGATGGGACAGAGGAGCACAAGCAGACACATCACTTTGCTCTGCAGAGCAGTGAGAGCAGATCGTGGTGGGAATGGGAGCAGTGGGACAGGGGGAGCAGCACTGGGCATTCTGCAGAGCTCCCAGGTGATTGTGTCGCAGAAAAAAGATAGGAGCTGTGGGAAGCCTGAGTAGACACTGGTCACACAAGTAAAATAGGAAGAGGCTAAGATCATCTAGATAGAGGAAGAGAGAAACTGGTGAGGCAAATGCCAGAGATTTTGCAGAAATTGTGGACAAAAAGGTCCAGGTCAGGAAGATGCTGTGTGAGGAGAAGGCAGAGGTCTGAGAGACCAAGAGTGTGAAGACAATAAGGGATGGGAGTCAAAATAACCCCCAAGGTGCAGTCTGTAAGGCTGCCAGACCCTTCGTTTTGGTGGTGTTATTCTGTGATGGCTCTTAGTCCACCTCACTATGCATTAGCTTGGTGTATTTCCTCTCCACAAATACTACTCTGAGGTTTTGACTTGGACACATTTTGCACAGTCTTCCCGTGGGGGGCTATGGGGGATACCTATGGGGCTGCGGTTGGGCTATTTCCATCACCCGGTTCATCCATTTCATCACTTCTCCCTTGGCTCTCATTGCCAAGGTCACAAGCAGATTGCCAAGCCTGAAGCCAAACATCCGGTGTCTATTCCAGCTCAAAGCTCTTAGCTCCTCTGAGTCAGTGCGCTCGTGTCAAGAATAACCCAAAAGAGATATGGAAACCCCAAAGTCACCGCCATAAATCACACTTGTCCTAATGCCATTTTCATCTCCGAGAGTGGCCTGCCCTTTGTGTCATGTCCTGCCAACATTCCCAACTGTTGGCCATTTGTTCGCAAAGGGGAATGTGAAGTACACGCTCGCGAGAACCCATCCGATACCAGAGGTATTACATGTTCATATGGACAGGCTAGAACAACTCGTCTCTACCACTTCATCCCTGGGAAAGAAAATGAGCCTGAAACTGCATTAAAGGAGCTGCAGTTTGTTGCAGGGGAAGACCACTTGAAATTTTACTCGTGCTTGATGCTAGGTACTTTCTCTGGTTGTAGTTGCAGCATATTGCAGAGCTGATTAATTTGTCCACTGTGAGTGATGCTCGTAAATTTAGTCTGTTTTTCTCTGGTTGAGCTGTTCATGAAATGATCTGGGTTTCTTCAAATGCATTTGTTATTCATGAGGATTCTCAGAATAGTTTGGACCAACACTTTTCAGCTTGCAGCGTGCGCAGGCTGATAACTTGCAATTCCCTTTCTGCTCTCCATGCTGTGCGATTTGTCTTCCCAGTCAAATGCTATTACCTCTGTCTGCCAGTGAGTGACAGAAACTTTGTAAATAGAAGAGTAATGACTATGGAATAATGATTTTGTTTTGTATGAGGTTTTGGCACAGATTCATGTAGATTTGGAGATTCTAGAATATTTTTATGAATATCTTATTTTCCTCATGGTACTGAGACAAGCTCTGGTGTAAATTTGCAAAGCCAGCTGTCTCCAATCCCCTCGTCCCTGGAGTGTATCATAATAGCAATGTACTGAATTATGACAAGTTGCCTTGGCCCATGCCAGCTCCACGTTAATCACTGTTACTGTTTTATGTTCTAAAAGCTGAAAATATGTCAAAGGACACAGCAAACTAAGACTTTCTGTATAGTTTGCCAACTTGAGAGATCAATTTGGCTCCCCTTGAATCTGGTAGAAAATTCCCAAATCATTGAGGCTCTTTCTTAGCTTACTGTTGCCTTGAGGTGGCACCTCATAACTTGAAAAGTTGTTTTTCTGTTTTAAGAGGTTAACAAAACAAATTTTGAGTGCCGTCACCCAAGCCAAACGCAGGCCATGCTAGGGCCGTGCATACCATTCCTTTCTCCTGACTTGTGTTTGGGAGTCACTTCACTCCAGCCTTTTTCAATCCTCGTGACTCTGCAGGCACAGAGCTATACATTTTAAAATACCTCAAAGCTGACATGAAAGACTTAATTTAGATGGATATTGGGCTTTGACGTCAGATTCCCTGGTGCAGTTACTGCTCCCAGAGACATCGTAGTTCTCTTCCCACCCACTGAAGGAAGAGATGCATTTCCATGTTTGTGGTTCCCATGTTCCTAGGAAGCTCCAGAAAGAGATGACCCCCATTTAAGCATCTGGGGGAAGGAAAAAAACCCCAGGAATATGGCCCATTTTCCCTAGCCATGGCCTTCCCTGGTTCTTTTCTTCATATGCTTTCCACATGGAGCCAGTGACGGAAGTCCTGAGTCAGAAATGATGTTTTCTCTGGTGTGGCTATTATTCTGATTATTAAACTGATAGTGGCATATAGCAAAAACAATGGAAGAAAACTGTGCAGAGATGACCAGAGCTCTGTCTACACTTCAGTGGCATCAGATATTAGATGAAGTAACTGCTTGGGTTGAAAGTTACTCTGTCTTTTCCTACTGTTTTAATGGTATTAACTAGCTGTACCAATACTGAAATCCAAAATGACTTAGGCTTTTCTTCAGAGTATTTTCTGTACTTGTAACAAGTTCTTGTTTACTACTTTCTCTGACACTGCTATGGTGGCGGTATGTATTTCGGTTTTGTGTCGGGAATGGCAAAATCCAGCAGGTATATATGGGTTGTGGCACATGAATAAATTAATAGCTGGTAAGGTACAAGGGGAATATACCATGTTAACAAAACTGCATTAGGTAGGTGTGTGTTTGCTTTTCTCTTAATCTTGATGTTGTAAATCCACAAATGTCACTAGCTGCAAAAGTATGTGCAATGATGTGGCAAGCCCTCCTTCCCAAAACTCAGTTAGCTTTACTGGGTTCAAGAAAAATAGCTCCTTCTGACAAAATAATTGGCACACCTTTCCTATTGCAAGAGCTACTCTTTGTTTCACCTGCTGTGCTGTGAATGGTGTTTGTGTTGCTGTGGTACCTCAGGAGCCCAGCTTTCAGCATGGGTGCCCAGTACAAGGCATGCTGCCGACAAGGAGGCAGGGTGAGTGCCTCCAGGGTGCCACACCTGGAGCTGTAAGCTCTGCCGTGAGGGCACAAACTGGTGCCTCTGCAAAATGCTGCACTTCCCCAGAGGAGGGAATCAGCTTGGGTCTTGTCTAATGCAGGGTTCTCAGCATGCTGGTCCTCTGTGGGGCATCAGTATTCCCTTGGTATGGTAAGAAATCTATGGATCTTGTAAGACGGGATGGGAGAGACATGGAGCACTTTCCTCTCACCTGGCATCACCCGACTAAGGTTAAGCAAATGCCTTCTGTTCACAATGCCTCATGTGCCCTGTCTTTAAAATGGAGGTTGAGATAACAAAGTCCTTTTGTGGAGTCCTTGGAGATGTGCTAATGTTTGCGATTGATGCCTTGGGTGAGGTTTTATAACATGTGGATCTGGCAGCATTAACGCTAGGTTTGCCTGAGCTTTTACATGCATTGCTCCTGAGAGCAGCCAGCCCCTTGCTGCAAGCTCTCTGTTTACTCTTCTGCTAGATTAATGCAAACCTTTGGGATACCTTTCAGATCAAAGTTTGCCTGTTAGGCTGCCTTACCCACTCGCTAAAGGCATTAGCTCCAAGGAAACAATTTTCTGAAGTCCTGTGAAATCACAGCAATTTTTTCTTTGAGCATGCCACAGTCAGAGAATGGCAGTCATTTTCATCAAGAGCCTTCAGTGATGCTGGTAGTAGTGCCAGCACTCCTACAATTTGTTCATTTTTTAAATTAAAATAATTTCATTTTTCTATTTAAAATTATTTCAAAGTAAAGGATCCTTTTACAAGACAAAATACAGGCATTTCATTGTCCAGGTTCTGCAGTAAGGATAAATTACAATTAATAATAGATGTGCAAGTTCTGCAATATTATGCAATGTAGATTCACAAGATTTTTCCATATATTTTGAAAAGACCCATTTCTCTGCATGAGTCATGAACCAGCTATCTAAGAATATAATTGGGTCATATTGGAATTAATGGCAGGCACTTTGGTGAGTAATGTGTGCATTTGTTCTACAGTTTGCTCACTGTATGGCTATCACAGTCCCTTGCTGTGTTGGTACAATACCCTGTGATAAGAGAGGAAGGATGACAACACAAGTGGAAAGGAGTGGAGTAACGAGTAAAGCAGGAGGCAGCTCACTCTGGGGCTTTCATCCAGCCTCGGGTGTTTTCCAAGGCTCAGAAGCATTATCTAGTTTCTGTTTTGTACAGGTGTCTAGAACCTACAGTCAAACAGATCAGTTGCTTTCTGCCGGGAGTCAATCTGAAAATGCAAGTTTTTCCTTACTGAGACTGGAAGTGTCCCCCTAACCTTCTCTGGCATCTTGTATCCAACCACTCCTTGACTGGACAAAGCTCAGAGCCACATCTAATTTTTATTGATGAAACATCTTTCACTTGTCAAATTATCATACCCCCAAACAAGAGTGTACCTTATTTTGCTCAGAAACCCCCAAACCCCAGAAATCTCGCAAATCAGAGACATTTTGATTTTTTACTGAAACTTCACAAGCACTATGTAGTATGTGACATGTTCTTCCATGTATGTCACTAGTTCCTTATAAATATATTTGTCCACTTCTCAGAATGAGCTCAAAAGCAGGGAGAGGAGGAACATGGCATGTGCCTGCAAGAGCAAAGGAGGATATTCTCTAAGCAATTTTCACCTCAGTGGAGATGGCAGGACCTCTGTGGATCACAGGGAAAGGTTCACAGGGAGAGGAAGGGTAAACAGGGAAAAGAGAAACTGTCCTTCATCAGGACCTTGTTTAACCCATTGCTAGAACTGGGAGTAAATGTCAACTAGTTAAGATGGCTAGCCTGGATTGAAAACCTGAGTTTTGACATGGTGAGCTGATTTTTCAGCTCTGGTCTGCTGTGCGTGGCAAATTGCCTTCACCCTGCACTCAGACATGCTTTCCAAGGCAATCTGCTTGCTGGCACTCAGCCTCACAGAACTGTCGTAAACAGGTCTGAGGTGTCATTGTGAATCAGGAGAAAAATGACCCAACTCCTGCCCAGAAAATGGAGATGTATATTTTTTCCTGATGCAGGTGTTAAGCTTTTCTTGGGCTAGGGCTCAAAGTAGCTTTGTACTTCAGATCGTTCGTTATCAGCATACTGCAGGAAGCCAAATGGGCAGGGATTACACAACCACCACTGACCATTATCTTTACCCATCTCCTATCCCTTCAGAAGAAGTAGTGCAGAATTCATTATCATTCCTTTGTAAAGATATCTGAGAACGTCATGTGGAACCTCCTTCTGCACAGCTTGCTTTCTAGTCAGAAGTAATTATGTAAAAGCGTAATTCTATTGGTTTAACTTTGATTGATTCAGACACACTAGGCTTACAGCAATTAAGCTAATATAATGAACAAAGCAGCAGCAGCTACACGGCAAGTTAACAAGCTATAGCCAAAATGTTAAACTGCAAATACACAATGCTGAACTTCTTGCTGGGATTGTTTAAGGACCTCCTAGTTTAAAATCCTGATCAGAGCCAGATCTCTGTTTTCCTTTGCAACGGATTCAACCCATGTCTCTTCATTCACTGCCACCATCCTGTCCCTCACCTTTGAATACCAAGACAGAGAAGCAGCCTGATTCTGAGATGCCTTTCCTTCAGCCTTTGTCAGAGGGAAGGTGTTGCTGGTACCTCTCGTGATGGGGAATAGTCAAGGTGTACACCGCATCTCCTGCCTTCCCATCCTTATCATCACTGCATCTGGCTTGCACAAACCAAAGCTTAATCAAAGCACCCACAGGGGTACAATTCAGTGACAACACTTGGGGACAGCTAAGCCTGAGGCTCCTTTGCAGGAATGGGCATGAAGGGGTAAGCCTATGAATTCTGGCCTCTTGCCTTCAGACTGTCAGGCAAGGCGGTCAAGCACAGGCGCTTTTGTATAGAACAAAACTGGGCAGAAATGCAGGTTCCTAAATTATAACCTAGGCCTTTCCCAGCAACCACCTGGAGGTACTTCCTAAATATATACTCTATTGATGTAACTGTAGATGCTGGCGGACGCAGCTGTTAACATTGGATGCA
This sequence comes from Falco punctatus, assembly GCF_963210335.1. Classification (NCBI taxonomy): domain Eukaryota; kingdom Metazoa; phylum Chordata; class Aves; order Falconiformes; family Falconidae; genus Falco; species Falco punctatus. The sequence continues at coordinate 26,987,896 of NC_137592.1, read as the reverse complement.
ATCATGGGAAGTTTGCTCTCTTGGCCTGCTAACAAAGGTGGTTTGTCATACCCGTGTATACATCAGCTGATCTCGACAAATGAATCACCTCAACAAACAGAGCCATTGTCAAGCCTGATCTCTGAATTTCCTACTTCATACTTGCTAGGTGTTGGAAAAACACAGATGACATCTTAGCTGTAGATCAGAGGTCTTCAGTTTTACCTTCTCAGGCTCCTTCCCTGGTAACTGTTGATCCTGTGGGATCTACCTGATTGCTCGCCAACCCTCTCTAGATCCCCTTCGGAAATCCCCTATTTTTGCTGACTTTATCTGTTGAGCTGTTCCCTTCCACCAGCTTCCTTTCATTTCTTCCTGGTTCACATAATTTTACAGATGGTGGTGAAAGTTATTTTGAGGATCTGGAGTGGACTTCTGCCTTTGGCTCCTCACTTCCAAAGACACACTGGGGACATCTGAATGGAGCCAAAATTGTGTGTCTCTGACCATCTCCATTCCAGAAAAAGCTATGCACTGGTTTCAGGAACTTGCTAAAACTGGCTTCTGTCCCCGAACACTTTAATCTCTAATGTGGTTAGGGCAAAGTCAAACAACAGTGGCAGGTCATTTGAATAAAACATTTGAAAGAATAAGGAGCCCTTACTGTCAGAGGCACTTCAGTAAAGCTAGAGATTTCCCTGGTCGGGCTCGTTTTGAGCCTAGTTTGCCTTGCAAGCTGGATCCCTGATAGTGGGGTGGGGTCT